>NW_004444190.1:1297887-1338382 GCF_000243295.1 Trichechus manatus latirostris
ATAGCAAAAAGATGGAAACAACCTAGATGCCCATCAATGGATGAATGGATAAACAAATTATGGTATATCCACACAATGGAATACTATGCAATGATAGAGCACAACGTTGAAGCCGTGAAACATCCTATAACATGAAGAAAGCTGGAGGTCATTATGCTGAGTGAATTTAGTCAGTCACAGAAGGACAAATATTGTATAAGACTACTGTTATAAGAACTCAAGAAAAGGTTTAATCACAGAAGAAAACATTCTTTGATGGGTACGAGGGTGGGGAGGGAGGGCGAGGGTTATTTACTAACTAGATAGTAGATAAGAATGATTTTAGGTGAAGGGAAGGAAAGCACTCACTACAGGGGAAGTCAGCACAACTGGACTAAACCAAAGCTAAGAAGTTTCCTGAATACAATCAAACACTTTGAAGGACAGAGTAGCAGCGTCAGGGGTCTGGGGACCATGCCTTCAGGGGACATCTAGGTCAACTGGCATAACAAAGCTTATTAAGAAAATGTTCTGCACCCTACTTTGGTGAGTGGCATCTGCGGCCTTAAAAGCTTGCAAGTGGCCATCTAAGATGCATCAATTGGTCCCAGCCACCTGGAGTAAAGGAGAATGAAGAATACCAAAGACACTAGGAAAGTAGTAGCCCAAGAGACAGAAAGGGCCACATAAACCAGAGACTTCATCAGCCTGAGACCCGAAGAACTAGATGGTGCCCGGCTACCACCAATGACCACCGTGACAGGGAACACAACAGAGAGTCCCAGATGGAGCAGGAGAAAGGGGGGGTGCAGAACTCAAATTCTAGGAAGAAGACCAGACTTAATGGTCTGACTGAGACTGGAGGTACCCCAGAAAGCATGGCCCCTGGATTCTCTATCAGCCCAGAACCTAAACAATTTCCAAGGCCAACTCTTCAGATAGGGATTGGACTGGACTGGGGGTCATAAAAAGAGATACTTGTGAAGAGTATGCCTCTTAGCTCAAGTAGATACAAGAGATTAAATGTGCAGCTCTGTCGGGAGGTGAGATGGGAAGGCACAGAGGCTTAGGAGCTGGCTGAACGGACATGGGGAATCAGGGGTGGAAGGGAGGAGTGTGCTGTCACAGTATGGGGGGAGCAACTAGAGTCACGTAACAGTGTACGTGTAAATTTTTGTATGGAAAAAAAAACAAAGAAAGGTACTCATAGTAAAATACTTGGCTCTTCAAAGAATAAAAGTTACACAGTCATCATAACATGGGTACTGATTTATCTTTAAATTCATATATTACTACAATGGGAAGATAAGGTAAGGAGGGGATGTGAGTGTGTAAGGAAGCTAAATTTTCATCCACCCTAATAGGAAGAAAAAAGATGAAATCTAAAGTTAATAAATAACGATACAGCAATACAAATATATTATTTTGCAATGAGACAAAAACCAAAGAAAAAAGTAAAAGAGTTGAAAAAGGGATTGCCTCTGGAGTGTGGGCATTCATGAATGGGGGAGTGGATTAGCTGTTGGCATTACACTAGGGAGCCCTGCTGTGCAGTGGTTAAAGAGCTTGGCTGCTAACTAAAAGGCTGGCAGTTCACATCCACCAGCTGTTCCTTGGAAATCCTATGGGGCTCTTCTACCCTGTCCTATAGGGTCACTATGAACTGGAAACGACTCGACGGCAGCAGGTTTTGTTTTTGGTTTAGGTAATAGTACGGTGGTACAGTGGTTAAGAGCTCGGCTGCTAACGGAAAGGTCAGTGGCAGTCGGAATCCACCAGCGGATCCATGGGAGAAAGATGTGGTAGTCTGCTTCTGTAAAGATTACAGCCTTGGAAACCCTATGAAGCAGTTCTACTGTATCCTACAGGGTCGTTATGAGTCAAAAAGACTTGACAGCAAGAGGTTTATTAATATATTCTACTATACTAACTGTAGTATTTGACTTTTTAAAGGTAAAATTAAGTCATTAAAAAGAAAAAACTGTGATAAATAGCATAGACTCAAGTAAGGCAGAACTCAATCCATCAGTAGCACATCTATTGACCTCTGTGCACCCAGCACTGTGATAAGAAGCACTCCATTGGGCTGTGGTGAATGTTTTCTTCGTTTCTTATTTTACGCTGTTAAAAAAAAAATTCAATCATGAAGTTTAGTTTGTCATCAATAACCTTTAAGAAATTTACCTTAATGATTACAAAGGAGGCATCTGTCAATATGAAACTACCCTAAAATACCTCTTAAAAAAATAAGTGGTCTAGAATCCTTGATGAATTTTAGTCATTCATTCAGCAAACATTTATTGAGGTCCCCTCTTCTGGCTCTTTCTGGCTGTGTTTCTTTGGACAGACTTTTAACTTCCTGGTGTCTTGGTTTCCTCATCTGTAAAATGGGGCTAATAATGATACATACCTCACTAACAGCATGTGCACAGGGAAAATGCTTGAGCAAGTTAACTGCTGTTCATACTACTACCAGTGAGCTCCTTGCTGTCCCTGGGATACAATGTGAACAAGACAGCGCCTGTGCTCCTGGACCTCTAGTGGGGAAAGGCAGCAATAAACAGGTAGTTAAAATTCAAGGCCATAAAGCGGTAAGGGGATGTGGAGCTAGGAGATATGTTCCCAATACCCCATTTCACCCCCTACTTCCACACGAAAAACCAGCATCTCCAAAGTAAATTCCATAAGACACTAGTCCCACAAAACACTTCCTTTAAAAAAAAAGTTTTCTGGTCAAATAAATCTGGGAAACACTATATATCATACCCCTTAGGGAGAGTCACCATTATATTAGCATACTTAAGGCTTTAAGCAGTCCTACCATAAAGGAAATGGTTTAACTTCATTTAATCCAGCATTCTCCAAACTAATTTGACCATGGAACTCTGTTTTATGCAAGGTCCCAGTGTCACAAAATCGGTGCTCTGCAGCGCACATTCTGGGAGCTGCCGCCATACAAGATGGAGAAACTTTCATTCTGTTTTTTCTTATTTCATAGCATTTTAAATTCCCCTTTGGTTTACCCCAAATATTTTGACAATTTTAAAGGTTTCCAAATTTACAGAGCAGTAAAATTATTTAACAGAAAACTCCCCTAAATGGCTTTCATGAAAAAGAATCTAATATATATTGGTGAGGTCTGTACATACTATGGAAATTACTGTATAGTTAATTTCAAATAATTCAGAACCAAGAAAAAGTTCCAGTAAAGCCTGTAGAACAATGGTAAAATCAGTAATAGATTCTTTACTCTTATGTTTAGAAGAGGAATACTAAGAATCATGGGTAATATGTCTATCATGGGTAATATATGAAATGGGATGTATTATGGTTTTTAAAGTGTATATAACACTACTATATAATAAGCCTCTGTAAGAACACCTTTAAAAAAATAGCATGTAGGTTCTACAGCAGTTTTTCTGTTTTGAAATACGCATGACTTGGGTTATTTTACATTCACTTGCTTTTCCTGCCTTTTAGAAAACTCATAAATACATTTTTCTGAACTGAAGTTTTCTCAGAAAGAGAGCTTGGAAGTCTAGCACTGCTTACCTCACAGAAAGCAAAACTGCTTTAACGTGTGAAAACTAAAAAGGGTTATACAGAAAGAACAGGACTGTGAAAATAGTCAATCACCTACTTTTTGAAAACTGTGTAAGAGACTGTCTTCCTCTAAATTATCAATGGAAACACCTATTAAGAGGTAGCCAAGGTGATTTCCGTTGCTCCAGTCTTGCTCCCCCACCCTTACTCCTCACCTTCAAGCTCCTTCTCCACACTGAAGAGGGACTTTTTAAAGTGCCCCAAATGTGAGCATATCACTCGCCCTAAGGAAACCCTTCAACTACTCCCCTTCAAGCTTCTTATTAAAACTAAAAACTCTTTAACCTGGGTGGTAGGATGCTTTATGCTATGACTCCAGCTAACATGACTAACTATATCTCTTGGCAGTCATTCTCTCCTCCTATCCTATGCTTGGCTGCTAATCGAAAGGTTGGCAGTTCAAATACAGCCAGCAAATCTTCAGGAGAAAGGCCTAGTGATCTGCTTCTGTAGGATTACCAAAACCAAACTCATTGCTGCCAAGTCGATTTTGGCTCATAGAGACCCTACAGGGCAGAGTAGAACTGCCCCATAGGGTTTCCAAGGCTATAATTTTTATGGAAACAGAGTGCCACATTTTTCTCCTGTGGAGTGACTGGTGGGTTTGAATCCCTAACCTTTCAGTTAGCAACCAAGCGCTTAACCACTGCACCACCAGGGCTCCTTTCAGTAGGATTACAGCCAAGAAAACCCCATGGAACAGTTCTACTCTGTAATACATGGGATTGCCATGAGTCGGAATCAACTGGACAACACCCAACAACAGCAACAACATTCTAAGCTCTGCACGACTTTGGCTCCAGAAATCACAAGGTTTGGTCCTCTCCAGGCTTTCCACAGGCTGCTTCCTCTCTTTCCGCTGAGGCTTCCCGCTTACTGTCTGGAGTCTCCAGCACACTGTCGGCTCTTTGGGGGACTAGAAATTTGTTCACGTTGTATCTGCAACCATCTAGCTCCATGCCAACCCATCTCCTCAATACAGAGTGATCTTTTAAAAAGATTGGGTCACTTCCCCATTACAGATTTCTAGCGACTTCCCTGCACTGAGTCTTCTCTCCATCCTGTCCCCTACTACCTCCCCAGCAGCCCCAGCCACAGTGGTCTCCCACTGTTCTGCTGTGTTCTGCTGCCCAGGGCTTCACCGGAGTGGGGATTCTCTGGCCAAAACACCCCCTGCCCCACCTCCTGCCTGGATCAGCTTCCCCTCTTCTAAATTTCCTAACAGCCTGTTTTGTCTCCTTCATGTTTGGTTCTACCTCTCTGTCTCTCACTAGACTGTCAGTCGGTCCATGAAGGTAGGAATCATTTCACCTTTGTTCACCATTGAATCCCCAGCACCTAGACCACAGCCAGGCACACAACAAGCTCTCCATAACATATGCTGGATCTATGAATGAATGAATCTATGAATGAATGAATGTCTTTACCTAGAGAAATAAAAACCAGATGAGTTTCAGCCTTAGTGACCCCTCCTGTGAAATGGCAATGTAATTTAATAAGAGTGTAACGCAGTTAGCACATTAATCAAATGTAAGAAGAATGCTGTTCAGTGGTGAAAAGACCATGCCAAAATGAAAACTTTTTAAATTTTAAGTCAAGTTATTAACTTTCTATGGAAGACCTGAAGCCTTAAAGGTACACAATGGGAGGAAATGGAAAGAGGTGCCGTGGCTAGCCGAGGAACAGAAATGCTGAATAGAATGAAGCACTCACACGTGAAAGCATAAGGTATAAATATCGTTTGGCTTAATTTCTAAAATTTATAAGATGCCAGTCTAAAACACACCAACAACTCAATAAAGAAATACATACAATAGACTATTATAAACATATTTTGTGACCATCTGAAATTTAATACTGGCATTAAAATTAAGAAAGTACAGTAAATCGTACATCCAAAATACTAGGATTTTAATGGCAATTTCTTGGAATGAATTATAAAGAACAGAGAGGAAAATGACAACTTTGAATTCCTATGTTTAAAAGAATTGATATGGGGTTCTTTTAGAATTTGCCTAATAGAGTGTTTATGTAGTAATTTGGCTCCTGGAGTTTTACAATGTGAGACCATTTCTGGTATCTCCTGCTCTCCTTGTTCACTGTGTTCTCCTTTTTCTTCCTTTGAGCTGGTCTTTAGGTTGGGCGAGTGTCTGTGAACACTGCTTCACCCCAAGTTAAATAACTTCAACTTCTCCATTAGGCCATTCAAAAATTATCAAAAACATAACACAACTACTATATATAACTTCATCAGAGGATAGCACTTATATTAAATTATTTTTCTCATGATCTCCAAGAAATTAGCATCCTTATTTCAGCAACGGATAAACTGTGTGTAAGGAGAAGAAACCCTAAGAAACTGAGTACCAACCCTAAGTACAATGGACTGTATTTTACAAGTTATCTCATCTGATCATAACGGCAACGAGTAAGTTAGGCATCATCATCTCAGTTTTAAAAATAACGCATTAATAAGTTCACAGTCATCCAAATGCTACAGTCACTAGAGCAAAAGCCCCCAGAGCACCGGTATCTACCTTGTGATTATCTCCCAAACTACGCGTTGAACTCAGTAACAGTAATTTGAGATGAACTGGAAAATATTCCATCTGCTAACTTTGAAATGCCACATATCAGTTTAAAGACAAATAACCAACGCACAACCTAAAAACAGTCTTTTGGCTTTTATATTTTTTGCAAGGAAATAAGGGTTCACGTACTTGTCAAACATATCACCCTACTTTTAAATGTAAGCTTACAATGGACGGGGCCTTGTTATAACAACTTAAAATAGCACAGAAACAAACATAAAGCCAACTAACTATAATATGATAAACCAACTGCTATTATATTAGTATGGACAAAATTGTATTGGGACACAGAGGAGGAAACAATCTCTGCTTGGGGGAATCACCGAAAAACTCAACAGAGGAGGTGACAGCTCAGAAGTTCCTCAACAAAGGAGGTGAGAGCTTAGAAGTTCCTCAACAGAGGTGAGAGCTCAGAAGTTCATGGGAAAGAATAAGGAGAGCATGCATTCCAAGCAAAGAAAACAGTGTTTACTGAGTACTGAACAGTATGGCATGTATTACTTCATTTAAACCTCACAACAACCCTGAGGAAAGTACTGTTATCATTCACATTTCACAGATGATGAAACAGAAATACAAATAAATTAAACAGCAGCACATAGCTAGTGGACAAGCGAAGCTCTGAGTACAGCCAAAGAGCAGAAACAACAGGGTGTATTTTGGAGAGGCGTGTATTGTAGGAAAGGGGTCCCTGGGTGGTGCAAACTGTTAACGCACTCGGCTGCTAACGAAAAGGTTGGAGGTTCGAGTCCAACCAAGAAGCACCTTGAAAGAAGGGCCTGGCAATCTACTTCTGAAAAATCAGTCACTGAAAACCTATGGAACACAGTTCTACTCTAATACACATACAGTTGCCATAAGTTGAAAATGACTCCACAGCAACTGGATTCGTTATTATAGAAGAATCAGAAGATACGTCTTCCCCACAAACTCCACAATTAATCATTCATTAAATGCTTACAAAAATAGTTAAGTGTTGTTGCTGCTAGCTGCCGAGGAGTTATTCCCCAACTCACGCACAACATGCCCGATCCTGCGCCATCCCCATACAGATCGGACCATTGTGGTCCCTAGGGTTTTCACTGGCTGATTTTTGGAAGTATATTGCCAGGCCTTCCTGCTTAATCCGTCTTAGCTGGAAACTCTGCTGAAACCTGTTCAGCATCATAGCAACACGCAAGCCTCCACTGACAGGTGCGGGGTAGAGTGGCTGCGCATGAGGAGCCCTGGCCAGGAATAAAACCTGGGTCTCCCGCACGGAAGATGAGAATTCTACCACTGACCCACCAATGCCTCACCGTTCAGTATTACTCAGTATAAAGTTCTTGCTATGTGCTTGGCACTTTTCACATACATAATCTCACTTAATTTTCATAGCAACAACAAACTCTGAATTAGTTATTATTACAATATGAGGAAATTGAGGCTAAGAAAAGGTATGCAATTTGCCTGAGGTCACACAGAAAATAAATACCCAATTCAGGACGTGAATTCAAGTTAGACTCCAAAGCCCGTGATTTTAATCCCTATGCTGTACTGCTTACTTTATAAATGCTGAGGGGTCACCTCAAACAATTAAAAAGTATCTGTTACCTCGACTTCAGTCAATATCTTGTATTTATTTTAGAACAAGATCAGTCATACCTAGAAAACATTACTGCATTTTTTCTAAAATCACTTACCCTGAGTGCCCATTTACACAGAAAATATTTTAAATTGTTTCATTTAAAAAAAACTGTAGTCCTAAGGGAGCTATGCAGCTACATTCCAAATGGTTTTATTCAGATTTAGAACATTAAGCATTTCATGACTGAAGTTTTTTTTAAAGAAATATATTCTAAAAGGAGGAGAAGTTGTTAGCAACTACAGTTGTTAGCAAGGAGAGAGGAAATGATGCATCCTAGCAAAACAAGCTGAAGAAAAAAGAATATACTGAATGAGGAGAAGAGATCATTTCCAAAAGCCTTAGTCAGGACCTAAATTATGGCGTTCTTTAGTCTTCACTAAGGATGCGCTTTGGCTTCAGAGATGTAAAACATCTTCTGTGTACCATGTAAAATGGATTTCCTCAACCCTCTGCAACATTCTTAATTTCCCAAGAAAATTGAACCTTCTGTGTTTTCATGAAACCTTTTCTCTCAAGAAATGCTATGAGCTCCACTTTTAAACGCAGGTCTACAGGCACTCCCCACAGGGACACACATAGTGACTTACATCCAATAAAACAAAATTGAGCACAGCTAACTTTTGCTGTTGACTTGAAACTCTCAGTGACATTGTCGACACAACAGCCAAAACAATGGACTCAAGCATCCCAACAATCATGAAGGTGTCTGTTATACATAAGGTTGCTGTGAATCAGAGCCAACTCAAGAGCAACTAATAACTTTTGCTCAAAATACAGATGCAATCTGAAATGATCTATAAAGTCTAAAGGACAAAATCATTTATTGTTATAAAGCCCATTAAATAAATAATTCAAATTAATAAATAATCAACAGATCACTTTCTTGGGTACGCTACCACAAATCTCTTTCCTCAGCATGACCTCATGCTAAAATGGGATCTGTCTTTTGTCTCCCCTACCTCCATCACCCAAATTCTGCAACTGAGATTCTTCTTTGCTTTCCTTTCTTAGGGAGATTTTAAAATTATCAAAGAACTCGGAGATGTATATAACAAATACCTGTGTAGCCACCACCCAAAATCGACAACTACTGAAATTTTATCATAATCATCTTTCCTATAAAAGAAACAACACCTTTCAGGTAAAAGTGATACACTCATTCTCTCCACACCCAGAGGCAACCACACACATAAACTTGATGCCAATCCTGCCGGTACATTTGAAATAATTTTACGTATGTAAATGTATGCACAAATAACATTTGGTATGTTCACGTGCATAATAAAAACTTAAACGTTACATATTGTGTATCTTTCTGTAACTGTGTCTATTGTCTCTGTTGATGTGCCCCAGTATCTATCACACCGTCATGGTACATGCTAGATAAATATTTGTTGAAAGAATGGAGGACAGATTTATAATAGGGCAGTTCCATAATTTGCTGAATAAATAAATTCTTCCAGATGTTCTTTTCCAGTTGGCATCTTGAGGTGATCAAATGCAAATAGAGCATTTATACTTAAGATAATTTTTCACCATGTATTTTAAATGGGTGTTCAACAAATCCTGATGAGTAACAATATAATTTTAATATAGTATTTAATTATTTTATTCACTAGAGTTTGGACGACTCACATATCAGTACCACATGGACTATTTCCAGTTAAGCACTGGTGGTCAAAAAAAGATGTGTTTTCTAGGACGTGGAGGGGCAGGGCAATCCCAGTCTTCATTACGCACAAACTGTTAGATTATTGTTAGAGCATTTCTGAAGCTGTAATTTTTTGGGTTTACATATCTGTCTTCCAACACCAAACCATACGTTTCTCAAGAGTTGCTGTTGTTGTTTGCCGTCGAGTCAATTCTGACTCATAGTGACCCTACAGGACAGAACACAACTGCCCCATAGGGTTTTCAACGCTGTAATCTTCATGGAAGCAGACTGCTACATCTTTCTCCCTCGAAGCAGCTGGTGGGTTTGAACTGCCAACCTTTCGCTTCAGAGCCAAGCACTTAACCACTGCGCCACCAGGGCTCCTTTCTCAAGGGTAGGGCTGCTTTTTAAGACATCTTTGAATCCACAGCACTTAGCACAATACAGTGAAACCTGTGAGAGCGGGAACTTGACGGGACTGCCTTGTTTTTCTGGGTCTCACAAGTTTTCCGCCTTTGACAGGGTGCAGTCTTACCACTTTTCTATCGCTTTCTGTTAGTGGAAAATATTTGAGTCTTCCTTCTCTGACAGGTTTCTGCCTTACATAGATTCTGGCTTTCGCAGATTTTACTCTATGTACTAAGCAGTGGAGTAGTATCCCCTGGGTAAATTAAAAAAATAAAACTCAAGAATGATTCTGCACTCCAATTTCTCTTCAGATGGTTTGAATTCTTGCTCATTTTATTTCTTTATATTTTTATTGAAAAAACGTTACTAACATGGAAAATTGAAAACATATTCAAAAGTATACCGAATTATATACTGCACTCCCATGCCCCTATCACCCAGATTAAGTAATTAATTCATTCTCATCCCTCTTTACAGCAACCCAAAACGCAAATGATAGACGGTACAACATAGGAATGATTTAGTCAAGAAAAACTGGGCAGAACTCCAGTCAGAAAAACTCATATACAAAACTCTGACTGTACATCAAAAAGGTAGTTTTAGTTAAATTATTTTAGTTCTTTGTTTTTTAATGACTCCTTGCTTTAGCTAAGTTTATCAATTAAACAATTAGCTATCAGTCCTGTTCATGAAGACAGTGTTCATGGATTGCCAACTTTGCAAATGATAGGGACATTGTCCCATAATATTCTACACCAAAACTCAATTTATGCTAGTCAAATGATAAAATATATTTAATAATGAAGGATCAAATTCTCTTCCAGCCTAAACTTCTGTTTGGATTAATTATTTAATTCATGATCTCAGTTTCTTTTGTACTGCCATTCTGAAAGCTGATGGCTTGGCTCCAGATTCGCAAGTTTTTCTACAAAAGTTTAAACCAACTACTGTCAGAACTGGAATTCAAAGACCCAGGAATTAGATTAATTGATAAGTAATGCTTATACAAAGGTCTATTTCTTTATGAAATGAAAATATTTGACTAGAATTGTAATAAAGATTTCTTATTTGGGGTTCATAAGAATTGATTTCAAAAGGAAATCATTTTTAAAAGATTTTTTTTTTAAGAATGACATGACAGAGAAAATTCTTATAAATGTCATTTGTCTCTCTATTCTCCTATAAACCTAAACTAGAGCCTTCAACTTTTATAAAGGTCGTGATTGATGTTTGTTTTCTTAAGTTGAAAAAGTCGTTGGCCCACATTTTTATAGACATGAGCCTTTTCTTTCTTTCCTCCTTTTTTTGGAGTGCCTAGAAAGTCAATTTACAAATGTAAATTATGTAATATGAAACTGCTTTTTCTTTTTTTTAAGAAAAGGAATAATTGAGCCAGAGGACTAGAGGTTTTTATATATAGATTATAAAACTGAAAGGGGGAAGTTTAAGTATTTCATAAAACACACTCAAAAGGACCAGAAGCCTCTTAGTGATCCTTCGGCAAACAGATGGGACCCATATCCAACAATTTCAAGGTGTGTGAGCCATGCAAGTGTTTGACAATTACACAAGGTTTGTTTTTGTTTTTTTAAACAAGAAGCTTTGCACATATGTACAATACAAATGTGTGATGTAACTGTTTTACAAATGTCTAAGCAAAAAGGAAATTAGTGGTTGATCAATCAATAGTAAATTGGATTGTGCCTTTGCTGACATGTCTGCTCTTGGTGTGAGAGTTTATTTAACTGCTGGCTGCTGTTCTCAGAGCTGTTACCATTAAAATCACGCTGACTGAGTCAAAATCAAACATTCCTCTCCTGTTTACACATTAGGCATGAAGGCTAATTAGTTACTAATCCTTCAGGGTTTTAAATACTTTTGATGTTCTAAATACCCCTGAGGACCACACATATTTTTTAATGGGTTGAGGACAAGCCCTTTAAACACATGTGCAATCTAATAACTGAAGAGTAATCATAGGTTGCCAGGAATGACAATGTGACAAATGTCAGCAAGAAAATCATTATGGCAAAAATCTTGTATTCTCTCTTTAGCCAGAGTTTACAAAGAGCAATAAAAAACTCAACATCTATTGACTTACATTTCATCTCTGTTTTCCTTCTAGTGGTGTTCTTTAATGAACAATATATAAACTTATACTAACATTAATCACATATGCCATTTCGTGAGGGCTACTATGTGCCAGGCACTGTGCTAAGGACTTTAAATACATGATGTGATATACATTTTTCATATCACTATATGTCCAGTATACTTAGCATACATATATACCCTTAGTACACAAATATTGGGGTGCCCATGAAATCTTTGTTGAATGAATGAAAAAACTGAAGAGCAGAAGTAAAAGAATAATTAGAATGAATGTTATAAACGAACAAACGAATAGATATTATTTAAAGACTCCAGGAATACATTGAATCCATGGTTCAGTATACTCATTTCATAGAGGAATTAATTTGGTTCATGAAAGGATAAACTAAAGATGACCTCATGCTTTTTGACTAACCCCTCACCCTTACGCTTGGCCTATTTAAAAAAAGCTAGATCTGGGCTTGTTTCATAAAAAGTGGCTGGTTAGCCATACCAAATCAAAACAGCACAACAAGGTTTGTGTCTTCTGAGCACGTCATCTCTGTGTCAGTGTGCATGGAAAGTGGCTTCTTTGAAATGGAAATCATCAACGAGTATTTACTGCACAGTTGTTAAGTGCAGAAGTTGTAAAATAAAATTTTTAAACATTGCAGTAAACAGGGCTGAAATTTTAGAAAAAGCAATAGGTTTAAAATAAAATGAGAATATACAAAATACTGTAAAGAGGACTAGGAATTTTTTAAAGAAAGTCAGGACATTTAAATATTGCTGATTAGAGGGTAAATTTAGTACAATAAAATTATAAAACAATACTTGACCTCTGTGGAACATCCTGTGATGTCATCTTGGGTTTGGGTTATCAATAGTTTTCAAAGCAGGCTTTTCGGCAGCTGTTATGACAAAAAGCAGTACAGGTAGTCCCTGACTACCTGTTCCGATGACTCCGTCGTAAGTCAGTTCAGACTTAAGTTAAATACCTCTTTTTTAATTTTCATTATTAATACCTGTTATTATCAGTATCTTTTAAATCTGATCTTATTATTTGTCATTAGGGGGTGGAAACATCTGTGACTGAATGTCTGAGAATGAAAACATCAACAAATCAGGCACTGCCACATTGTATGTAGTACATATTCTAACGATAAGACGTACAAAACAAAAAATGCAGATGGTCCTAAGTGCGGTTCGTTGTAAGTGCAGTTCATAATAACTTGAATACACCTAAGTTGGGGATTACCTGTATTGCAGGAAAGTCAGTGCTGACCAGGAACTAAAGGTGGCAATGTCCAATCTAATTCCCAGGTTTGAGAAGCTCTTCAGTGCCCACCAGGTGTAAACATCCACTTAGTTATTTAGAAGAAGGATCGGTAGTTGGAAAATATGGCCTTGATGTTACGCCAGAGATCAAATGATAGAATTTTGCAAGATCAACAACTTATTCACTGCAGACACCTTGTTTCAACAACAAAAACAGCAACTATACACATGGTCCTTGTCAAATGGAATACACAGGAATTAAATCGACTACATCTGTTGAAAGAGATGATGGAAAAGCTCAATATCATCAGTCAGAACAAAGCCCGGGGCCAACCAAAAGACCATCAACTGCTCATAATTGAGTTCACATTAAAGCTAAAGAAAATTAAAACAAGTCCACAAGAGCCAAAGTCCTACCTTGAGTATATCCCACCTGAATTTAGAGACCATCACAAGAACAGATTTGACACATTGAACACTAATAACCAAAGACCAGATGAGTTGTGGGATGACATCAAGGACATATACACGAAGAAAGCAAAAGGTCATTAAAAAGACAGGAAAGAGAGAAAAGTCCAAAATGGATGTCAGAAGAAACTCTGAAACTTGTTCTTGAATGCAGAGTAGCTAAAGCAAATGGAAGAAATGATGAAGTAAAAGAGCTGAACAGAAGATTTCAAAGGGTGGCTCGAGAAGACAAAGTAAAGAACAGTCATTCCTTGGTAGCCACTGGGGATTGGCTCCAGGACCCCCTGTGGATATCAAAATCGAAGGATGCTCAAGTCCCTTATATAAAATGGCATAGTATTTGCATATAACCTACACACATCCTCCCGTATACTTTAAATGATCTCTAGATTATTTATAATACCTAATACAATGTAAATGCTATGTAAATAGTTGTTATACAGCACTATATTGTTTAGGAAATAATGACAAGACTGGAGGAGAACAATGTTCATATGAGTGCTGGAGAGAAACTGAGGATCTATGAGATGGCGGGAGTCTACAGCAGGGGATGCCTGGACATCACTTAATTCGTGTGGATGCAGCATAGTGCTTGGCGTGTGGCAAATTCAAGTTTCGCTTTTCGGAACTTTCTTTTTCTTCCCTGAATATTTCCAATCTGTAGATAGTTGAATCCACAGATGCAGAACCGACAGACACAGGGGGCTGACTATACTATATGAAATGTGCAAACAGCAGAAGTTAGAAAACCAAAAGGGAAGAACACACTCAACATTTCCCAAACTGAAAGAACCAAAGAAAAAATTCACCTCCCAAGTTGCAATAGTAAAGGATTCTATGGACAAAATATTGAACAATGCAGAAAACACCAAAAGAAGGTGGAAGGAATAACAGAGTCACTGTAGCAAAAAATAAATTGGTCAATGTCCAGTCATTTCAGGAGGTAGCATATGATCAAGAAGTGATGGTACTGAAGTAAGAAATCCAAGCTGCACTGAAGGCATTGTTGAAAAACAAGGCTCCACGAACTGACGAAATACTAACTGATATGTTTCAACAAATGGATACAATGTTGGAAGCACTTACTTGTCTATGCCAAGAAATTTGGAAGACAGTGATCTGGTCAACTGGCTGGAAGAGAGCCATATTTATGCCCATTCCAAAGAAAGGTAATCCAACAGAATGCAGAAAAAATTATCTAACAATGTCATTACTATTACACGCAAGTAAAATGTTGCTGAAGATAATTCAAACAAGGCTGCAGCAGTACATCAACAGGGAACAGCCAGAAACTTAACCCAGATTCAGAAGATGACGTGGAATGAGGGATATCATTGCTGATGTCAGATGGATCTTGGCTGAAAGCAGAGAATACCAGAAAGACGTTGAACTGTGTTTTACTGACTATGCAAAGGCATTTGACTGTGTGGATCATAACAAATTATGGATAACATTGGGAAGAACGGGAATTCCAGAGCACTTAATTGTGTTCATGCAGAATCTGTACATAGACCAAGAGGCAGTGGTTCAAACAGAACAAAGGGATACTGCGTGGTTTAAAGTCAAGAAAGGTGTGTGCCAGGGTTGTATCCTTTCACCATACTTATTCAATATCTATGCTGAGCAAATAACCCAAGAAGCTGGACTATATGAAGAACGCAGCATCAGGATTGAAAGAAGACTCATAAACAACCTGTGATATGCAGATGAAACAATCTGCTTGCTGAAAGCAAAGAGGACTTGAAGCACTTACTGATGAAGAACAAAGACTACAGCCATCAGTATGCATTACAGCTCAACATAAACAAAAATCCTCACACCTGGACCAATAAGCAACATCATGATAAATGGAGAAAAGGTTGAAGTTGTCAAGGATTTCATTTTACTCGGGGCAAGAATCAACGCCCATGGAAGCAGCACTCAAGAAATCAAATGACGTATTGCATTGGGCAAATCTGCTGCAAAAGACCTCTTTAAACTGTTTAAAAGCAAAGATGTCACTTTGAGGACTAAGGTGTGCCTTACCCAAGTCATGGTATTTTCAATTGCCTCATATGCATGTGAAAGCTGGACAATGAAGAAGGAAGACCAAAGAAGAACTGATGCATTTGAATTATGGTGTTGATAAAGAATACTGAATATACCATGGACTACCAGAAGAACAAACAAATCTGTCTTGGAAGAAGTATAGACAGAACGCTCCTTAGAGGCGAGGATAGAGAGACTTCACCTCACGTACTTTGGACATGTTACCAGGAGGGACCAGTCCCTGGAGAAGGACTTCATGCTTGGTAAAGTAGAGGGTCAGTGAAAAAAAGGAAGACCCTCAACAGGATGGACTGACATAGTGGCTGCAAAATGGGCTCAAACACAGCAACAATTGTGAGAGTGGCACAAGACTGGGCAATGTTTCGTTCTGTTGTACACAGGGTCACTATGAGTCAGAACCAACTTGATGGCACCCAACAACAAGAAGAATGACATAAAATATTATTCCTCAAAATACTACTAACTTGTTATGACATAAATATTTAGTTGTTTGGACCTAACAAACAAACAAAACAATGAATTATTTCTTTTGCCCCAGGAATGCTGTGAAAAAATTACTGAGACGATATCATGAACGTAATTAATGTCACTGAATTGTTCATTTAAAAATGGTTAAAATGGCAAATTTGTGTTGTATATATTGTACCACAATTAGAATCTAAGAACAAAATTTACTGAAGTCCACAAACTAACAAAGTTGAGGAATCTCTCATATACACTGATTTCAAGGAGCATCCTGACTTCAGAAATGATGAAAACATGCATACTGAAACAAGGGAATACCATAATTATGATCATCCCTGACACACTTAACACATATTTCAGAAGCTATAGGAACAACATCATCATGCCATTTTGCAGATAAGGAAACACAGATGCAGAGAAGTTAAGCAATACACCCCAAGTCACAGAACTAGAAGTGCCCTAGAGCCTGAATTCAAACCCAGGGCTGTCCACCCCAAAGTTGGAGATCTTTTTACTCTACCACAATCATCCTCTCCCTCCCCACGACACCACTAAAGCACATTCTATCTACCACCCAATAAATGTTCAGCAATTATAAAACCTGTTTACTATCTGCAGTAGGTTAAAAGGTGGCCTACAAAAACATGTCTCTGTCCTAATGCCCAGAACTTGTGAATGTGACCTTATTTGTAAAAAGGGTCTTTGCAAATGTATATAAGTAAAAGATCTCGAGATGAGATCATCCAGGATTATCTGGGTGGGCCCTAAATCCAATGGCAAGTGCCCTTATTAAGACAGAATATGAGGAGAAGACATAGAGGACAAGAGAATGCCATGTGAAGACAGAGGTAAATATTGGAATTATGCAGCCACAAGCTGAGAAATGCCTGGAACTAGCAGAAGCTGGAAGAGGCAAGGAAATAGTCTCCCTTAGAGCCTTTGCAGAGAGCATGGCCCTGCCAACACCTTGATTTTGGACTGCTGCGCTCTAGAACTATAAGAGAATACATTTCTGTGGTTGTAGTTTGTTATGGCGGCCCAAGGAAACTGACACGTCATTCTTAGGCCCAAGTCACCAAATGATTACATTTGCTATACATCACTTAAATATACAAATTAGCTGATTAACTACTTATAGTTATTACAAATCCTAAATCTGGAAACAGTCTTCTACTCAGTATATACCAAAGAGCTGACTCCTTTGAACAATTTTGCCACGTGGTTCTCATTTAAAAAACAGTTGTTTAAAGAAAAAATATTTATAATTAGTACCCTATTAAAAGATCAGCATTTTTAATCAGAGCTGATATAATACAACAACTGATGCTACAAGCTGAAGACTAGAAAGAAATCTAAAATGGATTTCAAAAGAATCATCCTAAAATAGATAGAATGTTGTCTCCAAGGTAATTATGAGTTATGAAAACCAATGTCATTACATAGTAGTCATGGCATTTGAAAGAGCAAACTACGGGATAAAACAGATTCTTACTGTAAACAAACAAATGGAAAAACAACTTGAAAATAAACTACAAAGGCAGGACAAAGATGGCGGAATAGTCAGATGCTTTGGGTCGTCCCTCTTACAACAAACATCTAAAAAAAAAAGTGAATTGGCTATATGTGACAAGCTAGGAATTCTAATCATCAAAGACAGAGCCAAAAAATGGGACTAAGCAACAGGTGGAAGCAGAGACAATTCAAAAACAACACAAATGGGGAATTACAGATCTGCACAGTGCATACAAGCTGAGGCAAGCAGCAACATTCCAAGCTGAAACCTACTCCATTTGGTGCAGCCAAGCAGCAGCAAATCTGCACGCACCTCCAAAACCAAACAGAAGTTAAGTGTAAGCTCCCAAACCTCTAGGCACACACCATAACCCTTCCCCCTACCAGAGCTCCACAGCCAAGGAGCACTCCCTTCTCCCCACGCATCCTGTTCCCCACTCTGACACCAGTCCCAAGGCATTCAATAACATTACGCCCCCTAAGCTGGGAACTCACAGCTGGGTCCGGAGGTATCCGTTCCTTCACCCAGCACCTGGCGTAGGGGTCGATGGACTTGGAGTGCCCGTCGCCCATGAACTTCACCCCCGCCCCAGTGCCTTGTGGGCTGACCCAATCACCGCATGCCCTCACTAGGACAAAATGAGCAGGGCATCCACCTGAAGCCCATTTTCACCTGCAGCAGCAAAGTGGGAGCTATATACTTGCAACATTCATCATTCAACACTGCCCCGGCCCACCTCACCCACACACACTGGGGGCCAGAGGGCCAGCAGTACCACCCACTCCATCTAGCTGCCCATGACAAGGACCTGAGAATTAGTGGTTCCTCCCAACCCCTCCAGCCAACAGCAGCAGGCGCCCAAGGACCAAATCCACTACCCTCCCCTCTACTACATGCTCTAGCGGACAAGGGCACCTCCTCCATTTGGGCACCTGGGCACAGCCGACAGCCCGTCTTCCCCCACATATTATTCCCCACTGCAACCAGAGATCTGTGCCTGCTCCAAACACCCACATACAGCCCTGTCTGCCCAGGACTGTAGATGAGACTGTCCACACCACACACTCAGTAAGCAATGACCTGGGCACCTTCGCCCTGACAAACTGGTAAGCAGCAGAGCACACATACAAACCCAATGACCAGGGAGAACGTGCCCTGCACCCTTGGCAAGGTGACCAACAGGGCAGATTCATGACCTCACCAAAAATCTTCACGTATATCTTCACCACCCTCACAAGAACAGTGAACAGACTCTCGGGCTCACACACCTAGAAGTTGCTCTGAACACCTGGAGACAGTAGGTGTGAGCTTTAACAATGCTAAAGGCCAGAGTAGCACACACGCCCAGCCTACTTGGACATATCAAAACAAAAAAACAAGACCCAGTAAACAAAAACACAATAAATAAATAAATATAATAACTTCTTGATGCCTTGGCAACAATAGTCAATAACAAATCACATAAACAAGCAGGACAAGATGGCTACAGAAAACAACCAAAATAAAGACCCAGAAAACCTTCCAGAGGAAGATAAAGTAATGGAACTACCTGATAAAGAATTCAAAACACTAATATACAGAGCTCTCCAAGATATCAAGGAGGAGATCATGCAAAACACAGACCAAACCAAAGAACACACAGACAAAACAATAAAAGAATTCAAGAAAACAATACAAGAACAAAATGACAGAATAACATGCTAGTAGACACCATACACAAACAGCAACAAGAAATCCAAAAGATTAACAATTCCAGAATTAAACAACTCAATAGAAGGTCATAAGAGCAGAAGTGAGACAATGGAAGTCAGAATTAGTGAAACTGAAGATAAATCTTTTGACACCAATTTGATTGAGGAAAAAACAGAAAAAAGAATTAAAAAAAAAAAAAGAAGTAAGCCTAAGAATTATGTGGGATATTATCAAGGTACCATTAGTGATTGGAGTACTAGAACAGGGTGGGATAATGGAAAACACAGAGAGAATTGTTGAAGATTTGCTGGCAGAAAACTTCCCTAATATCATGAAAGATGAGAAGATATCCCTCCAAGATGTTCCATGAGCCCTGTACAGGTAAATCCCAAAAGAAAGGTCACCAAGACATATTATTGTCAAACTTGCCAAAACCAAAGTCAAAGAAATAATCCTGACACCAGCTAGGGATAAACAAAAAGTCACCTACAAAGAAGAAACAGTAAGACTAAGCTCTGATTACTCAGAAGAAACTATGCAATCAAGAAGGCAAGGGGATGACTTATATAAAGCCTTGAAGGAAAAGCCAAGAATTATATACCCAGCAAAACTGTCTCCCAAAAACAATGGTGAAATGAGGTCATTTCCAGATGAACACAAATTAACAGAATTTGTAAAAACCAGACCAAAATTACAAGAAATATTAACAGAAGTCCTCTGGTTCGAGAACCAACAACATCAGACAATTCAAGACTATGATACAGGACAGATCAACCTGACACCAACCCAGAAGGGTAGTCACAAAAACAAACAAAGCTAAAAGATTGAACATAGGGAACCACAGATGTCAATATGTAAATGATAATATCAAAACAAAAAAGAGAAAAGTCACAGCACTTCTATAAGGAGAGGAAGTCAAGGCAATATCAAGAAATAAAAGACTGGTTTAAACTTAGAAAAATAAAGGTAAATTTCAAGGTAACTACAAAGGAAGCTAATAAACCTACCAATAAAAATTAAAAAAAAGAAAAACATAAAGACTTAGCAAACACAAAATCAATAATAACAAAAAAAATACATTTAAAGAACTCAGCACAGAAAATTAAGCTGAACAAAGAAATCGTCAACAATGCAAAAAAAAAAAAAAATCAAAATGACAGCGGTAAACTCATACTTATCAATAATTACAAGGAACCCTGGTGGCACAGTGGTGAAAGGGATCAACTGCTACCCAAAAGGTTGGTGGTTCAATACCACCGGTGGCTCCATGGGAGAAGGATGTGGCAGTTGGCTTACTGCCTTGGAAATCATATGGGGTCACTATGAGTTGCAATCAACTCAAAGGCACTGGGTTTGGTATTAATAAATTACACTGAATGTAAATGGCTTAAATGCACCAGTAATGAGACAGAGAGGCAAAATGGATAAAAAAAAAACAAAAAACCACAATCCATCTGTATGCTGTCTACAAGAGACACACATTAGACACAAAGACATAAACAAACTAAAACTCAAAGGATGGAGAAAAATATATATAGCAAACATTAACCAAAAAAGAGGAGCGGCAATATTAATCTCTGATAAAATATACATTAAACAAAATCCACTACAAAGTACAAGGAAGGACACTATATAATAATTAAAGGGTTAATATATCAGAAAGACATAATCTTTATAAATATATATGCAACCAATTACAGGGCTCTGAAATACATAAAACACCACAAACTCTAACAGCATGAAAAAGAGATACAGACAGTTCCACAATAATAGCAGGAGACTTCAACACACCACTCTCAGGGAAGGACAGAACATCTAGAAAGAAATTCAATAAAGATACAGAAGACATAAATGCCACAATCAACTGAATCTCACAGACTTATACAAAACACTCCACCCAACAACAGCAAAGTATACGTTCTTTTCCACTGCACATTTTAGGCCACAAAAATCCAAAACATGGAAATAATACAAAACATCTTATCTCATCATAATGCCATAAAAGTAGAAATTAATTACAGAAATAGCAAGGGAAAAAAACCAAATACATGGAAACTGAGCAACACTTTGCTTAAAAACTATTCAGTAATAGAAAAAATCAAGAATGGAATAAAAAAATTCATAGTATCAAATGAGAATGAAAACACAACTTACCCAAACCTTTGTAACACAGCAAAAGCAATGCTTAGAGGTCAATTTATAGCAACAGATGCACACACTCAAAAAGAAGAAAGGACCAAAATCAAAACATTAACCCTACAACTCAAGCAAATAGAGAGCAGCAAAAGAAGCCCTCGGGTGCCAGAAGAAAGGAAATAATAAAGATTAAAGCAGAATTAAATGAAATAGGGAATAGAAAAACAATTGAAAGAGTTAACAAGACCAAAAGCTGGTTCTTTGAAAAGATCAACAAAATCAATAAACCATTGCCCAAACTGACAAAAGAAAGACAGGAGAGGAAGTAAATAACCCAAATAAGAAATGAGATGGGTGATATCACAACAGACCCAACTGAAATTAAAAGAGTCATAACAGAATACTATGAAAAATTGTACTTCAACCAATTTGAAAACCTAGAGTTAATCGACAAATTTCTAGAAACACAATACCTACCTAAACTAACAAAAACTGAGGTAGAAAAACTAAACAGACCCATAACAAAAGAAGAGATTGAAGAGGTAATAAAAAAAATCCCAACAAAAAAAAGAGCCCTGGCCCAGACGGCTTCACTGGAGAATTCTACCAAACTTTCAGAGAAGAGCTAACACCAGTACTACTCAAACTATTTCAGAGCATAGAAAACGAAGGAATACTCCGCAACTCATTCTATGAAGCCAGCATAACCCTGATACCAATGCCAGGCAAAGACACCACAAAAAAAAGAAAACTACACATCAATATCCCTCATTAATGTAGACAAAAATTGTCAACAAAATTGTAGCCAATAGAATTCAATAGCATATCAAAAAAACAATACATCATGACCAAGTGGGATTCATACCAGGTATGCAGGATGGTTCAACATTAGAAGATCAGTCAATGTAATCCATGACCTAAATAAAACGGAAGAACCACATGATCTTATCAATCGACACAAAAAAGGCATCTGACACCCATTTCGGATAACAACTCTCAGAAAAATAGGAATAGAAGGGAAATTCCTCAACATAATAAAGGGCATTTATACAAAACTAACAGCTAACATCATTCTAAAGAGAGACAGAGATTTAAAGCATTCTTCCGGAGAATGGGAACCAGATAAGTATGCCCTTTATCACCACTCTTATTCAACACTGTGCTGGAAGTCCTAGCTAGAGCAATAAGGCAAGAAAAAGAAACAAAGGGCATCCAAATTGGTAAGGAAGAAGTTAAAGTATCCCAATTTACAGATGATATGATCTTATACACAGAAAACCCCAGAGAATCCACCAGAAAGCTACTGGAACTAATAGATTTCAGCAGTGTAGCAGGATACAAGCTTAACATACAAAAATCAATTGGAATTCTCTACACCAACAAAGAGAATTTTGAAAAGGAAATCACAAAATCAGTATTATTTACAATAGCCCCTCAAAAAATAAAGTCCTCAGGAATAAATCTAACCAGTGACATAAAAGACCTATACAAAGAAAACTACAAAACACTACTGCAAGAAACCAAAAGAGAGCTACATAAGTGGAAAAACAGACCATGCTCATTCATGAATAGGAAGACTCAACATTGTGACAATGTCAATTCTACCCAAAGAAATCTACAGATACAATGCAATCCCGATCCAAATTCCAACAGCATTCTTTTATGAGATAGAGAAACAAATCACCAACTTTAGACAGAAAGGGAAGAGGCCTTGGATAAGTAAAGCATTACTGAAGAAGAAAAACAAAGTGGGAAGCCTCACATTACCTGATATCAGAACCTATTATACAACCATAGTAGTCAAAAAATAGCCTGGTACTGGTACAACAACAGACACATGGATCAATGGAACAGAATTGATAACTCAGACATAAATCCATCCATCCATGGGCAGCTGACATTTGACAAAGGGCCAAAGTTTGTTAAATGGTGAAAAGACAGTGTCTTTAACAAATGGTACTGGCATAACTCGATGTCCATCTGTAAAAAAATTAAACAAGATCCATACCTCACACCATACACAAAAACTAATTCAAAATGGATCAAAGACCTAAATATAAAATCTAGCACGATAAAGATTATGGAAGAACAATTAGGGACAACACTAGGGGCCCTAATACATGGAATAAGTAGTATACAAACCATAACTAACAATGCACAAACCCCAAAAGAAAAACTAGGCAACTGGGAGCTCCTAAAAATTAAACACTTATGCTCATCAAAAGACTTCACCAAAAGAGTAAAAAGAGAACCTACAGACTGGGAAAAGATTTTTGGCAACAACATATCCAACAAGGGTCTAATTTCTAAAATATACAAGACACTGCAACACCTCAACAACAAAGAGACAAATAATCCCAAAGCAGAGTCAACACGGCACTATAGCCAGAAGCACCATGCCGTCCCTCTATAGCAAAGACCAAAAAAACCAAGTAAAACAGATACAAACGTCAATCTTGGAAACCTACAGACCAAATGAAGGAATAAAGAATTCGATTTGGCATCGAATGGAATAAGAAACTGACAGAGAACAGAAAACGAGGACAGCTATGGAGTCAAGGTCCTATACCAGCTAACGTGGCCGTATTTGCCATCTGGGACTACAGCTGCCAAAGAACTCAGGCAACTTCACAGAGCTCCCAACAGGAGACAGAACACCCAGTAACCAGGGATACATGCTTTCCCACCCCCCTGCCCTTCTTCCTTCTAGGCGGCCTCTGCCACTTTCCAATGGGCCATGCTTGCTTGGCCGAAGAGACACCAGCCCACTGCCACCAGGTTCCACCCAGCCCTTTAGAGCCATTTGTTTGTTTTTGGTTTGTTTTTTTGTTTGTTTGCACTGACATACTTTTTTCTCTCTTTCATTCTTCCTTTCCTTTCTCCCGCCCAGCTAGCCCCGTGTGCCATCCCCTCCTCTTCTTGACAGGCTGTGATTTTTTTGGTTTGTTTGATTTGTTCTATTTTTTGTTTCTCTGTTTTTTGATACTTTTTTTAAGATTTTTTTTTTTATTGCTTCTCTCTCTCTCCCTTCCTTCCTTTCCTTTGTCCTGCCCTGCTAGCCCCATGTGCCATCCCCTCCCCTTCTTGACGGGTTGTGATTTCTTGGTTTGTTTGTTTGTTTTATTCTTTCTTTGTTTGTTTCTTCTCTTTCTCCTTTCCTTTCTCCCACCCACCCAGCCCTGTGCACCACCCCCACCCCATCTGGATGGGCCAGAGTCACTGTTCTTGGCCTTCCCTCATCTGCACCACCATCACAGACCAGCTTCCTCAGCGTCATTTATTTATTTACTTATTGTTTGTTTGTTTCATGGTTTCGATTTGTTTGTTTCTTCTTTCTCTCCCTTCCTTTCCTTTCTCCCATCTCCCTTCTTGGCAGGCTGACTGTTCAGCTGGAGAGCCTCTGGCACACTGCCTCCCCAGGTCTGCTTTGCCCCCACAGGCCGGGTCCCTCAGTACCATATTTTTTAAATTTTTCTTTAACTTTCCCCTTCTCCTTTTCCTTCTCCCTTTCACCTAGGTACTGCACCACCTCTACCCCTTCCTGATGCGCCATGCCATGCCACTTGGTGAGAGAGATATCGGCTCACTGCCACCCCAATTTCACCCCACCCCAATGGCCAGCTCCCCCACCACCATATTTTTTGTTCTTGTTGTTTTTATTTTTATTTTTTTGTTTGTATGTTTGATTGTTAGTTTCTTCTTTCTTTCCACTCTTTCCTTTCTCCCTCCCACCTAACCCAGTGCACCACCCACGCTCCTTCTCAACAGGCTGAGCCACAGAGTTCAGCTAGACAGCTAACAGCACATAACTTCGCCAGGTATGACCCACCCCCAGAGCCAAATCCTACCACATTGCCATTTTATTTACTTTTTTCTTTTTATTTATTTTACTTCACCTTTTGCTTTTGTCTCTCTCCTTTCTCTTCTTTCACCCACCCACTTAGCTCTGCACATCACATCCTCTCCTTTCCTTCCTGCCTATCTACACTGTATGCCAAGCACCACACCCCCAAGCAGCACCAATGCGGTCCCCTGGACACTACCCTGCACCGTCCCCCCCAATTCCACTCTGTTGCCCCCAGTTCATGCTGCAAACTACCTATCCCTGTCCCTCTAACCACGCTAGAGGCGCCCTGCACCACAGCTGAGTAACTGGCCCTGCCAACTTGGACAAAGTGGTGAGAAGTATCGTGCCCACAAGTGAGTGAGAAACAAAACACACACAGCTGGCCTGCCCAGACATAACCAAATAAAACAAAAAAGGAAGACGAAACAATCAAATCTATACTCAATAAATAAAGAAAATAATTCCTGAATGTCCTGGAGACAGCAGACAATATCAAACCATATTAAAAAAAAAAAAAAAAAAACAGAGAGAGAATGGCTCCAGAAAGTGACCGAAATAAAATACCAGATGACCTTTTGCTAGAAGAAAAGGCAGAATACAAAACTCTAATATTCAAGGTTCTTCAAGAGATGAAGGAAAATGCAGACAAAAATAAGGAAAAATAAATAGACAAAATCATGGAAAATACAGACAAAATAATGGGAGAATTCAGGAAAATAATACAGGAACAAAATGTCAAAATAACTAAACAGCTAGAAATCATACCAAAACAGCAACTAGAAATCCAAAAGATAAACAATAAGATTTCAGAAATGGAGAGTGGAACAGAAAGTTTTAGGAGCAAATTTGAAACAATGGAAGACAAGATCAGCAAAACTGAAGACAAATCCTTGGATACCATTTTGTTTAAGGAAAAATCAGAGAAAAGAATGAAGAAAAATGAAGAAACCCTGAGAAGGATGTGGGATACAAACAAAAGCAAAAATATGCGTGTGATTGGAGTTCCAGACAGGGGGAGAAAATGTAAAACACAGAGAGGATCACTGCATATTTTTGACAAAAAACTTCCCAGATATCATGAAAGAAGAAAAGCTGACCATCCAAGAAACTCAGCGAACTGCATATAGGATAGACCCCAAAAGAAAAACACCAAGACATAACAAAATCACATTCACTAAAACCAAAGACAAAGAGAATCCTCAGAGTAGATTGAAAAAAATGAAAAGTCATTTACAAAGGGGAAACAATAAGACTAAGCTGTGATTACTCAGTAGAAATCATGCAGTCAACAAGGCAATGGGATGGCATATATAAAATCTTGAAAGAAAAAAACTGCCAACCAAGAAAAATATAATTCCACAAAACTCTCACTCAAATATGATGGCAAAAAATTAGGACATTTCCAGATAAACAGAAATCAAGGGAATATATAAAAACCAAACCAAACCTACAAGAATTAATAACAGGAGTC
The DNA here is from genome assembly GCF_000243295.1 of Trichechus manatus latirostris. Lineage (NCBI taxonomy): Eukaryota > Metazoa > Chordata > Mammalia > Sirenia > Trichechidae > Trichechus > Trichechus manatus. The sequence goes on from NW_004444190.1 coordinate 1,324,760, forward strand.
CTTCAGTTAGAGAACCAACATTATCAGACAACAACCTGCATCTAGCACATAAGACAGCATCAGGGAAATACCAACCGAGATCATGAACTCTCAAGGATTAAAAAAAAAAGAAAAAACTAAAATTTACAACAGGGAATCAGAGACGTCAATCTGTAAATGGCAACAATGTCAGAACAATAAAAGAGGGAATAAACGGTGTAAGCACAGAACTTTCAAACAGGGTGGAAGTCAAGGAGTTATCAAATAATAAAAGACTAGTTTAAACTTAGGAAGATAGGAGTAAATTTCAAGGCAACCACAAAGAAAGTTAACAAAGGTACTCATCAAGTTAAAGAAAAACATTAAGTCTCATTAAACACAAAATCTACAAAAACAAAAGAAACAACAAGAAATTCCACAAAAAAGGGAACTCAGCACAGGAGAGTGAGAGGAACAAAGAAAACGTCAGAAACACACAAAAAAGTACTATAAAATCACAACAATAAATTCATATCTATTGATAATCACACTGAACATAAATAGCTTAAATGTACCCATAAAGAGACACAGTGACAGAATGGATAAAAAAAAGGACCCATAAATATGTTGTCTACAAGAGACATGCCTTAGAAGCAAAGACATATTAAAAATCAAAGGATGAAAAAAATATATCAAGCAAACAGCAACCAAAAAAGAGCAGGAGTGGCAATACTAATCTCAGATAAAACAGACTTTAAAACAAAATCCACCATAAAAGACAAGGAAGGATATCACATAAGGATTTCAGGGACAATCCACCATGAAGACGCAACCATACTAAATATCTACGCACCCAATGACAGGGTTCCAAAATAAATTAAACAAACTTTAACATCACTGAAAAGAGAAATTGATAGTTCCACAATAACAGTAGGACACTTCAACACACCACTCTCTATAAAGGACAGAACATCTAGAAAGAAACTCAGCAAAGATACGGAAGATATAAAGGCCCAATCAACCAACTTGACCTCATAAACGTATACAAAATACGCCACCCAACAGCAGCAAAGAACACGTTCTTTTCCAACATTCTCCAGAATAGACCACATCTTAAGCCACAAAGCAACCCTCAAAAAAAATCTAAAACACTGAGATAATACAAAGCAACTTCTCTGATCATAAAGCCATAAAAGCAGAAATTAATAACAGGAAGAGCAAGGGAAAAAAAAATCAAATACACGGAAACTGAATACCACCTTGCTTAAAAACCAATGGGTAATAGAAGAAACCAAAGATGGAATTAAAAATTTCCTAGAATCAAACCAATAGATGCACACATCAAAAAAGAAGGGACAAAATCAAAACATTAGCTATACAACTTGAACAAATAGAAACAGAACAGTAAAAGAAGCCCACAGCCAGCAGAAGAAAGAAAATAATAAAGATCAAAGCAGATATAAATGAAATAGAGAACAAAAAAACAACAGAAAGAATCAACAAAACCAAAAGTTGGTTCTTTGAAAGGATTAACAAAATCGACAAACCACTGGCCAAACTGACAACAGAAAAACAAGAGAGGATGCAAACAACCCAGATAAGAAACAAAATGGGGGACATTACAACAGACTCAACTGAAATAAAAAGTAACAGAACAGAGTACTATGAAAAACTATACTCTGACAAATTTTAAAACCTAGAGGAAACAGATAAATTTCTGGAAACATACTATCTACATAAACTAAAACAAACTGAGGTCAAAAATTTGAACAGACCTATAACAACAGAAGAGATTGAGAAGGTAATTTTAAAAAACTCCCAACAATAACTACAACAAAGCCCTGGCCCAGGCTGCTTTACTGGAGAATTCTACTGAACATTCAGAGAAAAGTTTACACCAGTACTACTCAAGCTATTTCAGAACATAGAAAAGGACGGAATACTTCCAAATTCATTCTATGAAGCCAGCATAACCCTGATACCAAAGTCAGGCAAAGACACTACAAAAAAAGAAAATTACAGACCAATATTTCTCAAGAATATAAAGGCAAATATTCTCAACAAAATACTAGTCAGTAGAATTCAGCATCATATAAAAAAAAATAATACACCATGACCAAGCAGGATTCATACTAGGTAAGAAAGGATGGTTCAACATTAGAAAATCAATCAACATAATCCACCACATAAACAAAACAAAACAAAAGAAACACATAATCATCTCAGTAAATGTAGAAAAGGCATTCAATAAAGTCCAACACCCATTCCTAATAAAAATTATCAATAGAATAGGTATAGAAGGGAAATTCCTCAACATAATAAAGGGAATCTACACAAAACCAACACTCAACATCATTCTTAATGGAGAGAGGGTGAAAACACTCCCCTGAGAACAGGAACAAGATAAGTATGCTGTTTATCAACACTCCTATTTAACATTGTGCGGGAATTCCTAGCTAGAACAATGAGGCAAGAAAAAGAAATAATGGGCATCCAAACTGGTAAGGAAGAAGTAAAATTATCCCTATTTGCCAATGATATGATACTATACATAGAGAACCCAAAGGACTCCACAAGAAAACTACTGAAATGGAAAGATTCAGCAGAGTAGCAGGATACAAGATGAACATACAAAAATCAGTTGGACTCCTATATACCAATAAAGACAATTACAAAAATGAAATCAGGAAAGCTACACCATTTATAATAGCCCCTAAAAAATTAAAATACTTAGGAATAAATCTTACCAGGGATGTAAAAGACCTATACAAAGAAAACTACAAAACACTACTGCAAGAAACCAAACGAGACCTACATAAATGGAAAAACATACCATGCCCATGGATAGGTAGACTCAACATTGTGACAATGTCAATTCTACAAAAAGCAATCTACAAATACAATGCAATCTCAATCCACATACCAACAGTATCCTTAACAAAATGTAAAAACTAATCATTAACGTTATATGGAAAGGAAAGAGGCCCTGGATAAGTAAAGCACTATTGAAGAAAAATAATAAAGTAGGAGGACTAGCACTACCTGACCTCAGAATCTACTATATAGCTACCGTAGTCAAAACACCCTGGTACAACAACAGACACATTGACCAATGGGACAGAATTGAGAACCCAGATGTAAATCTATCCACCTACGGTCACCTGATGATTGACAAAGGCCCGAAGTCCATTAAATGGGGAAAAGACAGTCTTTTTAACAAATAGTGCTGGCAAAACTGGATGTCCAGCTATAAAAAAATGAAACAGGACCCATACCTCACATCGTATGCAAAAACTAATTCAAAATGGATCAAAGACCTAAAAATAAAACCAAAAAACTATAAAGATCACCAAAGGAAAAATAGGGTCAACACTAGAGGCCCTAATACATGGCATAAAAACCATAACTAACAATACACAAACACCAAAAGATAAGCTAATATTAATATTGAACATTTACACTCATCGAAAGACTTCATCAAAAGAGAACCTACAGACTGAGAAAAAAATTTTGGCTACGACAAATCCGACAAAGGTCTAATCTCTAAAATCTACCGGAAAATCCAACACCTCTATAACAAAAAGACAAATAATCCACTTAAAAAATGAACAAAGGATATGAACACACACTTCATCAAAGAAGACATTCAGGCAGCTAACAGACACATGAGGAAATGCTCGAGATCACTAGCCATTAGAGAAATGAATCAAAACTACTACAAGATACCATCTCACCGTGACATTACTGGCACAAAAAAAATAAATGTTGGAGAGGCTGCGTGGAGCTTGGAACTCTTGTGCATTGCTTGTGGGAATGCAAAATGGTACAACGTTTTTGGAAAATGATATAGCGCTTCCTTTAAAAGCTAGAAATAGAAATACCATACAATCCAGCAATCCCACTCCTAGAAATATATCCTAGAGAAACAAGAGCCATTATACAAACAGATATGTGCACGGCCATGTTTATTGCAGCATTATTCACAACAGCAAAAAGATGGAAACAACCTAGGTGCCCATCAACAGATGAATGAATAAAGAAACTATGGTACATACACACAATGGAATATATACAACGATAAACAACAGTGATGAATTTATGAAACATCTCACAACATAGATCAATCTCGAGGGCATTATGCTGAGTGTAATAGGTCAATCACAAAAGGACAAGTACTGTAGGAGACCACTATTATAAAAACTCATGAAAAAGGTATACACACAGAAAGAAACAATCTTTGATGGTTACTAGGGTGAGGTGAGGTGAGAAGGGAAAAACACTAACTAGACAATAGATAAGTGGTAACTTCGGTGAAGGTAAGGCAGTACACAATTCTGGGCAAGTCAGCACAACTTGACCAAGCCAAGGTCATGGAATCTTCCTAGACACATCCAAACTCCACGAGGGACCAAATTACTGGGCTGAGGGCTGGGGACCATACTCTCAGGGGACATCTGGCTCAACTGGCATAACATAGTTTATAAAGAAAATGTTCTACATCCTACTTTAGTGAGTAGTGTCTGGGGTCTTAAAAGCTTGTGAGAAGCCATCTAAGATACATCTACTGGTCCCACCTCATCTGGAGAAAGGGAGAATGAAGAAAACCAAAGACACAAGGAAAAGATTAGTCCAAAGGACTAATGAACACAACTACCACAGCCTCCATCAGACTGAGTCCAGCACATCTACATGGTGCCTAGCTACTACTACCAACTGCTCTGACAGGGTTCACAATAGAGGGTCCTGGACGGGGCTAGATAAAAATGTAAGACAAAATTCTAACTCAGAAAAAAAAAAAGAAAGAAAAGATCAGACTTACTGGTCTGACAGAGACTGGAGAAATTCCAAGAGTATGGCCCCCGGACATCCTTTTCGCTCAGTAATGAAGTCACTCCTGAGGTTCACCCTTCAACCAAAGATTAGACAGACCCATAAAACAAAAAGAGACTAAATGGACACACCAGCCCAGGCGCAAGTAGGAGAAAACAGCAGGGGACAGACAAGCTGGTAATTGGAAACCTAAGGTAGAGAAGGGAGTGTTGACATGTCGTGGGTGTCATGGTTTGAATTGTGTCCCCCCAAAATACCTGTCAACTTGGCTGGGTCATGATTCCCAGTATTGTATAATTGCGTACCATTTTGTAATCTGATGTGATTTCCTTTTGTGTTGTAAATTCAATCACTACGATCTAATAAGAGGGATTAGTGGTAGTTATACTGATGAGGTATACAAGATTGGATAGTGTCTTAAGCCAATCTCTTTTGAGATATAAAAGAGAGAAGTGAGCAGAGATTTATGGGAAACTCATGCCACCAAGAAAGCAATGGCGGGAGCAGAGCGTGTCCTTTCAACCTGAGGTTCCTGTGCAGAGAAGTTCCCAGACTAAGGGAAGATTGATGACACGGACCTTCCTCCAGAGCCAACAGAGAGAGAAAGCCTTCTCCTGGAATTGATGCCCTGAATTTGGACTTGTAGCCTACTGGACTGTGAGAGAATAAATTTCTCTTTGTTAAAACCATCCAGTTGTGGTGTTTCTATTATAGCAGCACTAGATGCCTAAGACAGTGGGGTTGGCAACTAACATCACAAAATAATATGTGTATTAACTCTTTAATGAGAAGCCAGTTTGCTCTGTAAACCTTCATCTAAAGTACAATTTTAAAAAAAGGACAAACATTGTATGAGACCACTATTATAAGAACTCAAGGAAAGGTTTACACACAGAAAAAAACGTTTATTGATGGTTATGAGGGTGGGGGAGGGGCTGGGAAATCACTAACTAGATAGTAGACAAGTGTCAACTTTGGTGAAGGGAAGGACAATACACAGTATAGGAGAAGTTAGCACAACTGGACCAAAGCAAAAGTCTAGAAGTTTCCTAGACATATCCAAATACTTTGAGGGACCGAGTAGCTGGGGCTGGGGCCTGGAGATCATACTCTCGGGGATATCTAGGTCAAGAGGCATAACACAGTTCATAAAGAAAATGTTCCACATCCTACTTTGGTTAAAAGCTTGCAAGTGGCTATCTAAGATACATCTGTTGGTCCCATCTCATCCAGAGCAAAGGAGAATGAAGAAAACCAAAGACACAAAGAAAATATTAGTCTTAGGCACTAAAGGACCACATGAACCAGACTCCACCAGCCTGAGAACAGAAGAACTAGATGGTGCCTGGCTACCACCACTGACTGTCTGACAGGGATCACAAGAGGGTCGCAGGCTGAGTGGGAGAAAAATGTAGAACAGAATTCAAATTCACAAAAAAAGACCAGACTTACTGGTCTGACAGAGACTGGAGGAACCCCCGAGACTGTGGCCCCCAGACACTCTGCTAAATCAAAACTGAAACCATTCCCGAAACCCACTTTTCAGACAAAGATTAAACAAGAGTATAATACAAACAAAAAAACACAAGGAAATGCTTCTTCTTAGTTCAGTCAAAGATACAAGACCAAATGGGCAACTCCTGTCCAAAAGCAAGACAAGAAAGCAGAAAGGGACAGGAAATGTCCAGAAATGGACATAGGGAATCGAGGGTGGAAAGGGGAGCATGCTGTCACATTGTGGGGATTGCAACCAATGTCACAAAACAATATGTGTATAATTTTTTGAATGAGAAATTAACTTGAGCTGTAAACTTTCACCTAAAGCACAATAAAATTTAAAAAAAAAAGATTATGATCAAGAAAAAAACTACCTTTCTTTAAAAAGAACAGGAGAAAAAAAAAAAGATGGGGGTGGTGTTTGCAGAGCTGTGCTTATAAAGCAAATGGCTTTTTGTTTCGTCAACTTCAGATGGACTTATACCGGTTCCTCTCAAATTATCTGTAGCAAAAGACTTTTCTAAATCATAATAAAAATAAATTACTAGGAGAAAAAAAACAAAATGAAAAACAGACAAAAAAGCAAGTCCAAATTTTTTCCAAATATTTTTTCTCATATGCAGATATAAAATTACATTTCAATAACTATAACCAGAGCAAATAAAATATAGAAAAAAGTAAACTATTACAAACATTGCACTTTGTCCATTGAAAGTGTGTTCACAGGCAATTAATTTAGAGAAACGCTATTGCATTCATTTAATTCTTTGTCTTTTTGCAATTGTAATGAAACAAAAGTTATGAGAGAAACAGTGATTCCCATATTAAATGCCTAGGCATACATCCTGAACAAACTAAGTATATCACTAAAGTTTTTACCATGACAAATGAGCTTGCTTCTTGTTAACTTGCTGAACTGGGTAGATGGCAATGTTACTTTTAGGAGATAATGTGTGGTGCAGTGGTTAAGTGGTTAAGACCAAAAGGTCAGCAGTTCGAATCCACCAGCCATTCCCTGGAGACCCTATAGGGCAGCTCTACTCTGTCCTATAGGGTGGCTGTGAGTCGGAATCGACTCAACGGCACTGGGATTTTTTTTTTTTTTTTTTTTTGGTTGAAGTGCACGCACACCACCCCTTGCCGTCAAGTCGATTCCAACTCACAGCGACCCTATAGGACAGAGTAGAACCGCCCCCTAGAGTTTCCAAGGAGCGGCTGGTGGATTTGAACTGCTGACCTTTTAGCAGCTGTAGCACACTTAACCACTATGCCATCAGGGTTTCTATGTTTTGTTTTAGCAGCAGTCTAGCAGAGAAATCAGCCTCACAAACATCTTAATGGGAATGGAAAAGGATTTTAAAGCAATTCAGCAAACTAAGAATATTTTTTTAACTTTTACTCAAAATGCAGCCAGTGAGGCTATATTTTCAAAATTTATCTTTAATCTTTAAGCCAGTTCCAACAAGTTATTTTGTGAAGTTAGGGTTAAATTTAAATTACCTATCGAAGAAAGAAACAGTTTCCTTCTGGGTTTTATAGCCTTTTGGGTTACAGAAAGTAATCTTAAAATACCACATGATATACCTAGGTCTTATGGAATGAGACTTGAATACAACACACACCACCCTGAATTAGTCCATGCCCTGCTCAATTAGAAGAGTCCACAGATTATGAGTTACTCATAAGGAAGGAAAGACCTAGGGAATATCTGTCAAACGGAACGGAGATCACCACAGTCCTCCCGCCCCCAGTGAGTACTCTAACTGTACATCAAAGCCATATATGCACTATTCTGGGTGCAAAAAGTATACACGTGTAAATTCAAGACACTGTCAGGATTATTTCCCCTCTTACTTATGATGCCTATTTTAAAGTTTATTAAAATTAGTAAGATAATGCGTTTGTAAAGAAAACTCATAATACACAAAACCGTCAATCCTTTGGCCACTAAATTATTACATCTGCAAGTGTTCTAAGAGTTGTTCATTGTCATAAACCTTCCAGTCATTAATTACACTGGAAATAATGTGAAAGCATTTACAAGATACATAATTAATTATAACAGATTACTGCATAAAGTTATGAAATAAGACAAAATGGTACATATATGTTCATACTGTATCTCTAAGAATAAAAGTAGGCTGGTAATTCTAAATAACACAGAATTTCATGCACCTAAATATATTCTTTAAATAAACTTATTTATGGTTAAGTATGTTCAAAAAAGTTTTCAGTTTCTTATAATAAATTTTGTTTTCATTCACCTTCTTCAGACACAGTTCTGCCTACAGCATGTTTCACAGATAACCACAATTTAAGTGCCTTGGTCAATATTTTCCATTTTTGAGCAACTTTGTTATAGAAAAGGAGAAAGAGACACTATATACAACCTTAGAAGCAATGGTATCAAGACTTCAGCTCGCTTACTTTGGACATGTCACCAGGAAAGGCCAATCACTAGAAAAGGACATCACATTGGTAAAGTAGAGGGTCAGAGAAACAAAGGAAACCTTCCATGAGATGGATTGACACAACCTCAACAATGGGCTCAAACATACCAATGACCACTACAATAGCACAGGACTGGGCAATGTTTCCTTCTGCTATACATAGGGTCAATAGAGTTGGAATAGACTCTACAGCAACTAACAACAACAAATAATAAGCCTTACAATAAAGTAAAACATACTTTATTCAATAAGCTCATGGTCCACTGTAAAAGGAAAAATTAATAATAATACCATAATCTCTAACAGGAGAATACAAAGTGATAGACATCAATCAGGCCTATAAACAGGGAACAGCATGCTGAAGCAATCAGAGTGAGTAGAGTCAGACAGGTATTTAATACAAGGATGGCTTCATCAAGACAGGTGAGAGAGAAGGCTTCAGGCAGACAGTGCATGGAGACTCCAGATGGAAGGAAGGGCTCTGTCAAGGTTGCAGGGAGAGGGTGGACGTACTCAAGTTTAAGTTCTCTTAGTAACGGGTTTCCCTTGGGGGTTGGATTAGCGTTGGTGATGATGAGGGTGGTGAGGATTTCAGGTTTATTTACATGTGTATTGTGTTTGAAGTTTCTACATAAAAGTATTTCTTTGGTAATATTAAAAAATAACCTTTTCTAAATAACAAATTGGTTCAAAAAATAATGAATATCACCCGTAAGCACCATGCTCCTTGAAAAAAATCACCTATATGAGACCAATCAATCACCAATTACGTTAAAACAAAGATGAGAATGTAAGAGGGCAGGGAAACTAGACTAATGGAGACAGAACAAACAGAACAGAAATAATGAGAATGTTCACGCATTGTGAAGAACGTAACCAATGTCACTGAACAACTGTGTAGGAATTGTTGAATGGGAACCTAAACTGCTGTGTAAACCTTCACCGAAAACACAATAAAATGTTACTAAAAAAAAATAAACTTTTTTCTCCAAGAAACATTTTGAAGTACAAAATCCAAATCTGAAATGCAGAGTTAACTTCAAGAAAAATTCAGGACACTTCAGAGTATTTAAAGTACCATGTATCAGGTTTCCTACCTTAAAATTGAGAAGAAAAAAATTTTCACCTAGTTCTCACATATTTCTCCCCAGAAATGCCAACTCCATTACTGCAGATCTCTGCAGAAGAGGAAGGGAACCAAAAACACTAGCAGTTTTTAAGTGCACTCTGAGTCCCATGCACAATGTCAGTTACTTTAATACATTATCATCCCACTAATTCTCATAACAGCCCTAAAAATTAGGCATGCATTGTTGTGTTTACAGGTGAAGAAAGAGACTCAGAGAGTTTAAAAGAATATTCCAGGATCATAGAGCTACCAAGTGCCAGGGCCAGGATTAAGTTTGGTGTTATTTCCCCCCAAACTACCAAACTGCTCTGTATATACCCCCCATCCCACCACCACCACCACCACCTCTGTCCCTCTCACCAAAGTTTCCCTTCTCCTTTGCTGGAACAGGGAGACAGATATATTCACCCCTGGGTAGTACGAACAGTTAGCGCTCCCTGCTGCTAACCTAAAGGTTGGAGGTTCGAGTCCACCCAGAGATACCTGGTAAGAATGCTCTGGTGATCTACTTCTGAAAAATCAGGCATTAAAAATCCTAGTGACCACAGTTCTACTCTGATACAAATGGGGTCACCATCAGTTGGAACAAACTGGATGGAAACTGGTTATTTTTTCTTATAAAACCCGTTGCCGTCCAGTCAATTCCAACTCATATCAACCCTATATAATAATTCTCTATAGAGAAGGCCCCAAAATGCTAAATTCTAGGCCAAAGGGAAAGAAAACTCAAAATACAAACTTCGAATTGCTTTTTAAAACCGTCCTCTTCTTCTTGTTCAACAGGGCAACACCGCTTAGAGAGGTTTTGCACATTTGTGAGGGCAGTTTTGTTTACCACTATGCTTGAAAGAGTGCCACTAGTACTCCGTAGTTGAGATTCTGCAGTGCTCAGGACAGATCCTCAGACTGTGCGTTCCTGAGCGGATTTCAAATATCCTACCGGACATCCATTTTGTGAGATATCTGTAATTATCTGCACTTACAACAGAACTTTATTTTATGTGTATACACACAACTGTTTTCATAATAGAAGCTGAAATTTCCAGGATTACAACTGGACATGGAGGGAAGACCAGACTTTATTTTGTTTGAAATGTTTTTCTCCAGTTGCTGTTGAGTAGATTCCAGCTCAGGGTGCACCTACGTATGTCAGAGTAGAACTGTGCACCATAAGATTTTCAATGGCTGACTTTTTGGAAGTAGATCGCCAGGGCTTTCTTCCAGGGTGCTGCTGGGTGGACTTGATCATCCAAACTTTTGGTTAGCAGTCACGTGATAACTGTATGCACCACCCAGGGACTCCGTTTGAAATGTTACCATGAGTTATTCTCCATTTCAGAAAGTCATATCAACAATGGCAATGGTAATTATTATCTTTGAGAATGCAATGCAACTGGATTGGCCTGCATTTGCATTCTTGATGATTTCTGAAATAGGTGCAAGCATCTGACGACTTCATTTTATCTTCTGGTAAAGCCCTATCCAAGAATTTACATATTAAAATACACATTGCTTTACTAAAAATTGCATTCTTCTTATTTCCCATTTACTTTACAATTAGGGAATATATTGATTTTTTCAAACTATGTGTATATTATATTTCAGGATAGGAAAACTAGCAATTAATAATGGGTAAGTCCCGTAACATAAAAAGGAAGCCTGCTGAGGCTAAGAGGGTTGACAACTGCTGCTCTAAACCAAGGAATTGTTGAATAAAAGATTCTGGATAGAGGACTTCCAGTAAAATATCGCTCACAGAGGCACCACACCGTCCCTCCACAGCAAAGATCCAAAAAACTAAGCCGAACAGAGAAAACAACAATCCTGAAACCCTAAAACATCAAATGAAGAGATAACTCAGCCAAGCACCAAATGCAGTGAGAAAACTGACAGAGAACGGAGAGCGAGGAGAGATTCATGCAGAGGTCCCCCACCAGCTAACGCAGAGAGGATCCAGCATCTTGGACTCCTATCGGAGACCAGCAAACGGGGTACGAGAAAGCAGCTTCCCGGAACTTCCAGTGGGAGACAAAACAACCGGTAATTTGCAATATATGCTTTCCCACCCCCCACCCTTCTTCACCCCCACTCAACCTCCTATGTTTTCCGAGGCCACAATCTCTTGTCCAGGAGACACCGAACAGGCCGGCTCTCAGTGCCATTTGTTGGCTGCTGGTGCTGCTTTTTTCCGCTTCTTTTGATTTCTTCCTTACCTCTCACCACCTCCCCCTCCTTTCACTCAAATACCTGGCTCCGTGCGCCATCTTTGCTTCTTCCTTAGGGGCTGTGACCTCCGCTAATTTGTGATATATGCTTTCCCACTCCCTACCCTTCTTCACCCGCACTCGGCCCCCTCTGCTTCACGCGGACACAGTCCCTTGTCCGAAAAACACTGGCTGCTTGGATTCCACCAGCCCACACTAGCTGGCTCTCTCAGTGCCATTTGTTGGCTCTGGTGTTGCTTTTTTTTCTGTGTCTTTTGACTTCTTCCTTACCTCTCACCACATCCCCCTCCTTTTGCTCAAATACCTGGCTCTGTGCGCCATCTTTGCTTCTTCCTGAGGGGCTGAGAGCTCCGTTCAAGTGTGCAGCTGCTTCCCGGTCTGGGCTGCCACGCTGGTGGGATCCTGGGGCTTTTGTTCCTTTTTTTTTTTTTGAATTGTTTGTTTGTTTTCTTTTCCTTCTCTTGAGTTGGTAGCCCTTTCTGGCCAGGTGGTGCTGCGTGGCAAGGAGACTACCCCCTCGGCTTGCACAGACGTGCAGAGGGATCACTGAGAGCATTTGTTTTTCCTTTTTTGTGTGTGTGTGTTTGTTTTTTGGGGGGCTTTTCTTGTTCTTTTTTTTTTTTAATTTGTTTTGTTTTTTTTTTCCCTCTTTTTCCCTTTTCGTCTTTCTTCATTGCTCAGTTTCTCATCTCTCTATATATTCCTTCTCTTTCTCTTCCCTGAATACCTGGCGTTGTATACTACTTACTATGCCTTCTAGCCAGGCTGTACTGCAACACCTGAGAGTGACTTCCCCAGACCTCATAGCTGCATCGGTGGGATCCCTGGGAACTTTGTGGTTCTTTAACCTTTCCGATTTTTATTTATTCATTCTTTTCTTCCTATTCCCCTTTCTGTTTTTCTCCATTTCATAGTCTCTCATCTCTCCACTCCAATGGTAAGCTCACTTAGCATTCTTTTTTCTTTGTTTGTATGTTTTTGGCTCCTGTTCCTCTCTCCTGTATCCATCTTAGCTCCACACAAAACAATCTCCCTGCTACATCCTGCCTACCTGCACCGTGAGTTTAACATCACAACAAGCAGCACAGGCATGGCCTACTGGAACCTGCCCTGCACTGATTACTGACCGGCCCTGGTGGCTGTAGTAATTGCCACAAACAACCCATTCCACTAACACCTCTTCAACAAGACCTGCGCTGCCGTACCATATCTGAGTGACTGACCCTGCCAATTGGAGAAGGAGGTGAAAAGTATTGTGCCCACAGATGAACAAACAACGAAGAACACACAGTCTGCCTGCTCAGACACAGTCAAATTTAAAAAAAATAAAAGGGACGAAACAGATCTACAATCAATAAATGAGAAAAATAACTACTGAATGCCCCGAAGACAGCAGACAATATGAAAACATTTACAAAAACAGAACAGGATGGTTCCAGTAGGCATCCAAAATAAAACACCAGATGACTTTCCAGTGGAAGAAAAGGCACTAGAACTACCTCATAAGGAATTAAAATCTCTAATACTCAGAAGA
>NW_004444190.1:1344721-1360176 GCF_000243295.1 Trichechus manatus latirostris
AAGTTAGAGGGTTGACATGTTGTGGGGTTGTTAACCAATGTCATAAAACAATATGTGTACTACTGTTTCATGAGAAACTATTTGTTCTGTAAGCCTTCACTTGAAGTACAGTTAAAAGAAAAAAAATGAAATTCCTGAGAACAAATTACTAGCAAGAAATAAATCCTAAGAAAATTTAAAAAAATTTTAAAAAAAAGATATTGGATATTTGTTTTAATTTTAATTAACATGCCACTAATTATTGTAATTGCTGTATAACCGAGTAAGTCAGTAAAGGAGACAAAAATAAAAGATAAATGAAGGCTTTACACCTAGGTCAAGGTGCTTGAATAACTCTCCTTTTCCCGATTTATAGGAAAGGGGTGTTAGAGCAGCACATTCAGAAGAGGCTTCTCAATTAAATACAACATTTATAGTCTAACAGAAACTGGAGGGACCTCCAAAACTATGGCCCCCGGACACCCTGCTAACTCAGAACTGAAGCCACTCCCAAAGTCCACCTTTGAGCCAAAGATTGTGTTGTTGTTGTTGTGTGCTGTCGAGTCAATTCCGACTCATAGCGACCCTATAGGACAGAGCAGAACCGCCCCATAGCGTTTCCAAGGAGCGGCTGGTGGATTCGAACTGCAGACATTTTGGTTAGCAGCCTGAGCGCTTAACCACTTTGCCACCAGGGGTCCATAAGGCCAAAGATTAGACAAGCCTATAAAACAAATAATAACACACGTGAGGAACGTGCTTCTTACCAATCAAGTATACGAGACCAAATGGGCAGCACCTGCCCAACAGCAAAGAAGAGAAGGCAGGAAAACTGGACGAATGGACACGGAGAACCCAGGGTGGAAAGGGAAACGGGGAGAGTGCTGACACATTGCAGGGATTGCAACCAGTGTCACAAAACAATCCGTGTATAAATTTTTGAATGAGAAACTAATTTGCGCTGTAAACTTTCACCTTAAACACAATAAAAATTAAATAAACACAACACTTATATTTCAACCTTTAAATAGGTCAGAATTAGGTCTGAATTTCTTATAGCTTCCAGCAGAATATCTTCTCTTTGTGAATTCTAAAACACCCCACCTTCAGCTGACTTTTCTATTTTAGTCTCTCTTTGTCCATTTCTCCACTTATTTAATTTTTTAAATTATATTTATGTATCTCTCCAAGACATCTCAAACTCTTTTAGGGGAGGGAGAACAAGGTGGGTTAAAAATAAATAATAAATACTTTTCCAAACATGAGATACTATAATCTTAACTACTATATTCAAAACAGAAAGCCTCGGAGATATCCAATCGGGCACAACATATGATGACATAACAACACCCTGTTTTTTGTAGTCTTTTTTTTTTTTTTTTTGGCCAACACTTTACTTTCAATAAGAATTAAGAAAGCTTAAAAAAAAGCCATCCTCAATTCTGTCTTTTGCTAAATGTACAGTATCATATTTCAAGTTAACTGGCATCATTTAGAATACACTGGGGAAAGGCATGATATTTATATGTGCCCCCAGATTCAAATAAATGTTGGACATGAACTGAATAGCCTGCTTCTGCAATTATCCAGGAGATTATGGAGAAACTTTTATATTTATTTGTATTAAAATGTAAATATTAGGGTAATATAAACATTAGCCAATGAATCATTCAGAAAACACTGTCGTATTTATATATTTTTTCAATGACATTTAGAATGTGAATCTGCTTCATGCTAACTTCATATGTATGTTCAAAGGATAAATGGAAAAATATAGGCAAGCTCTTTAGAATAAATGCTTTGTAAATACTAGGTATTTTTGAAGTAGTATTCTGCAAGAGACTATAAATACTGCTCAAATGAGAAGCTCTCATGTGGGACAGTTCTCTAGTTCTAAAGCTGCAGGAACACCCACATCTTCTACAGTTCTGACAGGGAGTTGGGAAACACTATTGTGGGAAGCTGGATTCCTCACTGCATAGCCAAATTTAAACTGCTTCAAGAGAAGCCGTCATGCTATATTTTCACAAGGCTCAAAAGAGTAACTAGATTATTCAGGACTGACATGATTCCCTGAGTGAAACACAGCAAATCTATGTGCTCAAGATTTGTATGGAGGTTAAAAGCCATAAGTAACAATACTGGTATATGTGCAGGCAGATTTTCAAATTAACATGAATGGGGGGAAAATGTCTATCAAACATCTCTATTCATGTATCTGCATAAGTACCTCAAACTCGACATACCCAAAATGGAACTCACCAACTTCCCGTCCCCATTCGTCTGTCAGTTTGTTGTACTGTGGCTTACGTGTTGCTGTGATGCTGGAAGCTACACAAATAATCAGAGAAGCTGGACCATATGAGGAAGAATGCAGCATCAGGACTGGAGGAAGGCTCATTAACAACCTGCGATACGCAGATGACACAACCTTGCTTGCTGAAAGTGAAGAGGAACTAAAGCAGTTACTGATGAAGATCAAAGACTACAGCCTTCAGTATAGCTCACACCTCACCATAAAGAAAACAGAAATCCTTACAACTGGACCAACGAGCAGCATCATGATAAATGGATAAAATATTGAAATTGTCAGGGATTTCATTTTACTTTGATCCACCACCAACGCCCATGGAAGCAGCAGTCAAGAAATCAAAAGACACATTGCATTGGGCAAATCTGCTGCAAAAGACCTCTTTAAAGATGTCACTTTAAGGACTAAGATGTGCCTGACTCAAGCCATGATATTTTCAATCACCTCATATGCTAGACAATGCATAAGAGGACCGAAGAAGAACTGATGCCTTTGAACTGTGGTGTTGGTGAAGAATACTGAATATACCATGGACTGCCAAAACAATGAACAAATCTGTCTTGGAAGAAGTACAGCCAGAATGTTCCTTTGAAGCAAGGACAGCGAGACTACCTCTTACATACTTTGGACATGTTATGAGGAGGGACCAGTCCGGGCAGTGTTTTGTTCTGTTGTACATAGGGTCGCTATGAGACAGAACCAACTTGACGGCACCTAACAACGACAACAACTTTCCCTACCCCAAATCTGCTCCTCCGCATGAATTTCCATCTCAGTAAATGGTGCCACTCTCTTATCCAGAAACCTGGATGTCATATTGATTCCTCCTTCCTGCTCATCTGCCATATCCTGTCAATGGTGAAGACCTGTCAATTGCATCTCCAGAGTACATTTAAGGTCTGTCCACCACTTCCTCTCTTCATCGTCATTATCTGGTCCACATCACCATCTTTTTACACCTAGATTCCTGGAACAGCCTTTACCCGGTCTCCATGACTCCCCCTTTGTCCTCCTTGCCTTCTAAAACGGAAATTTTTATTATATCACTTCCTAAATTAAAAATCTTAAATAGCTTCTTGCTTATTGCCTCTCGAGTAACATGGAAATTTCTTAACCCTATAAGGCGGGTAACCATGTGAATCGGTTTGTATGCAGTAGTTGCAGTTTATGCCTGCTATTATGGTGTAATTATTAATAGTGCTGTGGTTTGGATTGTAAACTGTATGGTCACCCTACCTACAAGGTCCCCCTGATTTATTTGCCTTACTCTTCAGACTTGCTTGTGGCTTCTCTTTAACTTGTAACTACCTTCCAGTCACAGTGAATTTCTTTCAGTTCTTTTCTTTCCCAATAGTCTGTATAGCCCATGAGAACAGGATCCTTGTGTCTTTTACTGTCCCTATGTACTTGGCACCTAATCCATCACTTGTATATAGACACTAGATTAGGTATTATTGAATAAATCAACTGAAGAAAGTACCAGGGATATGAGAGCTCCATAATGAATACTATAGTAGTTGATAAAGGAAGATCTTTTGAGAAATTAAAAGGAAAAGTTACTTAACAAGATAAGATTTGGTTAAATCCAATAATTAAAAAAAAATTAAAACCCTATAGTTCCTAGATAAAAATTCTTCAGGGATATTTTGATACTAATAAAGATACTTCATTACCCTCTACAGAAATTTCTACTCTAATCAGTACAGCTCCTGTTCATTCTCTTTGATCAGAAGACATCTACAGAAGCTTCATACGTATCTTGGGATACCATGTAAGAAAAAAAGAAAGCATTGTGGATATGCTTCAGTTTTTGAAGTCAGAAATACTGACTTATAATATCAAAAAATATGACTCCTCGTTTCAACAAAAAAGGAAAGAAATATAGCTTCGTATCATTCCACCAAGTTTCACAAATTAATATTGAAAACTAATTTCCTTCCTAAAAACAAAAATCATATAGCTTAGATAATTAGTTGTGATATTTTCTACATGTACAAAAATAACCATGAAACAGTGAACATAATGCCAACAAGATAACTGTTGTACCTCAGAAATACGTTTAACCGAGAGCTCATCAGTGCTGTGGACCTGCACCACACAGGCTGCTAACTGGTCTTTTTTGGGAATGTGTGGGGATGGCAGTGAGAAGGCAGTTATGGATCCTTAGCAAGAGTCTCTGTGTTCAGTTGGTTTTAATGTTTATAAAAGGTTTGGAACACTTTCTCAGTCTTACTAAGGATACTTGAAATATGGGTATTATGTCCCCAAATTACACTCAGGTATGGCAGTGACCTAACGTACTAACAATGAATGCAGTGTAAAGACAAAATGGACACTTCTTCCAAAGTCCACCAGACAAAGACCATGCTTTTCCTTGAATTCCTAAAATATTTACATCTAAATCTGTACTGGATTATTCAAGGGAAGGCAAATGTCTCCACGGGATCAAAAAATAGCAAATTATTTAGCTTAATTATAGCTATGTAATTGTCATTCAAGGTTCAACTCTATACCGTTTTGATCTCACCCCATACGCACAAAAGAAACTAGCCATTAGTAATGGATAAGTCCCAAGACTTATACGACTATATTCCATATAATTTTCCCAAAATTTTAAGTTCCCGACTTTTATATTTAACAATTTTGTGTTTGAAATTTAAGACAGCAATTAAGACATAGTCATCTTAGCATATTCTCAAGATAGTTACAGGAATCAATTTTCTGGGCTCGGATTACAACACAGATACAAACCATTTGTATTTCACACTTCATCCAAAGCTTCTTTTTCTCTGAATAAAAACTATGGCTTCCTCAGATATCTTTATTTTCTCTAAATATCTAAAACTGACAGTAGCAATTGGTGTTCTTTTCAGGACCATTCTGAAAAAGAAACCATGTTTTGAATTCCCTCCTGTCCCAGTAACTTTGAAGGCAGACCCACAGGGCCACGCTGGGCTGGGTACTGTGACGGCTCCGCGGTCACTGCGTCAGGGGCTCACGCCACCTTGGCAGACACGTGATTCAAATTTGTGTCTCAGCAAAATTACAGGGACTGCCGTAGACCTCCAGAGCACTTACTAATCACAGAAATCTCTAGTAAATCCTCTAACACCCAGGCTCTCCTCTACTACTCTCTCCATAGTACTAACTGAAATATAAATTTCTCAAGAATCTTGAGGGCACAAAATCCAAACTCCTTCAGGCACTGAAGTAAACTTATGTCTTGATTCATTTTCTTAACCCCAAGAGCATATCTTCTGCACATAAATGCTATAACGGGCTATCAGCATTTGTGGACAACTCTGAGAAGATGCAGGGATGAACAGGGAGCAACACCAAGGACAAAACATCCCATCATTGGAGCTGCCCCCCTTCCTAATCCATGCAAAAGAAAAAATGCACTTAAGATAGAGGAACTGACCTGAAAATGAATCTATGAAAAAGAAGCTGCCAAGAAGCTGATAATCAAACAATGCAAAACGGAACCACTGAAATAATACACTGTGGCTCCTTAAGGAGCGCCACTGAACTGGAAACAAATGTGCAGTTCTGTTCTTTCTGCAGAGTACCATGACCACCATGCTGGTCCTACCATGGCCTCTGCAAGATGCTCCCTCAACAGCAGGAGGGGCACAGGGCCAAGATGGTTTCTGGGTGACTTGGAAGGAAGCCTGTGCCCTGCAGAGGGGTTAGCTCACTCACCTGCAAGTAGAAAGTAGGCTACCTCCTAAGGAAGAGAAGAACACAGAATGATGGTAGCTCCTCACAGATGCAGAGCCCGGGGAAAGTCCCAGAAAGGACAAAACAAGGCAGTAATCTGGATGTCATACCAGCACACGCACACACTCCTACCTCCTATCAAAAAACATCAGTTGGCAACCTCGTGACTATTAAGTCCAATTGCTACTACCAGATCAGGAACATGTGCACAGAAAAAGTACCTCGTCTATTCCACAAAGCCAATTTATTTTAAATGCACTATTCAAAACTGTTCATGGGACAGGGGGATTGTAATTACTGGCAGTGAAGTCTTTCCTACATCTAAAAAAGGAAAAAAGTTCTAAGAAATAAATGACCCTATTTTAGAGACCCAAGGCTGCTTATTGCTGATACTCAAACAGTAAACTTATTACTAATAATAATAACTGTTAACTTTTTCTGAGCACTAATTATATGCAAGGCATGATTCTCAGCATTGCATATTATTAAGTCATTTAATCTGCAAAACAACCCCAGGAGGTAAAACCCAAAAACCAAACCCGTTGCCATCGAGTGGATTCCAACCAATAGCAACCTTATAGGACAAAGTAGAACTGCCCCCATAGGGTTTCCAAAGTTGTAATTTTTATGGGAGCAGATCACTCCATCTTTCTCCCGCCGAGCGGCTGGAGGGTTCAAACTGACGACTTTTCAGTTAGCAGCTGAGCACTTAACCATTGGGCCACCAGGGCTACTTCCCCATGAGACAGATGCTATTATTATCCTATTTTACACATGGAACACAGAGAGGTCAAGGGTACACAGCTGGTTACAAAAGCTTGGATGCAAACTCAGGCAGCCTGCTCCTGTACCGGGCGCTTTCCAAACCCAGGCCTTAACCACTGTTCAGCATTGACTCTACTTTCAGAAAACCAGCTGAGAAGTCTACAGGTGTGCAAAGAATCAATAAATGGCTAGAAAACCAATCAGTGTCAATAAATAATATGTCCATGATGTACTGTTTTGATTCTCATGGTGTGCTGTCATTTTTGCACTAATACCACTTTTTTCTTTGTGTTAATAGTAGGTTGATACTTTACTTGTTCCACCACCCATCTGTCAGTTTGTCATACTGTGGTGGCTTGCATGTTGCTCTGATGCTGGAAACTATGCCACAGGTATTTCACATACCAGCAGGGTCACCCACAGTGCACAGGTTTCAGCAGAGCTTCTAGACCAAGACAGAGTAGGAAGAAATGCCTGGTGATCAACTTCCAAAAATTAGTTAGTGAAAACTCTATCACAACAGAATATTACCCAAGATTTTGACTTGCTCACTTTGGACGTGTCATCAGGAGGACCTGATTGCTGAGCAGCACATCATGTTTGGTAGAGGGCCAGCAAAGGCAAGGGAAACCCTCAATGAGATGGACTGACACAGTGGTCATAACAATGGACTCAAACATGCCAATGATCATAAAGATGGTGCAGGAATGTGTAACCTTTCATTCTGTTATACGTGGGGCTGCTATGAGTTGGAGCCCACTCAACAGCAACTATCAACCATAACAACTTCATTTGTTGCCCAGCTTCCATCTCCTAACTCTCTTATAGATCTGGTTAAAAATATTATTAGCTTTATTCTAATTCTAAACTGGAGGATGAAGTACTAAAAGTTTATCCTAAGAACACTTAACAGACCTGGAGTTGAATCTCAGCTGCATCATGTATTAGCTATGGAATGTTCAACCTCACATTCCTTTTCAGCAAATTGGTATAACAGTACCAACCTCATTGGTTGCTGTATGAAATGAAAGAATATAACTGGCACTAAATAGGCCCTGAGTAAATGGAGAATATTATCATCATGAATTCTATATGTTTTGGGAAAAACAGTATGTTTATTATTTAATTCTTCTTGGGTATTTATTTATTAGTTTGAATGTTCACCCTGAATATTTTATATTTTAAACTATCTTGAATATTTTCTTTATTTACCTCAAATATCTACTATTTTCTCTTGAATTTTAAAAACACATCTGTCCTCATATAGATGGCAGAAATATATATTTCTTTTTAAAAAGAAAAAAAAACCTAGGATGTCTTAATTTTATATTTCCTTTTAGTGAGTGTTTGGTTAAAGTTTACACAGTAAGTTAGGTTCCCATTTGACAATTTCCACACAAATTCTTCATTGACATTAGTTACATTTATCACAATTTGTCCACATTCTCTTTAATTGTGTCTGTACCCGTCCAAATGTGCTCACTCATTTTTACTTTGGTTGTGCTGTGCTCACTACGACTACATTCGGTGCTACTTTCCCCATCACCAAAAATAACTAGTCTCTATGGTCTAAAGTTGACTTTCGCCTTCCCCCCTCCTCTCCCTAGTAACCACCAATGAACACTGCTCTCTATATATACCTACTCCTCTCTTATCGACTATCTCGTTATCTGACATTTAGCATTTCTGACAATAATGAAAAACTACTATCCAACTAATTTGTGCATTAACAATGTACACTGGCAGTAATGAACCCCAAGGTGTGAGGCGAGTAACGCTGGCTGTGATGTAACTTGCCTGAGTCATGATTCTCAGTAGTTTGGCAGTTATGTAATGATATAATTTGGCAGTTAAATAGTGACGTAATTTGGCAGTTATGTAATGATGTAGTTATACTCCATTTTTGTGATCTGATGTAGTCATCCTCCATTTTCACATAATGCTGATTTTCACATAACTACCTGGTCTTTGGAACCTAATCATGTCAATAAGTGAGGAGTGGTTGTTTATCTGTTTTTGTCTTTGTATATAAGACGGATCATACAATATTTGTCCTTATATGCTTGACTTATCTCACTTAGCATTATGCTCTCCAGGTCCACCCGTGTTATGTTTCATGGACTCATCGTTCTTTACAGTTGTGTAGTATTCCATTGTATGTATGTACCAGAATTTGCCTATCCATTCATCCATTGACAGGCATTTCAGTTGTTTCCATTTTTTGCTATTGTGAATAAAACTGCCATGAACAGAGAAGTCCGTATATGAACAGATAGGTCTGCAGGGCATATCTTAGGTCTCTTAGGTCTCTAGGGTATATCCCTAGGAGTGGGACTGCTGAATCATAAGATAGGTCTATTTCTAGTTTTTGAAGGAAGCACCATACCGTTTTCACCAAAAACTTAATAGAAAAAAATGGTACAAATGTGGTTGTACCATTTTACAGTCCCACCAGCAATGGATAAGTGTTCCAATCTCCCCACAACCTCACCAACATTTGCTGTTATCTGTTTTTCTAATCAGTGCCATTTTAGTCAGGGTGAGATGGTATTTCATTGTAGTTTTAGTTTGCATCTCTCTAATGGCTAATGGGAGCCCTGGTGGCACAGTGGTTGAGAGCTTGGCTGCTTACCAAAAGGTCGACAGTTTGAATCCACCAGCTGTTCCCTGGAAACCCTATGGGGCAGTTCTACTCTGTCCTATAGTGTTGCTCTGTGTCAGAATCGACTTAATGGCAACAGGTTTGGTTTTAATGGTTAATGATCATGAGCATCTCTTCATGTGTTTGTTGGCTGCTTGGATGTCTTCTTTGGTGAAGGTTCTGTTCATGTCCTTTGCCCATTTTATAATTGGGCTGTTTGTCTTTTTGTTGTTGACTTGCTGAAGTTTTCTATAAATTTTGGAGATTATACCCTTACTAAGATGTCTCAGGCTGGGTTCTCTAGAGAAGCAAAACCAGTTAGGCATAGAGAGGGAGAGAGAGAGAGATTTATCTCAAATACATGGCTCATGTGGATTGTAGAGGCTGGAAAGTCCCAAGTCCATGCATCAGGCATCAGGCTGGAGGGTTCTCCTGACTCACATAGCTGCAGGGGCTGAGGAACCCAAGATAGGCAGGTCAAATGGCAAGCTGCTGGCTCACGGGCTGCAGAGGCTGATGAATCCAAGATCAGCAGCTTAAGATGGCAAGCTGTTGGCTCAAGTCCCAAGAACCGAAGTTCAGATGATAATGAGCCGAATGCAGGATCCAGAGCAGAACAAAAGCCAGTGAGTTTTGCAACACCCCCAAGTAAACTCCCTTTCAACTGACTGCTCAGATCTCACCATGGAGGAGATTATATTATATCAGATCTCATTATGGAGTTGATTACATCATTACATAACTGCCAAACTACATCATAACTGAGAAACCACTGAGAATCATGGCTCTGCCATGTTGACACACAACCTTAACTATCACAGATGTCTTTAAGGATGTAGAATTTCCTTGCCCTCCCATATAACAAAACTTCATTTTAACTTGAAATCTATCAACTTGGAGTTTATGGATTATGGGATAGGGCCAGGCTGAAGGTGACCTTTACTTAGTACAAATAAATGGTATAAATGAGACTTCAGGGGACCGTATCAATTATTGAAGGAGGAAAAAATAATCTGTTTTCGACTACTAATGGAGTAATCTCTTATATGGTAAAAATTGATATGCTAATTATAAATAATTCATCCATTCATTAGATAGCCTAAGGACAGGACAGTAATAAGACTCCATTTCATTAAACATTCTATAAAATTTAAATCTTTCACTTATTTAGACAAGTCTTCCTCCCAATTATTCCAAATTAGTGTAATTCTAGTCCCAGTTATATTTATTACATTGTCTAGTGGAACATCATATACATAGCAAGTCACATCTGACAAAGGCTTAATTAGATGATCAATTATTCTTGACTAGAGCTAGAGAAAGTCACCACTGGTCCTTAAGAAATAATTCTTAATGATAATATCCTCAGATTTGAATTATTCTTGAAGTAAGTTTAAAAGTAAGTTTTGAATAACTTAGTTTGAGAACAAGATTCAAATTTTTGCCTACTTTATTTCTAATTTAGATTCACTTGTTATTTACAATACCATCAGCAGAGAATAATCTGGAGATTAAGCAAAATCAATAGATCTCCTCAAATATGCTGACACTCCTCATACACCACACCTGCACCTCCATCATGAGCAAACCCCCAAAGGCAATGCCCCATCAGTTGTGGCTTCATTCGACGATCACAACACAGCAAGAAAAGGGAACCTCAGCTTTCTCATTACTCCTCATCCTGCTGCTCCGCAAAGTGCCAGTCATAGAAAAATTCGAATGTCTGGTTTTTCTACTTCTGCATTCATATTACACAGTACTATTTATGAAAATCATTCAATTATACAAATGAGATGCCACCACAAATTCATCCTATCCAGCCTCAGCTGGGCTTTCCAAGTTGCTCTCCAATCCATCTACACATCTCTCTTTCTGATACCAACACAGCTATTTTGACTCTTTACCACTTTGCCCATCATCTCTTCCACCTCTCAGAGAGAATGGCCCACCTCCTGCTTCAAGGAAGAGATAGATACCATGAGGCTTGTAACTCCTAAACGTTCTGGCCACATTGCCCTTTCAAGTCTATCTAAATCCACTCTCCTCCTATCAATTTCTTCCTCTTGGCCCCTTAATCAATTTTCTCCCTTCAGCCAGGGATGATAGCTCTATAATGCAAATCTCAGCATATCACACTCCTGCTTAAAATTCTTCTGTGACTCCTCATGATCCTCAGAATAAAATTACAACTTCTCGGCTTCAAATATAAGATCCTTCTAGATCTTGGCCTCTACTCCTTTTTGCCTTCATCTTTTACCAACCCCAGCTAGCCTCCAAAGCGAGGGAGTTGCCTGTGTGAGCCCTCCTCTCCTCAACCTCTCTCCTCTCAGCCTCTGCGGCCCTTCCCAGCGGGCTGACTCTCACTGAACTTCTAAGGGCCAACTCAGGACTCACTGCACCTCTTCTGAAGTCCTTTCCTCGTCTCCTCAGTTTGTTAGGCTTCCCTGCTATGTGGTGCATAGTATCCTCTACTTAGTTCCATGATAACCCAGTGAACTGTGGGATTCTTGAAGAAAAGGACTGAGCTTAACACCCTAAAGCAAGCACGTGTCGAGACCTTCACACAGGCACTCCATAGTGGTTTGCTGGATGCATGAGGAAGTGAGTCAACTGAGAGGCTCATTGTCCTGGGCAGGTAATTCAAAATCAGGGGCCACCACACCCGCTTGTACAGAGGAATCACCTGGGGAGCTTTTAAAAACACAAAGTGCTGGGCCTCATCCCAATCATACAAATCTGAATTAGCGAATGGGGCCAAGGCGTGTGTCTGCTTAACAGGCTCCCTGGGTGATTCTGTAGAAGGAACCAACTCAACACTGGTATACAAATGGCGTCTAGGAGCCACAGTGTACACAGTGTTCCTGTATTGGATACTTCCTCATGAGTATGTCCAGAATACAAGATCAGTAACAATAAATACTGATACTGCCAAAGGTAAGGTGACAACTCTATGCCACACCTCTCATTATTCCTTGATAAGGACTTCTGGCTTTTCACAAGTTCAACATTTTGCTTTCTGGGCTCACCTCCAAGTATACTCCAGATTCACACTGCATTTTAAGCAACTTGAAGGTAAGGGCTAGTATTCTATCATCCCACAGCACTGCCTCACAGCATATACCGCAAACACAGATAAAATTTGAAGTAATAATTGGAAGTTGACTTTACCCATATCTACATATTTCTATCATTCAAGGAAAAAAAAAAAAAAAAACAGTAAAAAGATAGTACTCAAATAAAAGCTCAAGAAACTAGGGTCCCTTTCTTTCCTTCCACTGTGGTGATTAACCAGGTGACCCTAGCCTTTTTATAAAGAAAATCTCTGACACACACCATGTTTCTCTATGTGTGCGAGATGACCACACAAAGACCACTCAAATTTCTTTCTAACTTCCCAGAGAAAAAAGAACATAGACACATAGTAAAGCTATGAATAGCTACATTTCTTAAAATACATGCCTAAGCATGGATCTAGAGAGTTAAGCATATTGCACCTAAGGAACAAACTATTCATCTTGAAGTGAGTTAGTGATGTGAAATCAAACCACCAGGCCATAGTGAATTCGTGCAAAGTCTTTTGGCTCAAATTAAATTTCTCCAAGTTTAATTTACTGAATATTGTTAAACCATTTTCTGTGAAGAAGTAGTTACTAATCAAATCCCTCCCAGCAGATCATTAGAAAGGGAAAGGAAATAAGAAGTTAAAACAATAAAATAGGCAAATATTACAAAATTCCAACCTTGGGAGATTGAGTACAAATGAATTTGATCTTTTTCAGTCTGTAAAAATACTTCATTTTGGTGTTGTGACTTTAAAGTTAAAAATTCACAGACACTACTAATCAAATTTTTTAGTTAAGAGCTGACAATTTTGTGTTATATTTCTTTTAGTATTTTTAAGTCTAATACATAGAGAAATAAAGTGTTAAGCTAGTTAACCAGCCATACAGGGAGGGAAAGGGTTAATAAGATATATAATTTTTAACTGTTACATATTAGCCAATAGTAAATTTTAGTTTTTTGAAAATACACAGTATATTATAAAGCTGTAGTTTCAAGAGTTCTTAAGAATAGGATCTTATTTTATTTGTGTTACTTTAAATGTTATATGCACCACGAAAATTGTAGTACTAGGCAGGTTTGATTTCTGCCCAACGCACGTCACGTGCAGCTACCACTCTTCTGTCAGTAGAGGCCTGCGTGGTGTTATGATACTGAAGAGGTTTCAGCCGAGCTTCCAGACTAAGGCAGACTAGGAAGAAAGGCCTGGAGATCTACTTCTAAAAATCAGTCAGTGAAAACCCTACGGATCACAATGGCCTGCTTTGCAGCTGATCATGGGGATGACACAACAGAGGGCGGTGTTTTGCTCACTTGTGCAAGAGGTCACAATGAGTCAGGATCTGAATGGATAACAGCTAGGAACAACATCAAAAGCTCTGCAAGTCCTCCTAGTTGCACAAGCACTAAATGAAGACCACGCTTTCATGTTTGCATTCACCACAGGGCCAGAGGTTGCTGAGCTCATCTCCTTGACCAATCAACAACTAATGGGAACTGTAGAGGGTTTTCTCACAAAGAGCGAGGATCTGATGTGCAGTCACAGACAGTTTTTCCTTTTTTTTTTTTCTTTTGTTTTTTATTCTACTTTAAACGCAGGTTTATAGAACAAACTAGCTTCTCATTAAACAGTTAGTACACCATACTGTTTTTTTCTCCCCATTGAAAAATTTATACATACATTGTTATGTGACCCTAATTGCTCTCCCCATACTGTGACAGCACACTCCTCTTTTCCACCCCTGATTCCCCATGTCCATTCAACCAGCTCCTAACCCTCTCTGCCTTCCCATCTCACATCCGGACAGAAGCTGCCCATTTAGTCTCTTGTATCTACTTGAGCTAAGAGGCACACTCCTCACGAGTATCCTTTGTGTCCCACAGTCCAGTCCAATCCCTGTCTGAAGAGTTGGCCTCGTAAATTTAGTTCTGGGCTGATAGAAAATCCAGGGGCCATGCTTTCTGGGGTACCTCCAGGCTCAGTCAGACAATTAAATCTAGTCTGCTTACTAGAATTTGAGTTCTGCACCACACCTTTCTCCTGCTCCATCCAGGACTCTCTGCTGTGTTCCCTGTCAGGACGTTCATTGGTGGTAGCCGGGCACCATCTAGTTCTTCTGGTCTCAGGCTGATGAAGTCTCTAGTTTATGTGGCCCTTTCTGTCTCTTGGGCTACTACTTTCCTAGTGTCTTTGGTGTTCTTCATTCTCCTTTACTCCAGGTGGTTGGGACCAATTGATGCATCTTAGATGGCTGCTTGCAAGCTTCTAAGACTCCAGATGCCACTCACAAAAGTAGGATGCAGAACATTTTCTTAATAAGCTTTGTTATGCCAGTTGACCTAGATGGCGCCTGGAAACATGGTCCCCAGACCCCTACCCCTGCTACTCTGTTCCTCAAAGTGTTTGACTGTACTCAGGAAACTTCTTAGCTTTGGTTTAGTCCAGTTGTGCTGACATGCCCTGTAGTGTGTGCTGTCTTTCCCTTCACCTAAGATCACTCTTATCTACTATCTAGTTAGTGAATACCCTTCTCTCTCCCTCCCCACCCTCACAACCATCTGTCTTTAAACCTTTTCATGAGTTCTTATAATAGCGGTCTTATACAATATTTCTCCTTCTGTGACTAACTAAATTCACTCAGCATAATGACCTCCAGCTTCCTCTATGCTATAAGATGTTTCACGGCTACATCGTTGTTCTTTATCGTTGCGTAGTATTCCATCGTGTTGATATACCATAATTTGTTTATCCAATCATCCGATGATGGGTACATAGGTTGTTTTCATCTTTTTTGCTATTGTGAACAGTGCTGCAAAGAACATGGGTGTGCATATATCTATTCGTCTGGTGGCTCTTATTACTCTAGGATATGTGCCAAGGAGCAGAATACTTGGATCATATGGTACTTCTATTTCTAGCTCTTTAAGGAAGCACCAAATCAATTTCCAAAGTGGTTGTACCATTTTACATTCCCACTA
>NW_004444190.1:1363178-1397885 GCF_000243295.1 Trichechus manatus latirostris
TTTGATTATTGGCACCTCTGAAGCTCTAATGTCCAGTCACCAGGTGGTTAGATGTGTTACTAGGTATGTGAGTTCAAGAATCAGCCTACTCCTCCTGTATGGATTCAGCTCAGGTGTCCAGGGAGATAGCCACCAAGCGCGTTGTATAGGCTCTCACTTACAGTCCTAAACAAGCATGGGTGATTGCTGTAGGCACAGGCATCTGGCTGCAGCAGGGGGACACACTCTGAGCAAGGCAGGGGGCTGACGGCTTCCCCCGAGTATCCAGGAAGAAGGCGTGTCCCTGTTGCCTAGAGTGCGTAGGTGGGTGGGTTTTGCCGCCAGACTATGCGCACCTAATGCTGTTGGCTGTAAGGCCTAGGGGGCACCTCTTATTCGTGGGTTCCTCTCACAGGTGGCTAGGTGGCGTGGTTAGAGCCACCAGTCCTCAGGCCCCTGATGTGTGTAGGTGAAGACCCTGCTTAATGTGCAGAGCAGTGTCAAATGTCAAGAACCTGCCACTTCACAGCTGAAACAGTTGAAGTTAGATTTCAGGTATACACCCTGCTGTACTGTGGTAATGAGGGCCTACACTGTTGAGATGGGCCCACACAAGTCTATGCAGGTGGAATGGCACACAAAGTCTGTGGGTCCCTTATGCCTGTGCCTAGGTAAAGGAGCTGTGCCTACCCTGGGTTCCTGGCTTAGGGGAGCCAGCAGTTTATTTTTTCCCATTTGTTAATTTGTTCACTCTCCAAGGCAAGGATAATGGTTCCGGGCGTGTGACGGATCCTACTTCCAGCCCAGGGGACTCGGCAATTGCTGAAGCTGGTCTGGGACCCAGTGCAGAGCAGGGAGCAGGGAGGTAAATGGGAGAGAGGTTTTTCCGTAAGGAGTGTGTTTTTAATCCGCGCTGTAAGCCATACAAGTACTTATCTTTCGTCGAGGGCTGCTTTTCACTGGTTCTGGGTGGCTGTGTAGAGTCTCTGGTGCTGGGTCTCTCCCAGTGCAGAAAACGCGCCTCCCAAGCACGGCTGCTTGCCTGCCTCACCGCTCACCCCTGCGGTGCTCCAGCCTGAAGGCCTCAGGCTTTTGCTGGGTCAGATCTGGCCAACTCCTCGCTGCTTCCGAACCGTCTCTCCCTCCTCTGCCACTCAGTCTGGTTCCTCAACTCTGCCTTTGATATTCAGGGCTCCCAGACTGCCATATATAATCAAATCACTTGCTTTTTCTGGTCTTTGTTGTAAGAGGGTCCACCTGAAGCGTCTGACTACTCCGCCATCTTGGCCCTGCTCCCCAGTTTTTCCTTTTCATCCAAAATTGAAAACTCTATAACACACATTTAATGTGCTCTAAACCAGTCAACTGATTCTTATCAAAGATATAGTCTACTTACCCAATTTTAACCATCAATACTTTTTTTAACAATATTTACCAAAATTCCCAGTTTATTAATTTCTTGATTACCTTGGATTTAATCCTATCTTGCACCATGCAGACCCATATCACTCCTGTTTTTTGCCTCCTTGATACTGTCATCATTTTAAATTTTTGTGCCAGGTACGGTCATATTATTCAGTTATTTGTATCTTGGCCTATTGCTACTCTCAGAATAATGTCTAAAATTTTACACCAACAGATGGCAAAAGTTAGACTGCACCTAAATCCAATGCTTATTCAGTAATTTTTCATGATTAAAAAAGAAGCATACAAGAGAGGTGAAGAAAATGATTTTTCAAATGAATGAAATTATGTTTATGTTTGGGACTTCTTTCCACTTGAAGTTTCAGATTAACCCTGGTAAGACCTATAAGTTGTGCAACTCCCATTCACAATTTCATCTCCTCCAAGAATCTGAGATGTGCACTGTGTGACTGACAGCTCAGGAAAACTCTAAGCCAATTAAGACAACTGAGTTCACAACTGGACAAAACAAAAATAAACAGAAAACCCAATCTAAGGTAATAAGAAGAGCAAGGGTAAGAAAGAGCAGCAGGGAAAGATCCCAGCCAATAGCCCTCCCCTCCAACTCCCTTATCAAACCTCAGGAGCCTCCAGTCCCTGGGTGATGCAAACAGTTAACCTATCAGACTGCTAACCAAAAGGTTAAAGGTTCAAGTCCACCCACAGTTGCCTTGGAAAAAAGGCCTGGTGATCTACTGAAAAAATCAGCCACTGAAAACTCTATGGAGCACAATTCTACTCTGACACACATGGGGTCTCCATGAGCCAGAGTCGACTTGTCAGCAACTGGTTGGTTTATAGTCTTTTCGGGCAAGGACAAGGTAATTCTTAGGGAAACTTCGACTGGCAGAGTAGAGATTATTTTCAAATATCGTATGCAAATATATAGGGTTCAACTCATTAGAATATGCATGAAACCGTAAAATCTGTCCTCTTGGTACTACACAGGCCTCTCAAGCGAGGTCCCTGCACTTCAGTGAAAGAAAATATTAAAATATTAATTTAAAAATAAGAAAGTAATTTTACTAATATTTAAATACAGATAGTCCCCAACTTATGATGTACTTGAGTTACGACAAACTGCACTTACGACCATCCTTTTTTTTGGTACATCTTGTCGTTAGAATATGTACTACATACAGTGTTGCAGCACATAATTTGCTGGTGTTACTATTCTCAGGTGAAATGTTTCCAACTCCAAAGACAAATAAAGGTCGGATTTATAAAGATACTGAAAATAATAGACAATAATAATGAAAACTAAAAAAAAAAAAAAAGAGGTATTCGTCAGTTGTCGGAACAAAACCCTGTCATAAGTTGAGACTAGCTGTATAGACTGAATATATAACATACAGACTGAAAGTCAAAACACACACATAATTAACAGTGTGTGTGATCTCATTTTTGTCATCAGTGCTTTTTAAAATATTAGTTAGTGGCTGACTTCACAGGGTTCTGAGGATTAAATGAGGCAATGCTTATGCAGTGCTGGTACCAAGTACTTACTACTCATTAAACATTGGCTCCTCGCCTTGGGGGAGAAAACAGTGAGGGCAGCGAGGCTCCCTCTTAATATCTAAATTTCTGGAGCACACAGGAATTCTGTTGTCTTGTCAGGAAGCGTGTTCCCAGACTGAAAGAGGAAGCCTGTATGTACATCCCAGGCCCTTTGACTCCTCGCTTCCCACTGCCAAGCTTAATAGAAACCTTCCAGAGGCACAATGCTGTGTAACCATTAACCATAGCTATAATAATCCTACAGCATTAATCTCAACCTAATGACACTCCATAGTCTTCACCAGAGAGAAAGTACTTTCACATGTATGACTGCAGTGGACAGTGGAGGCTTCCGATTCTGACCTTGAAAGTCAAGATGGTCTATTACTGCTTACTATTATGCCTTTGGCATCACAAACAAATGTTCTTTGCAGTCCTCCCCATGTTTAAATCACCCGCGTCAAGCAAGGTACAACATATGGAAAACTAAGGTCTGCATTCTGCAGAAATGATGCTTTTACAAACATATTTGTGGAGCAATAATTGGAGGAAGCTTTTGAAGATAGCCGGCCGTGAACATATAAGACAAGCTACTTAATACGTTTTAGAGTTTTCTTTAGGTATTTTTCTTTTGTAAGGAAGGGAGAGTTGGGAAAGTGCTGAAAACGAAAGGTAAAATGGGAACTCGGGGTGGACATCGCTAACGAGGCAAGGTCAGAGGCTTGAGCTTCCAGCCCCTGGATAGCCGTGTTTGCATGTCTGCCTAGAAAGTGAGGTGGAGGGGAGGTGGTGGCAATTTCGAAAGCTGAAGAGGATGGGAAACTCTTTCTCCTCCTCCAGCTCAGGCTCTCATCCCAGACCCACAAGTTGGTTGCCAAACCATCTGCTCTTGGGAAAGCTGCTTACATAGCAACACGTGTGAAAAGTGGACCCCAAGTTATAGCGCTCTCTGTCTCCTATACAGGCCAGGGGCCATTCTGACCTGAGATCCCACCAGGACCATCACTACTCTTAACTCACCACAGGAGGAGATTCACTTGGTTTGGAGGAGAGAGAAACTGGGCTGGGAAGGTTGACCTTAAGTCTCTTAACCTTCGTCTCTCCTACTGCATTTCTGTGATACTTATCTTTATTGCATATGCAAACACACAAACACACAGCTGAACCCGCAGATCAGAAGTCTTTTTCTTCCCTTTACCTTCAGCTGTAAAGTCAAAATAAGTACCTCAGATTAAACTGTGTCTGATTATACCGTAAAGTCAAGTTCTCTTAGGTTTACGTTTCACAGGGATACTGAATACCCAACAATGTTCTACCATTTTTCCTAAGTTGGAAACTCAAGGACAAGACAGCCTCTTAGGTAGATGAATAATTCTGTGGATTTTCTCAGAAGATCACATACCAAAATCAGTAAGAAATGGAATATTTGGTTTCTGATTAAATGAGGGTCAAATACTAGGATATGAATCTAATTTAAAGCTATTTTTAACTTGACAAGTCAGAATCAACTTGATAGCACTGAGTTTGGTTTCTGATTTTAATCCTGGAGTATCCTTGGATAGAAAGCATTTACGAATGAATCAAGCCTGTGTAGTTATATCCCAAAAGAAGTAACATAAAAGCAAAAATGCATTAATTGCTTACTGTATGCTAGACACTATGCTAATTATTTTGCATTCATTTCCTCGTTTATCCACATAACAATTATAAACTAGATACGAACTTATTGTCATTTTCCAGATGAAAAAACAGAGGATAGATTGATCATATAAACTGCCAAGATTACACTGCCAGCAAGTGGGTGCCAGGGCACCAACCAAAGACTCTCTGATTTCAAATTCCTAATCATGGTGCTCTGCTGCTATATAATGCTGAAGAGAAGGACAACACACAATACAGGGGAAGTCAGCACAACTGGACCAAAGCAAAAGCAAAGAAGCTTCCTAAACGCATCCAAACACTTTGAGAGACAGACTAGGTGGGACTGGAGCCTGGGGACCATAGTTTCGGGGGACATCTAGGTCAACTGGCATAATATAGTTTATAAAGAAAATGTTCTACATCCCACTTTCGTAAGTAGCATCTAGGGTCTTAAAAGCTTGCGAGCAGCCATCTAAGATACATCTATTGGTCCCATCCCACTTGGAACAAAGGAGAATGAAGAAAACCAAAGACATATGGAAAATACTAGCCCAAAGAACTAAAGGTCCAAATGAACCAGAGTCTCCACCAGCCTGAGACCAGAACTAGATGGTGCCCGGCTACCAGCAATGACCACTTTGACAGGGAACACAACAGAGAGTCCCAGACAGAGCAGGAGAAAAATGCAGAACAGAACTCAAATTCATGTAAAAAGATCAGACTTAATGGTCTGACAGAGACTGGGGGAACCCCTGAAACTATGGCCCTGAATGCTGTGTTAACCCAGAACTGAAACCATTCCCGAAGTCCACTCTTCAGATAAAGATTAGACAGGACTATAAAACAAAAAATAATACACATGAGGAATATGCTTCTTAGTTCATTCAGATATACGAGACCAAATGGGCAGCTCCTATCCAAAAGCAGGATGAGAAGGCAGGAAGGGACAGAAACTGATCAAATGGACACAGGGTACCCGGGGTGGAAAGCAGGAGTGTGCTGTCGCATTGTGGGGATTGCAACCAGTGTCACAAAACAACATATGTATAAATTTTTTAATGCGAAATTAACTTGGGCTGTAAACTTTCACCTAAAGCACCGTAAAAAAAAAAAAATTTAAAAAGAATTTATCCACAGCTTGTCCACGTCTATATTATAAATAGCTAGTTAGCAAGTGTGCTGCTTTCTACTATTTTGAAACCAATCAAAATGAAAATTCAAATAAGTTCATTAGGGTAACAGGAAGCCCCACTACAATTGCAAGCTCCAGTAACTAATCTAAACTGATGCTTTAACTTGGAAGTTTGGTGGATTCAAAAGCTATATTGTTTTGTAATTTCACCAGGGATCCATGCTGGAATTAAAAATGTCCTAAGACAGAAGCCTACATATGTACAGCCCAGTGTGTGTCTAAACTGCCCAGCTCACACCAGCTGGCTCCTGTTGCCCAGCCAAGGAGTGAGTGGATCACAATTCCTAATATTCCACAATTACCCTGGACACCTCTGATCCTCCACTCCCAGGGTACCAGCTATGACTATGGTTAAAGAAAGAAGTGAAACATAAATGTTAGAGGTCTATTAATGTTAGCATGACAACATCAACATGTCTATACATTTGAATACCTACTATATACCTGGCACTTTGCTAATACACTGGGAATACAATGTCAAATAAGACATGATCCATGTCCTCAAAGAGCTGACAGTCTAGAAGGAGGGTCAGACAAGAAAATGACTCCAGATGTACATAAATTATTTCAGAGGTATGCACAGGATGCTGTGGGAGTGCAGAAGAAGGGGCAGCTCAATCAGACTCAAGCTGATCAAAGACACTTCCCTGAGAAACCAACACTTGAGCTGAGTTTTAAACACCAGGAGGTAGCAAAATGCAAAGTGGAGGGAAAGAGAGTATTAATGAGAAAAGGGAAACACATGGGCTCTGGAAACTTGTTAAATGAAGGCAACACAGTTGTAAAGCAAAAATCAACTGCATTTTGTCTAGCTTATATGCAACTTACTCTTTATGTTCTACTTTGAGGGAACAACTGATTGAGATCTCGTTGATTCTACATATATCAGGTGGGGTTCTTAGTTACATGCGACAAAAACCAACTCTGGCTCTTTTAATGGTAGTCATGAGAAGTAGTACTGACATAATGCTTCTTATGTGCCAAGCTCATTTCTAAGTGCTTTATGAATATTAATTTATGTAATTCACCCAAAACCTAATGGGTAGTTGAGGAATCCTAGTGGTGCAAAGGTTAAGCACTCGGCTGCTAACCAGAAGGTTGGCAGTTCTAACCCAACCAGAGGCTCCATGGGAGAAAGACCTGGCAATCTGCTCTCGTTAAGTTTACAGCATAGAAAACCCCACAGAGCAGTTCTACTCTGTCACATTGTGCCACTATGAGTCAAAAATCAACTCAATGGCATCTAACAACAGCAAGGAACAGTTATTGTTCCATTTTGCAGATGAGTAGAGTGAGGCCTTGAGAAAGTAGATAATTTATCCCTGATTACACAGCTAGTGATGGCAGGGTTGGGGTGTGAAGTCAGACCCCTCAGCCTGCGTCTCTACCCTAAATCACTATGCTATACAGTCTCTCAGAAAAGGAATTTACTAAAATATATTGCGTAACTCATGGGATTTCAAGGGAGGGTTGGAGATCCAGGCTTGGGACCCTGCAGCTAGAGCCCCTTCACCGAGGACTCCACGGCAGCCACCACCAAGCACAAATGCTGCAGCTGCACTGCTGCCACTGCCATCCCGCCACAGTGGACACCACCTGCCAGCTGCCAGCTCCAGGGAGTATGCCTCACAGTCCCCACTATCTTGCCCTACCAGTTTCAGATTTAAAGTCTAGGAGGGAGCATGTGATTAGTGAAACCTAGGTCACTTGTCCAAACCCTGTACGGAAAGCCAGGAAAGCAATTACATGCAATTTCAGCTTCTATATAGAGAAATGCAGGCTCTGCCTCCCCCAAGGTTCATAAGGCAGGGAACTGCACAGACACAGAAGGGCTGCTGGGCAGCCAAAAAAAAAAAAAAAGACAAATATTCAATGCAATCCGATTGCTATCGGGGCCTTCATTTTATCTAATAATGAAACAATTTCAAAGCAAAAGTTGGATACGCCAAAAGCAATAAACGGTCTACTAGCTCTTTTAGGGGAAAGACAGGAACGTGCAGCAGGGGTGACTTGGAGGTGATAACTGCAAAGCAAGTTGGTTCCATCAAGTTGGCCATCAGAAAGATGGGGCCAGACATACATCCTGTTACCTCCAGCGCCCAAAGGCATCTGCCAAATCTCTCTCTTTTATCTTCAAAAAGAAAAAACTTGGCCTGGAAGGGCCATCATAGATTAACATAGAAAGATAAATGGACATTTTTAACCGTGTACAAGTTACCTGATCCATAATTTTCCAACTGAATAGGTATATGACAGATGTTTGAAATATACATGATTTACATAGCTGGTCTAGTCTTTTGTGCTGCTACTTGCATAGCTCTAACTCTTTTTAAACCTGACTATAGATACCTACAGCATCCCATTTTATCAACAATACAACAGCTTCTGAATGAGTGCAAAAACTAATAAAACAAATCCAAGAGTTAAAAAGCACCTTGCTTTTGGGAACCAGAGAGCAGACAATCTCCATACAATCCTAACCTCAATTCTCCAGGTTTTTAGAAACCCAAATAAGACTCAAAATTAATGAAATCCAATTGACCTTCCATCTGCTGGAGATAAAAATAACTCAATCATCTGCTGCCTCTGAAGAAGTAGAACATAAAAAGCTAATCTACCCTGGTGTTCTCAACTACCATGCTAAGTGGATGACCTTCAACCTATACTTGTAACCTTTATTTTTCACTTGTGTGCCAGTTCCATATTTCTAATTGCCTAAAAGATATCTCTACTTGGACAAACCAACCCATATGTCCAAAATGGAACTCATTATCTGCTCTATTTTCCCCACCTTCCTTGTCATTTATTCTAGTCTTCCAACAAAAATCCCTGATTTACCTTTTATTTTCTTTCACCTCCTAAGTCCAGTCATAGTTACAAAGGCCAGTCAGCTCCTTTGTTCCCAGATTCTGCCTTCCTCTTCACTCCTCTCCCTCCTTCCTTGACCCGTGGCAGTTTTCCACATGTGGAGTGAGTACTGCTGGATGTGTTAGCTCATTTTAAGTGGTACCTAGTGGAATACTGTTTACTAGAATAGGTACTAATTTTAATGGGAACTTGAAAAATATTATCAAATGAATAATATCTAATTATCAAATGAAACAATGTCACAGAAAATAATTTTCTTTTAAATTCATTTAAATAAAAAAGTGAGTCTAATTAAATAAAATTATGTAAATAACAATACAGATGGTATGTGAATAAAGCAAAAAAATCCTGAGGGTGGTGTGCCAATGACTCACTGGTCTATGGGGATCCCTGTCATCTCACCACTGGGTTCCCACACCAGCCCCTCAACCACCTTTGCTGGTCTCCTGGACTCCAGACACTCACTTCTTCCATCGACCCTGCAAACCACTGATGGATACACCTTCCTAAAATGCTCCTTTCATCTTTTCTCTCTCAAACTCACAAATCTATTATCTATCACATCAACTTTGAATTCCTCCTAAATTTCAAGACCTCACTCGGCCTAGCTAACATTATCTCTAGTTATATCCCAAAGTGACAGCAGGACAAATTTCACATACATGTTTTCATTTCCAGTTCCATGCCTTGGCTCAGGCTGCTCCCACAATGTTCCCCCAATCCTCCGGCGCTTCAAGTTCTACCCAGTCCTTCAAGGTTCAAGCAGGTCGTCCCTCCAGGCAGCCTTTTTTAATCTCCACCCTTCCCTTCTCTAAACTCCTATTCTACTTATCAACTACCCTACTTGACTCTTGATTGCATGCTATTATTTACTGCTTTCTAATGGTTGAATCATTGTCCAGTGGACCTACCAATCACAACAGGAGACCCTTGAAGGATAGTATCATATATATGTATATATAACTTCCATAGTTATACAAGGATAACTCACATTAGGAGTTCAAGACATCTCTTCATTCAACTTTTTTAGAGAAGCTGTGTTTTTGTCATTCGTCCAGTAAACACTTACTGAGTGCCTGATATCCAGTATGTGCCAAGCCCTGTGGCTGCTGGTAAAATGGGGATGTGAATAGAACAGGTACTGTTATTGAGAAGCCCACTGTCTCGTACAGGAGGCACACAGGTAAACACGTGGTGTAATACAATGTGACTGTGTTACTTTAATACGGGCACAAAGCAAATGTCCCGGGAGTGATTCACTGCAGAAGGGATCTGGAGGAAGACTGAAAGAGAAGGGGGAATATGAGCCATTCTGGAAGGTTAAATAGGATTCTATCAGACAGACAATGACAGAAAGCACATTCTAAGCAGTATAACAAATTGCAAAATGACAACAAAGTACTGGTGAGGGTAAAGTGTTCGCAGGGCCTGGAGCACAGCGCAGTGGGCAAGGAACTTGAGAAGGCATAGAGAAAGTGGGGAGAACATGCCACGAAGAGCTTTGGTCTAGGCTTTCATCTACAGGCATGAGAAACTTTTAAAAGGGAAGCAACATGACCAGTTTTGCTTCAGGAAAAAATAAAAAACTGGGGGATGAAATGGACTGAAAGAGAGATCAGTTTGGAAGAGATTATAATGGAACAGCAGAAGATTTAAACAACAGGAATGAAAAGGAAGGGACAGATTTTAGAACCCTGGTGGTACAATGATAGCAACTCATAGTGACCCTATAGAACAGGGTAGAACTGCCCCAGAGGGTTTCCAAGGGGTGGCTGGTAGATTTGAACTGCTGACCTTTAGGTTAACAGCCATAGCACTTAACCACTGTGCCACCAGCGCTCTGTAGGGTTGCTATCAGTCAGAATCGACTCGACGGCAATGGGTTTTTTGGTGGTGCAATGGTTAAAGGCTTGGCTGCTAACCAAAAGGTTGGTGGTTCAAATCCACCAGCGGCTCCCTGAAGGAAAAGACCAGGCAACCTTCTCCCATAAAGATTACAGCCTAGGACACCCAATGGGGCAGCTCTACCCTGTCATATAGGGTCTCTATGAGTTGGAATCAACTCGACGGCACACAACAACAACCACAGAAACCAGCAGGATGTTCTGACCAACTGGTTGTGCATTCCAATGCCAAATAAAAATAGTCTGGGGGTTAACTACTTAAGGAAAAGTTTATTATCCACTTAAAAAATTACCCATGCCATTTCTTCCTTCTGTTACTATGGCTTTGATTAATTTAGAATTGACACTCTATTTTCTTACAAACTACAAGAAATTCTAATTTATACCTTATAGATTAAGTATCACACACAGTCTCTGTGATGTATCTATAAAAGCCTGTCCTAAATTCAAAAGTTAGTATATTATCCCACCAGCAAGGATATAACCAGATAATGGCTCTTGGGTTATATCTGCATTCAACATAAGCAATCTTGTACCAAAGGACATACCATTGTCTGAATTGTCTTAAATCTCTGGGGTAAAGGGAATTTAAG
Organism: Trichechus manatus latirostris; assembly: GCF_000243295.1. Taxonomy (NCBI): domain Eukaryota; kingdom Metazoa; phylum Chordata; class Mammalia; order Sirenia; family Trichechidae; genus Trichechus; species Trichechus manatus. The sequence goes on from NW_004444190.1 coordinate 1,374,317, forward strand.
GCTAGAATTGTTCTGAATGTGTTAAGGTTTTCATACAATATATTCATATTCCTTTTGTCAAATAAAAACTTTCACAAGAGTGTAAAAGATACTGAAATACCAAGAGAAGTGACCCTTTGTAAGCACATTCATGTTCTCCTGGGAAATAAAGGATAAAGTCATTCACCACTAAGTGTAATATTCCTCACTTCCACTTGCCTGAAGAAAGGAGTCAACATAGGTAGTTTCAAATGAAAACACAGTTGGAGCAGCTAGGCTAAAAATGAATCTCAGCAATGAGGGAAAAGGAGGTGACAGCATGCTGTTTATTAAAACTTGCATATGATTATAACTCGCCATGTCTTAATCTATCATTTCACCCCATTACTCTGGTTACCAGGCAAACGCTAAGATGCAGACATTTAACATGATGTTTGAGGATGCCGGGAAATAGGATTACACTGCAAAACGAGCACAATTCCCTAATATGGAAGCACATGACTCCAATAAGTAGAAAGAGAGCAAAGTTTTTTTTTTTTTTTAACAATTTATGTGTAAGTGTTCAGAAATCTGGCCCTTGCTCATTACACAGCCACTGCCGAGCCCAGCTCTGCAATGGAAGTGTGGAACGGACTCGTTACAGATGCGAGTGAGGTCACATTACTCACCAGGGACATAGCTGGTTTGTGGCGTGCCCAGATTAGAACCTAGAGTGCCCGTCTTCTACTCTCAGAAAGCCCATCTCTTAAAATAACAGAACATAAGGCACTGGAACACAGAGTCAACTGTGTCCCAGAATTGGTTTCTATTAAATGAAAACTAATAACCTAATCAAGGTGGTACGCCGGCAATTTCTCCTCGCTAATTATATTAATTTAAATTAGCCAACAAAACATTTAAATTTTCTTGAGGTGTCAGTTTGGGGCTTTTGCTTTATCTTTCTTTTCAAGTCCTTTCTATCCATAGCATAAAAAAAAAAGTCTCCTTCGTGATTTAAAGAGGTTCTTTAAAATGACTAGTACTAAACTAAAATGTACCATAACTTCAGGGTGTCTCATTCATAAGCAAAGTCTCTTATGAACATGCCCTCCAGGACCTTTACAGTGGAAATATTACTTTGCAATCTTAATAAGACTGTCCAAAACTTAGTAGCATTCTCTGTGGAATATAAAAAAGCACTCATCCCCAGTGCTGGGGGCAGGGAGAGAGCTGAGAAAATTAAAAGTTAGTAGCATCATTTGGGTGAAGAGGTATAAATAGTTCCCTTTGCAGACAATTTTACTTTTATCTCTAGTTGGTGTAGCAAAACTGAAAGGAGTTTAATAGCAGAATTTCTAGTGTTAACAATGCGGAAGAATGATCCCACATCCACCTGGTCCAACCCCTTTTCTTCTTCAGATAATACCATGCGCATTTTACTAGTCATGTTGATTTGAACAAAAGGCAAGGTTTTCCACTGTCTGCCCAAAAACTACCACTGAGAATTAATATTCAAGATGAACAATGAGCTCATCATATGGACTGTGAACTGGCTGGTTGCTAGGAGGCCTGTGAATTCTTAGGACTACTTTCAATCTGGTAGCACGAACTGGGAGATTAAACAGTCATATAAGGCATGGTCTTCAAGATTTAAAGTTTCAGGATTCTCTATCTAGCTGTCCCTTTGCAGAACACCTTTAGTTTTATACGGGCCTATTCTAACCTCTTGAGCTTAACTGTAGTTTATCCTGGAGGTGCATGAAAAAGCCAAAGCTAAATGTCAAGCCTTTTGCTATAAATCACATTTCAAACTGGTAATTACTTATCAGTGGAGAAAAGATTGTTTGAGATGATGCTGTCTCATTAGGAAGTTATTATGGAAAGCCTACAATTTTGCCTTAATAAATGGGGTTATGCTTGAAGCACCTAATGTGTGATAGGCACTCTAGACCAAGAGGGCCATTACTAATACCTGTTACTAAAAATTTCCAAGGATTTCCCATTTCCTGAAGTTTAAAAAAGTGATTTTTCCCTAAACTTTTTAGAAATATTCGTTGGAGGGAATTTCTAAAAATAGTCTCTTAACAGAAGTTATTTTAGGTTATTTAGTACATCTCTGAAGAGGCTTATCTTGTCCTTTGAACCCAAGTAATTTACCCACAACAAAAACCCCACTTTACTGAAAAATAAGTATGATAATACTAGTAGTTATTAGGCCAAATGACTGGACAAACAGAAAGAGGAAATATGAAAAGCCTCATGTGTTTCTAAGCTGCTTCATTTTCTATTTCATTTTATGTGACAAAGGCTCTACTTGTATCCAAAATCACTAACTGTGATACAAGTGGATTTCCTTTACATGTCCTAAGAGGGAAAGAACTTCCTTTGAATGATCTCAAAGTGTTTCAGTATGCCATCTATTCTTACCAACACTCATATTTTCAAATGAATCATATTTGGAAAGGAAATAGATAAGATACTCCCCAAAGTGGCATATGAAAAAGACTCTACCTGCTTCCCCCACGTTCATTGTAGGTGATTATCCTTATTATTTACTCCTTCCTTCGGTTAGCACCAGCACCTGCTTTTTATTGAATGCGCTGGCTAACATTTAAAATAAAGAATAAATAATAGCTTGCCCTCCCTAGGCAAAAACCTTCTTATATCCAGCCCTGTGTCACCAGGAGGATCTAGCAAGCACTTTGCTCTCAGGAGAGACTCCATACGATGTTGAATGGATGACACAGCTCTTCTTCCCTTTTTGGTTTTCTGTTTCTCAGCAGTAACCTAACACTGAATCTACACAGAAAACCACCTATCTGAAGCAGGTTATCGTTCATGATCACTGTAAGACCATCTTACCATCTGGAGGTCAGAAAATGAAATAAGATAATGGAATCAAGTAAAATCAAGAGCTTCTACCCCAAGTCTTCAAAATGCCTTGCAGCACTGGCCATAGCAGAGAAGTTCTTTTGCAAAGACTGAAAATGTGATCATTATGAAGGAATGCCAAGACAGATAGAAACAGGCTCCATGGGAATGTGCCTGAAATTATTAAAGAACCTTGTAGGTTTGCTGAAGAAATTATGGCCAAACACCCTCCTGATAGCTTCACCTGGTGTCAGCACTGGTTCCATAAGAAGAGCAAGAGAGAGGGGTAACTATTTAGAATGGAATGAAGATATTCAAACTGTAAGCATATGAAACCTAAGATTATCTGAACACTCAGTGCAGACATGGGCTTATGCAGATACGTGTTTTGAGGTTAGACTTGGATTTAGATGTATTTCCAAATTTGCTGTCACAAGCCTAAAGACGATAGCAACCACAGCAGTGACTGACTTAAATTACTGAAGTATAAAATGTAGTTGTCACTTCCTTTACGAAGTTGGCTTTTCATGAAAGAGAAAATCAAGGGAGCCTTATAGCCAAAATAGTACAACATCCTTATGTCGCCAGATTGTACTTTAAAAAAAATGTTATTTTCTTTAGGCTTTATATTCATGGGAACGTGGTCACAAAACATTTTTAAAGTATGAGATATTGACGCCAGTTAAAAGGACTTGCTGTTTTAGGAGGGAAACAGTAGAGCCAGATTATAAATACCAAACCACAAAGTTTAACGCAATGTTCCTAGTTAAGGCGGGGCTTAGAATGATTTGGAGTAATACGTGGTTTAAAACACAATCTCTGTCCTATTACACTGTGTTTAGAAGAGAACCAATTATTTTAGAATGGAAAACAAACAAAAATTGATGTCTTCCACATCATTACATACAAGTAGTTAACAATAAGTAAGAAGGAAAAATGGAAGGATTTCCAGGATTTTCCTCCTTCAGCATTTCCTCAAGTATTTTAATCCCTGGCTTCCCAAATCACACACCAAAGCCATTCCGTTGTATTTCCAAAGAGAACTGGCTCCCTCAGAAATGCTTTTAACAGCAGTACATTTAAGACGAAACCTTCTTTTCACAAGCCTTCACTTTCATTTACCGTTTTGTTTGTCCTTTCTGCCTGACATGCAAATACATGGTACAGCCTCGATTCCGTCCAAACGACCTAATTCAAAGCAACATGTTAAATCCACACAGACTCATGTGAGCATTCAATCCGCATACACACCACCACCCAACAACAGAACACATTCAATGAGCTCCAACACAGTTCCCTGCACGCAAATAAGACGAGCCCAAGACGGATGCAGAGCTCTTCCCTGACTCAAACAACAGCGACTGGAACCTGTCCCCTTTTAAGAAAAAAAAAAAAAAAAAAGGTTGTTTAAATACCCACTAAGATAACTGGCCACAATGCAGGACCAAAAAAGCTTGGTACCGCAGGCAACAGCGGGCGCAGGCTCTTCCACAAAGCTCAAGGAGGTACTGCGCCGGGGTTTTCAGTCATTTATTTCCCTGCAGCCGAAACGTCCGGGGCGTCCCCCTCCCTGATTTTACCTAATAGCTCTCAAACCCCATATTGAGAGGGCCTGCTGTGGATCTTGCGGAGGTACAAAATGGTGGATGTGAGCTAATTTTTTCCTGCTTTACCCATAACTTAGCACATCCATCACCTCCCATCTAAGCACCCCAGCAGCGCCGCACCGAGAACGCCCCGCCGACCCGGCCCGGAGGCAGAAACGCGGTTACCAACCTGATGTCATGTAGCCCCGCGAAGCCTGCGGCGCGAAGGCCGCCGGGAAGCGCTTGTGCAGGCGGTAGTCCTTCTCGCTGCGGGACCTCATGCGGTCCGAGGCCCGGTCCGAGAAATCCAAGCTAGGCCAGGCTCGCCGCAAGGTTGTGCTCCGGGTCTTCTTCATGGTGGGGGTGGTTACCTGCCGCCCGGATCCTCGGGGCCTCAGCGCCGGGGCGCAGCGCGCGGCTTCATCCGTCTACGGCGGGCACGACCCGGGCAGACTCTGTGCACATTTTCCCAGCCCCTCCTTGTCGGCGTCTACACAGCCAGCGGCGGGTCCGGCCCTCCCCACGTCCCCCCACACCCCCACGGCGAAGGCTCCGATTTTACACACGTCCCACAATGCATTACACTTCATTTGCAATCCGCCCGGCTTATAGCTTCCAGATTCCTGGGGGGAAAGGCAACGTTAGGAGGCTCCCCGGCCAGAAGGAGGCGGGGTGGGGGCGCGGAGACTTGCAGCGTGAAAGCAATGGGAGCGCAGACAATGGCCCGATTCAGCGCAGGAGTGCTCAGCCAACTGTGAGCCACGGCACAAAAGACCCAAACAAATAAGGAGGCCGAGGCCTCCGGGGCTGACCCGGGACGGGGTGCCCAGAAAGCCGGAGGGGCGGCGGCAGACCCTCCGCAGCAGGCGTGCTAGCGAGAGGCGTTCGGATGACAGTGTACAAGTTGTGTCCTCTGGGCCTATCAGCCGCGCGGCCCGCAGTCCCCGGCGCAGGCTACCTCTGCCTCCCGCGCAGTCCTGGGGAGTCGGTCTTCTTACTGAGACTCGAATGGGGGGCACGTGTGCACAGGGATCGGAAAAGGCTCTGCAGACAGTGGCTGCGGCACTCGGTGCCACGGAATCCAGGAAGAGCCCGCGTCGCCCTCACCACTGCAGCGTCTCTTCAATTTTCCTTCTTCCTCGCGGAGGCTCGGGGTGGTGTGCGTGTGTGTGTGCCGACACGCATGTGCCCCCCACACATGCATGCTGCTACTTACTGGCCGCGGCGGCGTCAGGAGTCATGGCTGCCACGATTTCCGAGTCTACACCCGCACCGAGACACCACTGCTCAGTCGCGAGCGCGAAGAATGGCTACTGAAGGGCAGGAAGCAGAGCAACCGCCCAGATTCATGCTAATCACGAAGCTGCCTTAAGTTAGGGCACTGATCCTGTCAGGCTTCTCATTTTCGTGTAAAACACCCCGCCGCTGCGCTGGGACCTTGGCTGCTGCCCCAGCCCGGAGTTGGCGCCTGTCTATTTACATATTTTTAGGATGGTCCCTCCCCCTCGGAGAGAGGGAAAGAAAACCTTCGGTGGTAACAGGCAGATCTGCGGTGCCCTGCCTTGCCCACCTGCGCCAACCCCGAAGTAAGCGAGAGCCAGAGGGAGGGGGCGCCACCAGGAGCTCCTCCGACAAAAGCACACCCCAGGGCACCTGGTCCACGTCTCCTGGAAAACACAGTGGCAGCGGCCTCCGGCTCTTCCCTTCTCCCCCTTCGGTCCCCCGTGTAAGTCACTACCAGGCCGCTACACTGCATTCAGGTCCACAGCCCCTTTACACAGCATGGCTCTGCACAGCTGTTTCTAGTCCAACAACCAATCGCTAAAGGACAACAATGCGCGCTGCGCGAGAGGGGAGGAGGGGGCGATGCGCCGCCAAGGCCGGGCTAGGGCCGGGTTAGGGCCTGGGACTTGGAAGTCACGCCGAGTTAAAGACGCACCGCCACATTGCTGCTGATCCCAACGACGCTGCACTGCTGCTGTTCATTAAAAAATGCATATCTCCCCATTTAGGTCTCTAAAACTGCTTTAGGCTATAAACATCAACAGCACAATAAATCTGATTTTCTCTTTCAACCTTTTAATTTCTTTTATAATTTTGCGCTTTTTCCATCTGTGATAATGCGACGTTCAAAATCATTTTTATTCTGTTGTTTCATACTCCCAGGTGCCAATATGCAGACAAGGACATAAAATCTTGATAAGGAGATGCTCTTATCTGGCTAATATTGCAAACAGCAGCGGATTCTAAATGGTTAAGATTCCGGAAGTTCTAGCGCAGTCTGGGCCTATTCCAAGGCAATCTGAATCCTCTGGGGGCAACAAGGTTCTTGGAGAACCAGGCCATCGGGTGCGTGGCTTTAGCCACAGTCCAAGAATCTAGCACTAGATTCTTCCATTCAATATCTCAAGACTGCCCTCTGTAATGCGGGGCCAATGTAACTAATCTATCCCTTGAGATACCAGGGGTAAATAAATAAATAACAATAATCATTAAGTACCATATAGAACTTATATTTATGCTAATCAAAATTTATTATTAAGTATAAACCAATTAGCTAACGTTCAGTGACACTTTTTTTTTTAAGTCAGAAGAGAACAGTCCCCAAAAAGGCACATTTTGCTAAAATGTCTTCTTCACTGTAAAGGTTGCTAAAGACTGAATGACTATAGCTTTAGAGGCTATAGAAGGCTAAAAATGTAAAGGAACATAAACCAAAAACCAAAACCTGTTGCCGTCCAGTCAATTCCAACGCATAGTAACCCTATACGATAGAGTAGAACTGCCCTATCAGTTTTCCAAGGCTGTAAATCTTACAGAAACAGACTGCCACATCTTTCTCCAGCTGTGCAGGCTGGTGGGTTTGACCTTTTGGTTAGCAGCTGAGCACTTAACCACTATGCCACCAGGACTCCTTGAATACCAATTAGAGAGATATTAAGTAAGATGCTGTGGGGCTCAAAGGAAGGAGGACTCACATCTACGTATGGGCATAAGGAAAGGCTGCTTGGTGCAGGTGGCGGGAGTCTGAGATGGGCCACAAAGAAGAGGTAGTATTTTAACTGATTGCGATGGTGCTGGATGGACATGCCAGCTGCAGAAAGTAGCCAAAGCAAAGACATAGTGGTCAGAAATCAATGCAGGAAGCCTTAAACAGTCCTATTAGACTGGAGGGTAGAGTAATGTAGAGAACGGTGAAAGAGTAGACTGGAAAGGTATTTTGGGGCAGTTGGTGGGGTGCTTGCAATAAGAGACCAATTAGTCTATGCATAATTCAAAAGGAAAAGGAGCCCATGGAAGACTGAGCAGAGGAGAGGCATAATACATACATAGCTGAACATTTAATCTAGTGGGGAATGACTACAAGTGGGCATGAGGGAACTTTGTGGGGTGATGAAAATGTTGTAAAACTAGATTGTGGTGATGGTTACACAATCGTATACATTTATTAACCGAACACTTAAAATGGGTGAATTTTATGGTATGTAAATTATACCTCAATAAAGCTGTTGAAAAAATATACTAACCCAGCAGCAGTGTGGAGGAAAACCTCCTCACTGGAAGATCAGTGAGGAGGCTACTGCAGTAGCACAATTTGAATTCTAGCAGAAAGAACGGAGAATAGTGGACAGAGAATATCGCCAAGTTAGAACCTGCCAGCCTTGACAGTTGATCGTATTAGGGGTGGGTGGTAGCAGGTAGACGAAGGACTTCTAGCCTCCTGAAATGTGAGAAAATAAATTTCTGCTCTTTAGAGCTACCCACTCATGGCATTTCTGTTACAGCAGTAGCAGTACTAGGTAACTGAGACAGAGAGGAAGGCCATAAACAGAAAATGAGTGATGCTTACCAAAGATAAATAAGCGGTCAAATAAACACTTCAATGAAATAAAACTATTATCAAAATACTAAAAATTAAAATAAAATATATGATGAAATGTATGTAACCGTATGTCTCTTTTATTTATTAAAACTCATACTTCAAAATAAGTTTTTCAATTAAAAAATGGAACTTTATAATCAGTAATTTAGTTCAATATTAAATCATTTAAGGAAAAAATGAGATTGTATGATAATAAGATGATTGTATGTTTTAGCCTTTATATTAACTAGCATGGATATGCCCGATTCACACATGAATAAAGTTGGAAACCATGAAAAACTTCTCACCACCTTCTCCAAGGCTGGACACTGAGAGTGAAGCAGCGGACTTCTGTTCAACAAACTGTTTCAAGAAGGTACTGGAAGTAAACATCAGAACCATTTTATTCTGAATACGTCATGTATTTAGTAATATCTACTGCCCTCTTGTTTAGGAAAATATCTATGAAGCACTTTTATCAGCCTTTCAAGTGTCTTTTCAAAATAGTTAAAATACTTCCAGTGAAATCTGAGTTCATAATCAGGTTGGTCAGCCAACTAAAAGAATCCAATTCAGCATGATCTCATTGTGGACCCCATAATTGCAGCTTCGCAATCACCTTTTACTTTGTCTCGTACTGAAAGACTGTCTTTGTAAATTAGTTTGTGTTGTGGCTGTATTTGCTCATTTGAGAACCTAAATTTATACTTCTAAGTCTTCATGAAAGCAAATATAACACCAAAATATGGTAATTTACAAAGCTGGGAGCAACCAAGCACACTCCTAGAGAAAAGGTTCCTGTAGAAAGACCTGCTGTTCTTCTGAAGCCTAAAGCGATGAATAGCAAGGCTTTCTTACATGAAATCGAACAAGCTTCAGAATGAAACAATAATTCATTTGAGGCACCACATCACTTCACAAATTGAGGGGAAAAGGTAGAAATTTAGTTGCCTGATTTACATGACTGACAATTTTAACAATTCATTAAATACATCTTTTAATCTTCCATGCACATCTCAGGCATACCTGTGTACACTACAGTGAACAACTTTTCCTTCTACTGCCAAGCTTCAATGTGCAGAACAAGTCCTCCACTGGACCACCCAAGACTTTAGCCACAGCATAACACAATGTCTGCATGAACATCTTTATTCTGCTCCTATGTGACTAACCTGGAAAGTCTGGCTAAAAGCACAATATCGGTGGGTTCCTCAGATTATAGTGCCTACCACGAACCTTATTATGTTCTGGAAGGGTCAGCAAATTTGTAACCTTCATTGTTTTATAAAGAAAAAAATACACAACTTATATTCATGTTGAATAGCTCTTTGAGGTATTTTGCCATAAGCTAACCAGTGGACTTCTGTGTTACTCCCCATCTCAATACAAAATCATGAACACGTGAGCTGTAAATCCAGTTAACCGGCACAGATAAACTGTAATGTGGAGCAATGTACTGAAAGTAAACAGAAGCACAGGGCCACACAGAAAGGGCCTCTACCTGGTGGTCGTCCCACCTGGTGGTCCTCCTCATACCCCTCAGAACACCCTCTGTAGCACACAACCATTTGAGACACTCATCCAGCACAAGTCCTGGTATCATTTGTAAGACATCATTCTTTATTTTTTACTTCAAAGATACAAGTTCTAACATTTCCTCCTGATGCTCCAGTGAATCACCTTGGGCACCCCTTGGGATGTACACACCCCACTTCCAGGACCACTGCTCCACACTTACTGAGCTATGCCCATTCCTCAACAAGGTCATGTCGCATCCCCATGCCTGCTTGGAAGCTGCCCTGTTTGCCTAGTCACCACCTTGTCCTCCTGGAAATCTCTCTTTCATCCTTCAGGATTCAAATTAAGGTCACTTCTCTGAAAAACTTTGTCTTCTCCCACTAATGCCACTGCAGAGTTAGAAGCCCTTGCTCTGCTTAGATAACAATAGGTGCCCTTCCTACTACAGTGCTTGCCACATTGCCATACAATGGAATGCCAAAAAGGAACTCTGTCTCCTCCCCTGGATTATGTGCTCCTCGAGAGTAATGATTGTGTGTTCACTGAACAAATGTTCACTGAGAGCTTGCTAGGTGCTAGTCATGCTTATAGGTGTCAGGACACGAAAGTGTAAAAACAAAACAACAACAACAACAAATCTGTCATTAAAGAGTCTGAATCCTAGTGCTAGGATATAATAATAAACAAACAAATTTGTAAATTATATAGTATGTTAAATGGTGGTAAGTGTAATAGAAGAAAATAACACAGGGGAGGCAGACTGAGACTGGAGGGTTGCAATTTAAATGGAGTGGCCAGGGAAGGCTGCACTTTATTAATCGTTTTATCCACGGTACCTTTCAAAAAGCAAGCCTTCGATAAATGTTTGCTGTGGTGTACTGATTTCAGCTCCTCTTCAGTGTTTTGTATGTTGCTGTGTTCCTAGCAGAGGTACAACATGCCCGTGGATTTATAAAGTGGATTTAGGATTGTAAAGGAACTAATATTACATCCATTTTGTTTCCTCTCACACTTATTTACAGGTAAGAATTATTGTATTTTAGGAATAATAAATGATGCCTTATGATTCCATAGGACTTTATAGTTTATTGAGCCTCATAAGATCTGAGGTAACAAGGCAGTTCTTACCATAATTAAGGATGAAAAAAAACTAAGGCTCAACAGCAGCGAGTGATTTGTCCAAAGTCACACAGAGGTAGAAGAACTAGAATTCCATTCTTAGGATTCCTAGTCCAGGATTTTTTCTGCCTTGTCCCACAGCCTCTGTAATGCCTGACATGAGCAGTTACTATATTTAGGGTTATTTTTGTTCAGTTACAAATTTGTTCAGTTACAAGTTAAAACGACAATTTTTGTAACTGTTGTTTATGAATGAAGTTCCTGTAACTCTAGGACTCCCTGGGTGGCACAGTTAAGTGCTCGACTACTAGCAGAAAGGCTAGTGGTTTGAACACACTCAGAGGCACCTTGGAAGACAGGCCTGGCGATCTGCTTTCAAAAGGTCACAGCTTTGAAAACCCTATGGAGCTGTCCTAATCTGCACACATGGGGTCACCATCAGTTGGAATCCACTCAATAGCAACTAACAACAATCACTAAAATAGTCCATAAATTTTAAAGTTATCTCACCTGTAACTTTTTATGGATATATGTATATATGAAATAGAGGACAAAGCTCGTTTATATTGATGGTGCATGAGATTTAAAGAGTTAAATCCACATGCCTCCTTCAGGCTAATCAATCTTGAAAGTTTTCTTTTCTCAGTTCTGCTTGCAGGTCACCACAGAGCCACTTCCCAAGCCAATGAAAACCCACACTGTAACACAGATGGATTTTAAAGGAGAGATCTTTTTTCCCAACACGTGGCTTCCTGTAATTTAAGAAAATGTTATATAGTAACAAGTAAAATCATATATCAAATAAGAAGAAAAGCTCAGACAGTTTCCTGTTTTATCAAATTATAGAAAATTTTTAAAGGCTCCAAATATTTAAATTCCAGACTCTATTTTAAAGAATAACTGCTATAACTCCCAGGGAATTCTAGAACTTTTAGGCGATACCATTTAATAACTACTAACAACATTTTAAACTTTAATAAAGAGCAAAATGAGATGCTGTTACTTACTAATTTCTGCTAAGTCAATTTGAAAATTTTTTTTAACTTTGTTTCAATATTTAGCAGTTTAATTAGGTTTATGGATAATAATTTTAAATTTTCCTATTATTATTCATTTTGTATTATAACAGTGCTATGGAAATTCTACTTGAAATACAGAGTAAGATATAACCTAACAATAGTTTTCAGTAGGATTGCCATATTATTTATCATTCAACCAGGACACATTTTAAAGTGAAAAGGATGCTATTAATTACAGTAGCACCAAACCCTTAAACCAGTACCATGCTGGGCAATTTGAGACATATGGTTTCTCTAATTTTAGGGACAGGACGCTAGTCAAAAAATATAAGCTTTGCTTTACAAGAGGAACAAGTGAATCCAAGTGAGGAAACAAGAAAAATTACCAGTAAGATACTTAAAAAGGCAAAATAGTAGTGTTTGGGGGTGTCTCTGTCTCCTATTCTTTCACCCTTAACTAGAAGGGTGACCCCAGTCACAATTAAAAAAAAAAAAACAAACTTGGCTCTATAACTGCATATTATAGAAAATGCTTCTTGGAACAAGAATATGAAATCCAGTCTGACTTGCATAATACAGATTTTCTTCCCTCCCCATTTCCCAGTTCCCACAGGGCATGCAGTCCTGAAGAGACTAGGGGTGGCCTCCTCCAGTCCACTAACTGAGGACACTGGCAGCCGAGGGAGGGGTAGTGCTAAGTCTAAACATTTTACATGTGGAATCCACTTCAGAATCCAAACTAGACTAGATCTAACAGTCCATGCCTACTCTCAGCCTTGGGAACATCCTTCTGTGCCAGTCAGGAAGTTGCTAACTACTTATCTCTGTAGCTTCTCAGTAGAAAAAAGGGGAAATATCCTCGCAATGGGGAAAGACCTAATCCATGTAAGAAGCTATGAGAAAAGGCAGAAGGAAAGAGAACACTGAGCCCAGAGAAATGGTTGGGACAGAGTTTTGTGCCAAAATCTCAGAGACTTATTTCAAGAGGATACTTGATGTGGCTTCCCAGATCCAGGCACTCTGTGATTAAACATCTCCAAGTACTTGGAGGCAAGCCTTCTACAAACTTCTCCAGAGTCATTATACACTTTTAATTATAAATTATTTAAGTTTTAGTCATAAGGAAATCCATCCATGTTTGGTATTGACAAATAAATGTATTCATGGAGTAACCACCGATATATTAAAGATTAAGTAGCAATTGTACGTATGATACTTTAAATTCTGTAACAAGAAAAATAACTGCCTTGGATGAGAGCTTAAATATGTCCTTAGTATGTATTAATTGTGAGAACCCGCTGTCGATTCTGACTCTCAGCAACCCTGCAGCACAGAGCAGAACTACCATCTCTCTCCTGTGGAGCGGCTAGTGGGTTGAAACCACTGACCTTTTGATTAGCAGCCGGGTACTTAATCACTGCACCACCAGGGCTCCTTTCAGTTATGGGAAAACAATCCAATTTGCTTTTTTGTGTCATTACAGACGGTTGTAATCACCATCACAACCTCAGCAACTAAAATATAAAAGTTTAAGAGAAAGCGATTTTATGAAGGACTCACCCTTGTCAGCTTAAAGAAAATTTGAGGCCTTTGGTTACCCCTGTGCACCACCACCAATAATCAGAGCTTATGAGCTACAGTGCTTGATAAATCAGCTGCTGTCATGTTGACTGTGACTTATGGAGGCCCCCTGTGTGTCAGCAGAACTGTGCTACATAGGAGTTTCAATGGATGATGTTGCAGAAGTGGATGGCCAGGGCTTTCTTCTGAGGTGCCTCTGGGTGGTCTACAATCCCCAACTTTTCAGCTAGCAGTCAAGCACGTTAACTGCTCACACTGCCCAGGGAGGGGCTCCACAGCAAAAGGCCAAAACCCAAGCCCGTTACCATCAAGTTGATTCCGGCTTATAATGACCCTAAAGGATAGAGGAGAACTGATCCCACAGGGTTTTCTAGGCTATAAATCTTTCGGAAGCAGACTGTCACATCTTTCTCCTACAGAGCGGCTGGTAGGTTTAAACTGCCGACCTTTCAGTTAGCAGCCGAGCGCTTTAACCACTGCACCACCAGGGCTCCTTCCAGCATAAGACAGTACCTATGAAATCAGGGTAAAGGGTTCCACACCGTGCTGTGTGCAGCTGCAGGGTTCCTGGAGGTGAGTCCAGGGCCAGGCACAGGAGAACAGAGGAGGGAAGCCTTGAGTCATCTAGAAGGCACACAGGTCTCTCAACTACCCCACCAGAGTTTTGCATTTTCTTGCAAGGATTTTGCTAAGGTGATACAGCACAGTGATTAAAAGTGAACCCTCCAGAACATGTATGCAGTGCCTGAATCCCAGAATCTCTACTTCCCAGCTGTGTGCCCTGGACGTGTTCTTTAAGCTCTCTTCTCCTCAGTACTTCTCTGTAACACGAGGAAAATCGAAGCACTAATCTAATCAGGTTATTCTACGGATTAAAGGAGAAAATACTTATAAAAAGCTTAGAACGGTGCCTGGTAATTAGCTAGTGTTTGACAAATGTTAATTTATTTTTTTCATTAACACCCGATAGCCGGTCCAGGGTTAAGCACACAAACAACTTCTTCTGACTGCCAAGTCAGTGGTGAACCCTGGAAAGCTCAGAAGTTCTTCACTAAGCCACAGTGAAGAATTCAAGCATTCTCTCTCTTAATGCCATTGCTTTCTCTATTTTTGCAGTGATAATCCTTGATATTTTAACAAGCATTTTTAACTTTAAAAAAAATTAAAATTAATCACTATCTCCACAATTCTCCCAATACTACAAAGACCTTGGAATGATTCGACCCTGCAGGCATGCATGTGCGAGAACACACACACACAGGCACATGCGCACACACACTTGCTCACGGGTTATTGCTGTCCAGTATTTTAGTTATATCTTCCCTCCTCCTCTCACCTTCTTCCTTCTCTCTCTCACTCCCTCCCCACTGTCTCTTTCTTTCTTTCTTCCTTATATAACTGTTTTAAATAATCAAACTTCATTGACATTTACCCTTGATTATCGGTACCCCTGCTCAGCATGAGTAGGCCAGACCCATGGTGGGTCTCAGTGCTAGCTTAATGGTATTGAAACGTGGCTGGAGCTGGATTTCTGTTTTATGAGATTGAAGAGCCAAGAAATACTATGCAGTATTTCACCTGGAAATTTATAGATTTTTTTTTTCATCTGGAGGCTTTCTAGGATACATAGTCTGTTATATATCCTAGAATACTGAAAGCAACTTGTTATTTTCTTTTTTGGTCTTTAAACAGGAAGAACCTCTTGACAATCAATCATAAAAGCTGACTTTTTTTTCCACCAAAAAAAAGGACGACAAAATAGAGAACATTAAAAGAAACACACACACACACACACACACACACACCCCAAAGGCTCCCAGCTATTTTTGGTGTTTTCACAGTCAGTCATTTATGGAATGGTTCGTCAGTGGGCTGAAGTCCACGTGGCCACTCTGAGGCAATAGAGAGGGCAATCTCTAATAGGCACAACATGATAAGGCTTGGGGGGCTGGGGTGGACATAATGGAAAGTACGGACCAGGAATGAATCAGGACTCTTACACTCATAACCTGCTTCTGCCACTGACTTCCTTTGTCACCGTGAGCAAGTGTCACTTAACTTCTCTGAGCCTGTGTTTTGTCGCCGTCAAGCTCCATGAAGTTATGGGGAAGCCTGAGGGGTCTGGTATAGAACAGCAGTGCGGGGAAGGAACACGCAGTAGGTATGGAACCTGAAATCTAGACCAGCCTTCGATGCTTACTAATAGTGAAATCACATAACCTCTATAAGCCTCAAGATCTCCACTTAGAAAAGGTGGGGATCACATTAGATAGCCTGTACACCCCTTTCCTCTCTCAAATTCAATGACATGTAATTATAATGAGACATTAGATACAAACACACTTTGAACCCTACATAAAGCAGTATTCAAATTTATCTCATTTTTATATAGAAGAGTTTATTAGGGCTCAGTAAATAATGATGTCTCTTTCTATTGCTTTGTGATTTTTTGAGATAACAGTACAGTAAGTCATGATACTTTTTTTTATCAGTACCTAGTATATTGTACACAATTGAATTACATCTAAAAAGATAATAGTCCAGGAGAAAGTATTAAACATTATCTTCTTCTTATCACACTGAGTTCTGAAATAATTAACCTATAGTTCTTCTTTCACTTTTATAAACTGCCATTGAGGATTTATTTTCATCTGCCTTATTGGATACAAGAAAACCATGACAGTGACCCTTTCCCTAAATAAGCTTATGAGCTGGCTAGACTGGTAAAACTTAAGCCTAAGAGAGAATTATACTGGTGATTGCATGCACTTAGTATAATCAGCCACTAACTATACGGTAAAACAAAGAAAGGAAACTCAGCAGGGAGAGTAAGTGCCATGTGGTGGACTATTTGGGAAAGGTGGAAGTACTTGGAGAGGTAAGAAATGGCCTGTCTCAGACTGTGCAAGGTTCCCACTCAAGGTTAACTGCCTCCAAGGATGTTTCATCTGCAGAACTCTGGTGCTCAGCATTCAGAATTCTGAAGAAGTGGCATTACTACAGGAGTGCGGGGGGTGTAGGGGGCTGTGTGTGTGCACCAAAATGACTGTCTTAAAATTTTTGTGCAGTGTTTCAGAAGAGATTAATTATTTTTTTAATGAAAATATTCCTGTAGTTATAACAACAAAAACATTTTTCATAAGCCCAGCTTACATGTATCAACATATCAATGTACCTACAAGGCTAAAACTCTATGCTAATTTACTTTTTGAACCTTGTAATACCTTCCATAAGCCCTGATGGCACCATGGGTAAGAGCTTGGCTGCTAACCAAAGGGTCGACAGTTCAGAAGGGAGGCGGGGCCAAAATGGCAGAGTAGTCAGACGATTCCAGTGCACCCTCTTACAACAAAGACCTGAAAAAACAAGTGATTCAATTATATATGGCAATCTGGGAGCGCTGAACATCAAAGGCAGAGTTGAGGAACCTGACTTGGTGGCAGGGGGAGGAAGAGAAGTTTTGGAAGCAGCGAGGAGTTGCCAGTCCTGACACAGCGAGAGCCTGAGCCCCTCAGGGTTGAGTAGCTCAGGGGTGAGCGGTGAGGCAGGCAAGCAGCCGTGCTCAGGAGGCACATTTTCCACACCGGGAGAGACCCAGCACCAGAGAGTCTACTCGGCCACCCAAAACCAGTGAGAAACAGCCCTCAACCAGAGAAAGGTAAGTAATTGCGTCCGGCATACCGTGTGGATCAAAAACACGCCCCTCAGGGAAGAACCTCTCTCCCATTTACCACCCCACTCCCTGCTCTGCACTGGGTCCCGGACCAGCTGCAGCAATTGCCGAGTCCCCTGAGCTGGAAGTAGGATCCATCACATGCCCGGAGCCATTTTCCCTGCCTTGGAGAGTGAAAAAAGTAACGAACAGGGGAAAAATTAAACTCCCAGCTCCCCTAAGCCAGAAACCCAGGGTAGGCACAGATGCATTGCCTAGGCACAAGCATAAGGGATCCACAGAATTTGAGGGTCTTTCTCCCTGCATAGACTTGTGTGGGCCCAATGCAATGGTGTAGGTCCTCATTACCACAGTACCAAAGGGTGTATACCTGAAGTCTAACTTCAACTGTTTCAACTGTGAAGTGGCAGGTTCATGACATTTGACACTGCTCTGCCCATTAAGCAGGGTCGTCACCTACCTACATCAGGGGCCTGAGGACTGGTGGCCCCACCCACGTCAGCTAGCCACCTATGATAGGGGCCCATGAATAAGAGGTGCCCCCCAGTCCTTACAGCCAACAGCATTACATGCTCATAATGGGGCTGCAAAACCCACCCACCTATGTGCTGTAGGGAACGGGGACACGCCTTCCTCTCGTACACTTGGTGGAGGCCGTCAGCCCCCTCCCATACTCAGAGTGTGTCCCCCTGCTGCAGCCAGATGCCTGTGCCTATACCAATCACTCATACTTGTCTGGGACTGTAAGTGAGAGCCTACACTACACACGTGGTGGCTATCTACCTGGGAACCTGAGCTGAATCCATACAGGAGGAGTGGGCAGACTCCTGAGCTCACATACCAAGTAACAGATCTAACCACCTGGTGACAGGATATTAGAGCTTCAAAAGTGCCAATAATCAAATTAGCTCAAAGAGCAGCCTATTTTGGCATATCAAAACAAAACAAGAATCTAGGACACAGTAAGCCAACATAAAATAAATAAATGTAGTAACTTATTGATTGCTTGGATGCAACAGTTAATCACATAAGAGGCAATCAAGGATGGCTTCAGCAAGCTCCCAAAATAAAGTATCTAGAAATTTTCCAGAGGAGGAAAATTTCTTGGAATTACTGAAGGCAGAATATATAGAACTCTTCAAGAAACTAGGAAGTTAAATTAAGCAAAACGCAGAATACTCAATAGAGGAAATTAAGAAGATTAGAGAAGAGCATAATGATAAATTTAACAGGCTGCAAGAATCCATAGAGAGACAGCAGTCAGAAATCCAGAAGATTAACAATAAAACTTCAGAATTAGACAACTCAACAGAAAGTCATGGGAGGAGAATTGAGGCAATAGAAGTCAGAATTAGTGAGATTGAAGATAAAGCATTTGACACCAACTTATTGGAAGAAAAATTAGATAAAAGGATTTTAAAAAATGAAGAAACCCTAAGAATTATGTGGTACTCTAGCAAGAGAAATAACCTATGAGTGACTGGAGTACCAGAAGACAGGGGGATTACAGAAAATACAGAGAGAATTGTTGAAGATTTGTTGGCAGAAAACCTCCCTGATACCGTGAAAGATGACAAGATATCTATCCAAGATGCTCACCGAACCCCACATAAGGTAGATCCCAAAAGAAAGTCACCAAGACATATTATAATCAAACTTGCCAAAACCAAAGATAAAGAGAGAATTTTAAGAGGGGTTAGGGGTAAACAAAAAGTCATCTACAAAGGAAAGTCAATAAGAATAAACTTGGACTACTCAGCAGAAACCATGCAGGCAAGAAGGCAATGGGATGACATATATAAAGCCTTGAAGGAAAAAAACTGCCAACCAAGAATTATATATCCAGCAAAAGTGTCTCTCAAATATGATGGTAAAATTAGGGCATTTCCATATAAACAGAAGTTTAGGGAATTTGTAAAAACCAAACCAAAATTACAAGAAATACTAAAGGGAGACCTCCGGTTAGAAAATCAGTAATATCAGGTAACAACCCAAGACTAGAACACAGGACAGAGCAACCAGATATCAACCCAGATAGGGAAGTCACGAAAGTAATCAAAGTTAAAACAATTAAAATAGGGAAACAGATGTCAACATGTAAAAGATGACAACATTAAAACAAAAAAAGAGGGACATAAAAAATGTAGACATAGATTTTTCATATGGAGAGGAAGTCAAGGTGATATAAAGAAATAAAAGACTGTATAAACTTACAAAAATAGGAGTAAATATTATGGTAACCACAAAGGAAACTAACAATCCTGTAAGTTAAAATAAAAAACTAGAAAAATATAAAGACTCAGCAAACACAAAATCAACAACAATGAAAAGCATGAAAAAAAAATACATAAAGAAAAACAGCTCAGCACAGAAAATTAAGTGGAACAAAGAAACTGTGCACAACACACAAAAAAAGACATCAAGAGACTTCCAGCAACATGCTGCTCTCTAGACAGAAGCACCACGCTGTCCCTCCACAGCAAAGATCCAAAAAACTAAGCCAAACAGAGAAAACAGCAATCCTGAAATCCTAAGCATCAAATGAAGAGATAAAGAACTCAGCCAAGCACCAAATGGAATCAGAAACTGACAGAGAACAGAGAGTGAGAAGACATACATGCAGGGGTCCCCTATCAGCTAACACAGCACGGATCAGCCATTTTGGACTCTTACAGGGACCAGCAAACAGGGGTACGAGAAAGCACCTTAACGGAGCTTCCAGCAGGAGACAGAACAACCAGTAACCAGTGATATATGCTTTCCCACACCCCACACTTCTTCACCCCCACTCAGCCTCCTCTGCTTCCTGCGGCCACAGACTCTTGGCCAGGAAGCACCGGCCACTTGCATTCTACCTGCCCCCACTGGCCAACTCCTTGAGTGCCATTTCCTGACTGCTGGTGGTGCTTTTTTCCGCTTCTTTTGATTTCTTCCTTACCTCTCACCACCTCCCCCTCCTTTCGCTCAAATATCTGGCTCCGTGCACCATCTTTGCTTCTTCCTGAAAGGCTGCAAAACTCCACTCCAATGTGAAACTGCTTCCCAGTCCATGCTGCCAGGCTAGTGGGATCCAGGGGCTTTTTGTTTGTTTGTTTGTTTGTTTTGAGTTGTTTGTTTTCTTTTTCTTTTCTTGAATTGGGAGCCTGTTCTAGCTGGGTAGCATTTCGTGGCTTGGGATCTATCCTCTCACCTTGTGCAGATGCGTGGAGGGAGCCATCAGCGCATTTCTTTTTTTGTGGGTTTTTTTTTTCCCCCTGATTTGTGGGGGGTTTTTCTTGTTCCTTTTTTTTTAAATTTGTTTTGTTTTCTTTTCCCTCTTTTTCCCTTTTTGTCTTTCTTCATTACTCAGTTTCTCGTTTCTCTATACCTTCCTTCTCTTCCTGTTCCCAGACTACCTGGCACTGAGTGACATCTCTATGCCTCCTAGCCAGGCTGTACTTCAACACCTGGGAACAACTTCCCCAGACCTTGAAGCCGCACCAGTGGGATCTCTAGGAGCTTTTTTCTTTCTAATTTTTATTTATTCATTCTTTTTTTTCTTCTTCTTCCACTTTTTGTTTTTCTCCATTTCATAGTCTCTCATCTCTCCACTCCAACAGAAAGCTCCCTGAACACTCTTTTTTCTTGGTATGTTTTTGGCTCCTGTTCCTCTCTCCTCTCTCCCATACCCATCTTAGCTCCATATATCACAATCTCACCCCTCCAGTCTGGCTACCTGCACCGTGCGCTTAACATCACACCACCAAGCAGCACAAGCACTGCCTATCGGAACCTGCCCTGAACTGATTACTGGCCCGCCCTAGTGGATGTAGTAAGTGCCACAAACAACCCATCCCAGCAACTCCTCTTCAGCTAGACCTGCCCTGTCCTACTGTATCTAAGCAACTGACCCTGCCAATTGGAGAAGGAGGCAAAAAGCATCGTGCCCACAGACGAGAAACAACAAAGAACACACAGCCTGCCTGCTCAGACATAGACAAATAAAAAAAGGATGAAAAAACCAAATCTACAATCAATAAAAGAGAAAAATAACTACTGAATGCCCCAAAGACAGCAGATGATATCAACACATTTACAAAAACAAGACAGGATGGTTGCAGTAGGCTTCCAAAATAAAACACCAGATGACTTTCCAGCAGTAGAAAAGACACTAGAACAACCTGATAGGGAATTCAAATCAGTAACACTCAAAATTATCCAGAGTTGAAGCAAAAAGTAGACAAAAATGAGGAAAAAATAGACAAATTCATGGAAAAGACAGACAAATTCATGGAAAATACAGACAGAAAAATGGAAGAATTCAGGAAAATAATGCAGGAACAAAATGCCAAAATAAATTTACAACTAGAAATTATACAAAAACAACAATTAGAAATACAAAAGATAAACAACAAGATTTCAAGAAATGGATAGTGTCATAGAAGGGCTGAGGAGTAGATTTCAAATGGTGGAAGACAGGATCAGTGGAATTGAAGACAAACACTTGGATACAACTCTGAGGAAAACTCAGAAAAAAAAAAAAGAACAGACCCTGAGAATTATGTGGGATATAATCAAAACCAAAAATTTGGGAGTGATCAGAGTTCCAGAACAGGGGGAGAAACCAGAAATCACCGAGAGGATCAATGAAGAACTGCTGACAGAAAACTTCCCCAATATCATGAGAGATGAAAAGCTGGCCATCCAAGAAGCTCAACAAACCTCATACATGATAGACCCCAAAAGAAAATCACTAAGGCATATCATAATCACACTTGCCAAAACCAAAGACAAACAAAGAATCCTGAGAGCACCTCATGAAAAACAAGAAGTAACATACAGAGGAGAAACAATAAGACTAAGCTCAGAGTATTCAGCAGAATCCATGCAGAAAAAAGGCAATGGGATGACGTATATAAAACCCTGAAAGAAAAACATCACCAACCAAGAATAATCTATCCTGCAAAACTCTCATTCAAATATGATGGTGAAATTAGGACATTTCCAGATAAACAGAAATTAAGGGAATATGTAAAAACCAAACCAAAGTTACAAGAATTATTAAAGGGAGTTCTTCGATCTGAGAACAAACAACTTCAGCTCACAGGCTGAATCTAGGACGCAGGACTGTACCAACCAGATACCAATCTAGGAAATGAACTCTCAAGGACTATCCAAAACCAAAGAAATACAACTGGGAATTAGAGTAGTTAATCAGTTAATGACAACAACGTCAGAACAATAAAAAAGGGAATAAACAGTATAGATATAGAACCTTCTAATGGAGAGGACGGCAAGGCAATATCAAGTAATAACAGACTGCCTCAAACTTAGAAAGATAAGGGTAAATTTCACGGTAACCACAAAGTTAACAAACATACTCATAAAAATAAAGAGGAAAAACATAAAGTCTAGTAAAAACAAAACCTAGAAAAACAAAAGAAATGAAAAAAGGGCATCTATGCAAAACCAACAGCCAACATCATTCTTAATGGAGAGAGGCTGAAAACATTCCCCATGAGAACAGGAATAAGACAAGGATGCCCTTTATCACCACTCGTATTTAACATTCTGCTGGAAGTTCTAGTTAGAGCAATAAGGCAAGAAAAAGAAATAAAGGGCATCCAAATTGGTAATAAAGAAGTTAAACTGTCCCTGTTTGTGGAATATGATACTATACATAGAAAACCCTAAAGACTCCATGACAAATCTACAGGAACTAACAGAAAGATTCAGCACAGTAGCAGGATACAAGATAAACATAAAAAAATCAGTTGGTTTCCTATACACCAAGAAGAAAACAAGAAAAGGAAATCAAGAAAACAATATCATTTGTAATAGCCCCTAAAAAAATAAAATACTTAGGAATAAGTATAACCAGGGATGTAAGACACCTATACAAAGAAAACTACAAAACACTACTACAAGAAACACAACGGGATCTACCTAAATGGAAAAACACACCATGCTCATGGATAGGTTGACTCAACATTGTGAAAAATGACAATTCTACCCGCAGCAATTTACAAATACAATGCAACACCGATCCAAATACCAACAACATTCTTTAAACAGATGGAAAAACTGATCATTAACTTTATATGGAAAAGGAAGAAACCCCAAAAAAGTAAAGCAGTATTGAAGAACAAGAATAAAGTAGAAGGACTCATACTATCTGACCTCAGAACCTACTATACAGCTATGGTAGTCAAAAAGCCTGGTATTGGTACAACGACAAATTTATTGACCAACGGAACAGAATTAAGAACCCTGATGTAAATACATGCACCTACAGTCACCTGATCTTCAACTAGGGCCCAAAGTCCATCAAATGGGGAAAAGACAGTCTTTTTGACAAATGGTGCTGGCAAAACTGGATATCCATCTGCAAAAAAATGAAACA
>NW_004444190.1:1404207-1424714 GCF_000243295.1 Trichechus manatus latirostris
TTGTATAAGACCACTATTATGAGAACTCAGGAAAAGGTTTAAACACAGAAGAAAACATTCTTTGATCATTATGAGGGTTGGGAGGGAGGGTGAGGGTTATTTACTAACTAGATAGTAGATAAGAATTATCTTAGGTGAAGGGAAGGACAGCACACACTACAGAGGAAGTCAGTACAACTGGGCTAAACCAAAGCTAAGAACTTTCCTGAATATAATCAGACACTTTGAGGGACAGAGTAGCAGGGGTAGGGGTCTTGGGACCATGCTTTCAGGGGACATCTAGGTCAACTGGCATAACAAAGCTTATTAAGAAAATGTTCTGCATCCTACTTTGGTGAGAGGCATGTGGGGTCTTAAAAGCTTGCAGGCGGCCATCTAAGATGCATCAATTGGTCCCAGCCACCTGGAGTAAAGGACAATGAAGAACACCAAAGACACAAGGAAAGTAGTAGCTCAAGAGACAGAAAGGGCCACATAAACCAGAGATTTCATCAGCCTGAGACCAGAAGAACTAGATGGTGCCCAGCTAACCACCAATGACCGCCATGATAGGGAACACAACAGAGAGTCCCAGATAGAGCAGGAGAAAGGTGGGCTGCAGAACTCAAATTCTAGTAAGAAGACCAGACTTAATAGTCTGAGACTGGAGGAACCCCAGAAAGTATAGCCCCTGGATTCTCTATCAGCCCAGAACTAAAACAATATCTGAGGCCAACTCTTCAGACAGGGAGTCGACTGGACTGTGGGACATAAAGTGATACTCCTGAAGAGTGTGCCTCTTAGCTCAAGTGGGTACAAGAGACTAAATGGGCAGCTTTTGTCCAGAGGTGCGATGGGAAGGTAGAGAGCGTTAGGAGCTGGTTGAATGCACATGGGGAATCGGGTGGAAAGGAGAAGTGTGCTGTCACAATATTGGGAGAGCAATTAGAGTCAGATAACAATGTATGTATAAATTTTTGTATGGGAAAAAATTTTAAAAAATAAAGGAACTAGCTAGAGGGCTTTAAAAAAAAGAATGAATGAACACTGAGTTTCTGTTAATGGTGGTGGAATGATTAGAAAAAGGACAGTGGTAATGGTCATACAACATGATTAATGTAATCAATGTCACTGAATTATACACATAAAAATTGCTGAATTGGCAGATGTTTTGTTACATACATGGTTGTTGTTGTTGTGTGCTATCAAGATAATTCCGACTCATAAAGACCCCATGTGACAGAGTAGAACTGCCCCATAGGATTTTCTTCGCTGTAATCTTTATGGAAGCAGATTGCCAAGTCTTTCTCCTGTGGAGCGGTGGATGTGAACCACCAATCTTTCAGTCAGCAGCTAAGTACTTAACTGTTGTGCCACCAGGGCTCCTCTTTAAATATTTTTACCACAATTAATAAAGGGGAAAAGCCAAAATGAATGAAAGGAAGCCTGGAGAAGTGCAGAGGTGGGGCAGTGGGCCACCACTGGGGGAGAAGCAGGAGACCTGGACCTGAACTCAGCTTCAGCTCAATGGTGCCCTGCAGGTCTTCTGCAGCCCCTGGCCATAGGGCCCTTCCAGTGCTAGGTTCTCTGATTCTAAGTTACCACAGTGTTGGAAACAAGAAGAGCCCACTTTCGCGAAGGGCTCAAGTCATCAAACTTTGCTAGCTTATGGTTTTTGCTTTTACTGTTTTGTTTGGTTTGGTTGTTTAAGGTAAGTGTTCGTGACAATCCTTTGACTCCTCCCGACTCCCAAACCAAAGCCAATTCATCAAGAAAAAAATACACCAAGTGTGAGATGGTTAAATAATGCTTCAAGAACTTCTTTGTCAGAGTATAAAAGTAAAACTTCCATTTTGGGTAAACCTGTGCATACATACTACTTACACAGGGAAGAAGCCAACCTGGTTCTGGTGCTCCAGAGATGGGGAGCACTTGCATTTCCCTTGCACAAAACCAGATTAGCGCAAGGAACAAGTGGTAAATCAGCTCTGCCTCGTGGCCACTGCCATAATTACATGGTTAGAGCAATATCCAAAAGAATGAAGTGGGAAAAAGGGGTGGGGCAAAAAGTACCATTTGAGATGCTTACCTCTCATTAACAGGAGCAAGAGTCTGCCTCATTCCTGTGCAGCCTCCGTGAACCTCTAGCTCCTTCCTTGCCAAACCCCAGGGTCCGTAAATAAGCAAAATCAGAATAAGAAGTAACCACGGGATTGGCAACTAGCAGGCAAGAGAACACATCCAGATCACAGTTAGGCTTTGTTGTCTCAGTACCAGCCATCCGACTTCACCAAGGCCTCCTCCTCCAGGCTCCTTTGAGGTCAGGAGAGATCAGGACAGGACACGGGCCTCAACAGTACCTGGGGTCCAGGTGGCACATCAGAGGTGCAGTATGTGTATAGCCTCCGGGGTCAGCCTGCCCAGGTAAAATGCAAACTTGTCTCTGAGCAGGTGTGTGATGATCATTCCTGTGCCTCAATTTTCTCAACTGTAAAATGGGCACAATAGTATTCCTAGAGCTGCTGTACAGCTCAAATAAATACATGTGGACTGCTTAGGACAACGCCTGGCATAGGTCAGCACTGTAAACGTGAGCTGCTATTACTACTGTTTGGGGTGGCATAGTGTAAGGAGGGTTCTTGCCTGTATCCTTGCTATCACTGCCCTTTAAAAAATGAAGTTGTCTCAGGGGAAAAAAAGAAGGCCTTTAACACCATACTCTATTCCCACAGAACAGGAGGATACATATGAGCCTAAGATATTTGTCTGTCCTTCTGAGGTATTAAACAGTACATGGGCTTTGCAGCCTGGATATAAACCCCGGATCTCACATTTATTAGATGCACAACCTTGGGTAAAGTCCCAAATCTCTGCTAAGCCATAATTACCTCAAAGGTAAAGTGGGAAAAATTACTCCCTCCTAATGATGTGTGAAGGATAAATATGAAAACGTTTGTGAAGTGCTCAACAGAGTGCCTGCTAACAACTATTAAGTATTCATCATTAGATACAGCATGCAATATTATAAACAGGGAAAGGCTGGTGGACTTGGGGCTGCTAGTAGCGCAGACAATGACTTTGTGACAATTAGAGGTAACAAAAAGGGCTTCTTTTCTAAAGACACATTACCTCATCTCTCCAGAAATGGCTGCAATAGCTGCATAAATGCAGGATGTCTCTGATGTGAAGAGCATCCTCTTAGTGATGACATCCCTGTGCAGGGCAGGACTACACAATGCTATGCAATCGTCTGAGCTGATCTGCCTGGAAATAGGACCGCATCATGGACAGAAATGTATCCTTCAAGTACCCAGCATTACTCTTTGCACATTAAAAGAAAGAAAACAGTTGCTGTTGAGTCAACTTCAACTCATTGTGACCCCATGTGTGCAGAGTAGAACTGTGCGTCGCAGGGTTTTCAATGGCTGTGATCTTTTGGAAGTAGGTTGCCAGGCCTTTCTTCTAAGGCACCTCTGGGTGGATTCAGACTGCCAACCTTTAGGCTACTAACCAAGTGCTCAACCATTTACGCCATCCAGGGACCCCATTCTTTGCACATAGAAGGTATTTAGTGCATATTTGTAGGAGGAAGGGAGGGAGAGAAGAAAGGAAGTAGTAAAGGCTGTCACCAAGGATTGTTCATTCTATGTTTAACTGATGAAATGTCAGTGCTTGGGGAAGTGCTGTTCATGGAGGAAAAGGGTATTTGAGGAAAAGGGTATTTGAGAAAAAGATGGTAGAAAAAATGACTTAAGTGTTTGCCTCTCCTTCCCTGTGTATCTCACCCTACTAATCCTTGCTTGATTCCAGTCCAGCCCTCCCTTCATTCTACACCTGGGCAGTGACATGACATAGTGCAGAAGCTTCAGACACATAATAATTATGCAAATGTTATCTCTATTTCCCCTTCTCTTGTGCCCCTGTGTGCCCTCAATGGACTCACAAACATGTAGGCAAGATTTATTTTCTCTTAAAGTTTGTGTTATTGAAAAACCCAGGTAGTTCCTTGCTTCTATATTCTATTTACAAAGCATCTTTTAGGTAAAGAGCCATTTCTGAGGATGCCTTCCCTTATTTCCATCCTTTCCGCTTAGCAACAACTAACCCCAATGACTCTTATTTTGCATCTGTCGACACTGTCCAACAACCACCTGAAGCCTCTGCCACAGCCGTCTATTGTTCTTCCTCTGCCCCTGCTCCTAATTTCCTTCCAGAATTCCTCGTGTCCACTCTGTCACTTGGGCCCCACTATCTGTGGATGCCTGGGCTACAGCTAGAGAAGTGTTCATTCCCTCTGACCAGCAGTTTCAGAAGGCAGGGGCGTAGGAGACACATGTTGACCCTGGAACTCTTGAGGTATTGTTCCATGAAAACATTGTTAAATGGGGTTAAGGTTCTCTATTGATTTTAAGCATTTGGCTATTGGCTATTTGTAATAAATAAACTTTAAAATATATACCCTTTTTTAAAAAATAATATTTTACTGTATTTTCAGTGTAAGTTTACACAGCAAATTAGGTTCCCATTTGACAATTTATACACAAATTGTTCAGTGACATTAGTTACATTTTTTATAATGGGTCAACATTCTCTTTATTATTTTATTTTTTCACAGTTATGGGGTTTATTAGGAAAGTAACAAGTTACAGTTCAGGTTCAGGAATGCTCAGGATACAGTTCTTCATCAGGACAGCCTCTTCTCAGCCATGCTCACAGATGCCTCTCCCTGGCCCTCTGCCTCTGCCCAAAGGCACTCAACTTCCTTTCTCCATGGGCCCAGAAGCCCACTGCGAACTTCTCTGCCCTTCTCTGCCACCACTTCTCACCTTCTTCAGGGTTAGAGCTTGCTCTGTCTTCTGGGTCCAGGAGCTTCTCAGCACACGGATCCTGGATCCAAAGGACACGCTCTCCACTCTTGGCTGTTCTTCCTTGATGGTGGTAGGATCCTCTCTTTCCCGCCTCTGGGGTTGTTCATTTCAAGCCCAGTGGGATGGCAAAACCTACAAATGCCTTTGGTGGGCTACAGTTACCTTATCTGCACAATCCTGCCCAATCACCTGGGTAGGAGTTACAAGACCATGGCAAGAAAGGCCACACAAAAGCAATGCATTGCACCACACACATAGAGTACAAAAAACATTTAAAAAAAAAAAGGGGGTCAGGGAGGACTATACCCCGGTACAACACAAAAAATAACTGGCAAATTGATCTAATTTTAATATCCCTCTGCTCTCCTCCCAAGCCCCTCTGTCTGATGGAATTTTTTTTTTTATTGTACTTTAGATGGTTTACAGAACAAACTAGTTTCTCATTAAAGTTAGTACACATATTGTTTTATGACATTGGTTAACAACCCCACGACATGTCAACACCCTCCCTTCTCAACTTTCAGTTCCCTATTTCCAGCTTTCTTGACCCCTCCTGCCTTGTAGTCCTTGTCCCTGGGCTGTTGTGCCCTTTAGTCTTGTTTTGTTTTATGGGCCTGTCTAATCTTTGGCTGAAGGGTGAACCTTGGGAGTGACTTCATTACTGAGCTAAAAAGGTGTCCAGCGGCCATACTCTCGGGGTTTCTCCAGTCTCTGTTAGGCCAGTAAGTCTGGTCTTATTTTGTGAGTCAGAATTTTGTTCTACCTTTTTCTCCAGCTCTGTCCGGGACCCTCTGTTGTGATCCCGGTCAGAGCAGTTAGTGGTGGTAGCCAGGCACCATCTAGTTGTACTGGACTCAGTCTGGTGGAGGCCGTGGTAGCTGTGGTCCATTAGTCCTTTGGACTAATCTTTCCCTTGTATCTTGTTTTCTTCATTCTCCCTTGCTCCCGCACACTATACCCATTTTTAAGGGAGGGTGTTGTGGATTGAATTTTGCTCCCCAAAAAGATACGTTGAAGTCTGTCTTTGTTTCCTAGTGTTGCCATAACAGAAATACCAAAAGTGGGTGGCTTTAAAGAACAGAAATTTATTTTCTCACCGTTATGGGGGCTAAAAGTCCAATTAGGATTTTGGCCATGTTGGTTCCTTCCTTGGCGATACAAAAAAAAAAAAAAAAATCATTGCCATCGAGTCGATTCCGACTATAGTGATCCTATAGGACAGAGGAGAATTGCCCTATAAGGTTTTCAAGAAGCAGCTGAGCTCTTACACACAGCTCCACCAGGGCTCCATCCCTGTTGATAGCCCTGGGCATTCCTTACATCCATGATGATCCTCACATGGTATCTGTCTTCCCCCATGTGCATGTGTCTGTGTCTATACTGCTCTTTTCATTACTCAGAAGTGATTAGGTTTAGGATCCACCCTTCTCACCTTATGTTGATTAGATTACAATAGATTACATTATGGAAAGTGATTATATTACATGACATTACATTATGAAAAGTATTCTGTTCTACTCAAGACCAAATGACTTAATCAAATGATGAATCATAATAGCATATGGTCAGGATTTCAATACATATTTTGGGAAAACACAAGTCAATTCATAACAAAGTCCTAAACCCTGTACTGTGAATGTGACCTTATCTGGAAATTGTGTCTTGAAGATGTTACTGGTTAGGTTATTATGAGGTCATAGTGGAGTAGGGTGGGTCCAAATCCTACATGAATGGTGTTCTTATAAAAGAGAAAAAGATACACAGAGTCAAGAGACAGAGGACGAGCATGTTGCAGCTGCAAGCCAAGGAATGCCTGAAGCTTCCAGAAGCTAGGAGACAGACATAAAACAGAGCCTTCAAAAGGAATCAACAAGGCCGATACCCTGATCCAAGTGTCCAACCCTGGTCACAAAACAGCTATTCCCACTGTCGGATCTATCTGCTGTATAATTCCACCACCCCCCTTTTTTGTTTTCCTGAAACACCTTTCTCAGACCAGCCAACACCAATGGCAGAGAGGAAATGTAAAACAAACAAACATAGCAACAACAGACACTACAAAGGGTGAGAAAGAGGGGCTTCTCTGAAATTCAGAAAGCTTGCGGGAGAGGATGACTATGACTGTGACGAGGGAGTGGGAAAAAAGACTTTAAGCAGATCACAAGGTGTGTCTACGTCCCCAGTTACCACATGACACTGGTTTTTATGAGGCCCTGGGATCAGTCTGACCCAGATACAGCAAGTCTTAAACTAGTTTCAGATCACACTTCTCTCCACTGCTACATTTCAGCGCGATGACAGGAATACAGTGCCCAAGCACACCAGCAGCTCTTCGCCAGTTAGTTTTTTTGTTTTTTACCAGCTGGCTTACTGTTGTTGGGTGACGTCAAGTTAATTGGTCTCAGATCGACCATATATGACAGAGTGGCGCAGTGGTTAACTGCTTGGCTGCTAACTGAAAGGTTGGCAGTTCGAACCTACCAGCCGCTCTTCAGGAGAAAGATCCAGCAGTCGGCTTCCATAAAGATTCTACTTCCATAAAGTTCTACTCTGTCCTATAGGGTAGCGATGAGTCAGAATCGACTCCATGGCAACAGGTTTGGTTTGATTTAATCTTGGGAGCAGATTGTTAGGTCTTTTCTCCTGCAGAGCAGCTGGTGGCTGGCTTCAAAATACACACCTATTGGTTGGTTAGCAGCCCAGCGCTTAACCGTTGTGCCACTGGGGGTCCTTAGCTGGCTTATACACTGGGACATTGACTTCAATGACCTCATCCCTCAGGAAAGTAAGCCTTCCTGATGTTCACTCCCAGGACCCAACTCTTCCCTAACTTTTCTCTAAGGAAGAAAGCGTCTCCTGTGAACATTTCTGATTTTAGCCAGTTTGACAATATGTGTAGCCCTCTCATCACAGCAGACGAATGAGGACATTTTTGTTTTGCACCCTATATTCTGCAACACAAAATTCCATGTGATTTTCACGCAAATCCTGCTCTTGGCTATCACTAAAGAGTTTTATCCTAGAAATTTAAAAGGAGAAGTTGAAGTGAGAGAAGCATTATCAACCATGCCTCCCAAAAGGTTCAGCACATCTCCTCTAAATGCACCTAGGTTCTAGTGGTTGGAACATGTCTCTGGCCATAAAATATCTTCTATCTCACACTGACAGACCGAAGCTCTGGAGTTCAGGAAGTCACATCTGCTCACACTAAGAACACACTAGCTATGGACTCGCCAGCAAAGACAACGTTCTCCTCCTCCGGAGTGCCTTAGTCATCTAGTGCTGCTATGACAGAAATACCACAAGTGGATGGCTTTAACAAAATTTATTCTCTCACAGTCTAGTAGGCTAGAAGTCCAAATTCGGGGTCAAGCTCCAGGGGAAGGATTTCTCTCTCTGTTGGCTCTGGAGGAAGGTCCTTGTCATGAATCTTCCTTTGGTCTGGGAGCTTCTCCACACAGGAACCTCAGGTCCAAAGGACACTCTCTGCTCCTGACACTGCTTTCTTGGTGGTATAAAGTCCCTCTCTCTGCTCACTTCCCTTTCCTTTTATCTCTTGTAAGATAAAAGGTGGTGCAGGCTATGCCCCAGGGAAACTTGCTTTACATTGGAACAGGGATATGACCTGAGCAAAGGTGTTACATCCCACCCTAATCCTCTTTAACATAATCTAATCTTGCCTCATCAACCACGGGCAGAGGTTAGGATTTATAACGCATAGGAAAATTATATCAATCAAAAAATGGAGGACAATCACACAATACTGGGAATCATGGCCCAGCCAAATTGATACACATATTTTTGGGGGACACAATTCAATCTATGACACGGAGTGACAGGTTTTTTTAATATATCGACACTTAAACAATTTAAAGTGATGTGGAAAGTACAGCTGCAATGCCTTTGAAAAACATTATATTATAATGGACTAGTTTAGGTAGAAAGGAAAATAAAAACACTCTAGGATCAAGTGAATATCTAGTAAATTCCTCAGTGATTATAAAGTCATGGCCTTTACCAGAGATATTGAAAGTCCGTATGAGTCCACTCCCTTTTCATTGACTAAAACATCCGCCATTCTTTTTTACTACTGTTTTTCCTTTAAAAGGGAAAATATATTTGAAAATAAAATGTTCATATAATATTCATAACAGATCAAAAATAACTATGATACTTGATAACATGGAATTACTGTAAATTTATATAGGTTTAATAACAGTATTGTAGTTATGTTTTTTAAAGTGTCTATCTTTTAGAGAAGCACACGGAAATACTTATGGATGAAATGATATGATGTGTGGGGTTTACTTTAAAAATATCTGGGGGTGGGAGGGGGTGGGGGCATAGATGAAGCAAGATGAGTCATAAATTTAAAATTACTGATGCTGGGTATTGGGTTCAATTTTCACTTCTCTCTACATTTTTTGCAGGTCAGAAATTGTACATAGTAAAAAGAAAATAAAAGTAACAACTACATAAAATGATCTAAATTTTAAATCTCCAGCAATCTCATATATTCCTTAGAAAAATTTCCTCCTAAGAATCTGTACACAGGTGAAAAATATCACTAAACCTTACTCAGGAATAAGTTACTAAAAACGCAGAAATGGGAGTTAAGAACTGGGGTTCTAGCCCTGGCTTTGTCACTTATGAGCTTTGCGATCTTGAGCAAGTCTCTTACCCTCCATGGGCTTCTTACTTAAGTCTATAAAATGGGTGGGTTGGACCACAAGTTTTCCAAGATCTCTTTCAGCTATAAGATTCCATGAAATTTGAAGCCTATTTTAAAATAAGCAGCAAAATATGTCAGACAAGCAGTTTAAAGTGCAACCCAGGAATAGTAAATCCTAACAGCTGCTAAAACTCTACAGTACATGTGTCCAGCTACAAAATCTACGCACTCAACCTAAATGTTGGGAAGGAGATTTATCTGACATTGAACAAAGTCTTGGCTTTGTTACTCTTTATGCAGCCAGGGGTATTCTCCAGAATTGGAATGGAATGAAGTGATAGAATTTAATTGAATTAGGCCTCACTGAATTCTTGCAATATGCCAGGATTAACTGACCCACTGGGAAATGAGAAAGAGTTTCACATCTGGGAAAGGCCCTGTTTTCTCTTTATAATTTGCTTAAAAAGGGGGGAACCAAGCACTCAGGAACCCATAAAAATCAGTGTGTACTCAGAGAAAAGGGTGACTTAACAGAACACTCGATATGCAGAAAAACAGGGAAGGGTCTAACTGAGATCAAGGGAACAGCATTTCACCAAAGGGATTCAGTTTCCCAAATTCCATTTTGGGAGTCCTTGTAAAAGAGAATGGCTGGAATCCGTTTTTAGAACAAACACTTTCACTGTAATTTTTCAGAACAATGAGTTAGTTATTTATGTACATTAGACCTGAAGTCCTAATGGCTGTCACTTACCCATACTTCTCACATAGCCTTGGTGCTTTAGCTGGGGTCCCCACTGCATGTAATTAATTCAGTTCTAGGTCAGTTTGAGTTCAAACCAGTTGACATCAGTTATTTTTAATAAGTTGTTGGTTCAAATTAAGTTCCACCTCTAGAATAGAGAATGCCTAAGATCTATAATACTTACGTCCACTATCTGCCATTGTCATGAAGCTACACAGAGGGTGGCTCACACAACCTCACAGAGAATGAAATCGGATAAAAAATCTAAATCGTGGTATGAAATAGGCTTGAGTGGGGATGAGAATAACATAATTTAACATAGAAAAATTACTCTTTTTGCATATTTATGCCTGAACTTCATCTTAAACAGAGATTGAATGCTTTTATCAGGTGTTTCTCTGTACCCTGGGTAAAGCTGTTGTTGTGTTAGCTGCCCCCAACTCATGGTGACCCCGTGTACAAGGGAACAAAATACTGCCATCCATGATCAGCTGAGGATCAGACTGTTGTGATCCATAGGGTTTTCATTGACTGATTTTTGGAAGTAGATGGACAGGCCTTTCTTCCTAGTCTGTCTCAGTCTGGAGGCTCCACTGAAACCTGTTCAGCATCATAGCAACCTGCAAGCCTCCACTGACAGAAAATGGTGACTGTGCATGAGGTATACTGGCCAGGAATCAAACCTGGGTCTCCCACATGGAAGGTGAGAATTCTAGCACCGAACCACCAATGCTTCACCACCCTGGGTGAAGAATTATTACTCATGTTAAAGTCTAGTTTTCAAAAAACAACAATTTCATTCAAATGTGTCACAGTGATGTCCCTTCAGCTCCCTGACTAAGACTGTTCTTGTTCTTCATGGCTAGGTCTAAGACCTCCTTGTCCTCTTATGTTTGAGGCTGTACTTCTTTCTTGGACAATCTCTGAGTTTACATAAGGGCAACTTGAGCAGCCCTCGGAGCTCATAGAAGACAATCTACTTTAGTCTCACTGAAGGCAGAAAGGATCTTGAAGGGGGCTGTACCATCCTACAGGTATTGTTTGTTACGTTTGGAGAATGTTTTCGCACTAATTTTCTCACTTGGTGTCTGAAGCAGAAAAAACCCAGCCAATGAGTGATAACAGCCAAAGTTATGATCCTACAGTGTTCTTTCTTATCTAGGGTGAGATGCTAAAAATTCACATCTTGGTTGTTCAAGTTTTAAAATTGAGGAAAGTAACTAATATAGATATTGTTGAAACTTTCTGCTTTCACAATCTTTTCTGGATCCATCCTTTTTTTTCCAATTCTTGTCTTCAGCAAAGATAGGCCCCACCTTAATTCTAACCTAAACATTTCAATCCTGTCTTGCCCATTTTCCTGGTCTCCAAACACACTTTTTCTGGTCATATTTAACATAGATAACAAAATTAGCTTTGTCCCTGATCTGGCTGTGACATTCTCTTTCTTAAATGTTAACAGTATCTTTCAATTGCTCTACAAAATAAGCAACAATGTTTTTACTCTCTATTACAAGACTTTTAAATGTCCCTGGTTAGCGAGGGCAGTGGGTGGGGGTGTCCTGAAATGGTTTGAGCTTGGCTGATAACCGAAATGTTGGCAGTTCGAGCCACCCCCCTCCCAGTAGCAACATGGAAGAAAGGCCTGGTAATTTGTTTCCGTAAATATTACAATTCAAAAAAAAAAATCCACACCCTACGGAGCTCAGTTCTACTCTGTAACCCATGGAGTTGCCATGAGTCCTAACCAACTTGGACGCACCGGGTTTGGTTTTGGTTTCGTAAAATACTTTTGGCTTGTTTATTGGTTTAAAACTGGATACTTTAGGTAAAAATAGAATAACCTGATAGCTGGAAAAGAAGACTTTTAAAGTCATCTGCACCTACAGAGCTGCACTGTACGGGTGAGGAAACCGAGGCACAGCATAACTTTCCCAAGGCTGTACCACCAGAGAGCAGCAAAAAGTACACCAGCCCCCAAGCCTCTGACTTCCAGTTCAGTGCTGTCTGCACCATACAATGCTATCGCTTTTCCATAACGCTCATTCTCATGCTGCTCCATTCTTCTCATGTATACTTACTTGTCCCAGTTCCCTTTATTTATCATCCTGCTCCACCCTCCAAGCCTCCTCTGAAGCTGTCATATACCTACAGCAATCCCACATTCCCTCATCACCAGCAAACCAGCCATGCACTTGCAGCCCCTGAACCATGCTCCAGATTTCTCCAAGAAGATAAGGTATGCAGCAGTCCTTTAAAAAATGGTGAAGTGCCTCATAAATGCAAGGGGCTGTTGCCAATGATAAATTGTATTTTTGAGACAGATCTCATTTTAACTTACAGTTGAAGTGAGCCTAACCAGCAAGTTACCACTGGAAGAGAAAACTACTAACCACATCTCATGGTCCAGTCTGAACTCTCACGAGATGCACGACTACTCATGGAGCCACCCACTGAGGGAGTTCTGGGGTTCCTCCACAGTGGTGCTAGCATGGAGCCATTGTGTGCTTCTGAGAGATTTTAATCTGTGGGAAAGCTGTACAATTACATTCATGTTTGACTTATTGGCTGAGAGTAGGAAGGTGTGTGTGCCGTAGGGTGCAGGGTCCATGGAGGTAAGGTAGGATAGGAAGGTGAGAGGGAGTAGGGATCAAAGCCATTTCAGAGAGGTCCCTCAGGGCAAAGGATGGAAGGCTGGGCTGAAGCTGCTTGAGGGCACTACAGCTCATTTACACCTCCAACTCTCCCACATTAAAAATATACATATTATATACGTATATATTTGAAAGATATATATACATATATATATATCCTTCAAACACTAAAAAAAAAGACACACAAGATAATTTAGGAGAGATTTATGGCTCTTTATCTTTTATGGAAACAGGCTGTGAGCGCATGAAGTTGAAGTACCAAGTCCTTTCATTAATTCAGCTATTTTTTGACGACAGACACTATTGTGCGGATTTCATCATAGTTCAGATGTCAAAAAAAAATTACCAATGGGTATAGAAGAATTCTAGGACTGGAGCTTTTATTGTAATTCTGTGGGGTGGGGGTACTTTGTTTACCCCTTAGGGGCTTTCTCTTGAGTTCCTAATCTCAATACAAAGGTTGGAATTAAAAGTATTGGCATTAAAATAGACTGCAGGTTCAGCTTTGAGGTCTAATGATGACAACAGCTGAAATCTTTGGCAGCTTTTGAGTAGGCAGAGTTCTTCAAAATTCTTTGAAATGTTAAATACTAAATCGAAGAGGTCATTACAGAGGAACTTTTTTCATAAAAAGTGCACAGCGAATGTGCTTTTTTAAATTTACATTCATTCCATTTTTTTTCAATACCCAGACTACATGGTATGTTCCTAATTTGCTATTGTCTGCAATTCTAATTCAAAATCAAAATCAGGGACAACTTCCTGGATTAAATGCAGGAAACAACTGTAAAAACAGAATAACTGGACCTTACAAAGTGACAAATATTTCTTACTTCGTGGCTGCTCTCACTTTTTATTGGGCAAACCCACCATTGAAGATTTAACAAATAAACCCAAAACCAAACTCATTGCCATCTGATCCGTCTGCCTCATGGCAACTCTACAGCCTTCCCCAAAATAAATAAATAAGTAGATAACTTGGAGCAGCATTATAAGAAATGCATTTTAGTCTTTCTTATTCCTAGAATTTCTGTAAGTGACACTTTTATCAGGCATGGTCATTGAATCAAAAAATGTCTCCAGAAATGCGAGGCCATGGCAAAGTTAAGAAAGCGAGGCTTGAACTGGACCACTCTTTTCGGATCCAGCTCTCCTGAGCACAAATCACAGCTCTTTCCCCTCCTAGTGAGCAGCCTGTACAGTTCCTTAAGCTTTCTGAAACTCAGTTTCCTCTTCTATCTAACACATTCAAGTGACAATTCTGACCTCACAACATGGGTGTCAGGACTTAGTTAATAATGTAAATTATGTGAAAGTGTCCAGCACAGTGTGACATCAGGTAGCTGCTCAAAGCTCTTAATAAAGTTAACAACCCTTTAACCTCAATCAAAGCTCCAAGCCTTCTTGCATCCCACCTACCTGCCCAGAGAATGCAAAACAATACTGCAACAACAATCACAAACCTCACTTTCTTCCTTCATCAACAATAATCTTCATGTATTTTGGCCCATCAGTGAAGTAATCTGAAGACTGGATTCATGCTAAAATAACTGGGTTATCTTCAGAGTTCATGTATTGCTCTCTAAAACATTTTAACAGGACCTTTCCTGAAACAGTGCTCTAGCCCAGCACATCTCAGACGGTAATTTTCGGGATCTTGTTAAAATGCAGATCTTGACTCAGTAGGTCTTGGGTGGGCCTAAGAGTCTTCATTTCTGTCTAGCTCCCAGGAGATGCTGACGTGCTGGTCCAGGGACCAAACTCTGAAAGCAGGGTTCTAGTTCAGGGGTAACAAGAATCACAGACTCACAGAACTCTGAACTAAAAGAGAACTTAGAGATTGCTTTTTTTTGGTCAAACTCACCTCACACATAAGTTTTGCTGTTAGTGGTGGTGGTGAGTTTTGGTTTTTTGTTTTGTTTTATTTATTTTTGGGTTTTTGTTTGTTTGTTTGTTGGTCCTTATAGTGTTTTTGATGGAGGCAGTGGTGGTTCAGTGGTAGAATT
This sequence comes from Trichechus manatus latirostris, assembly GCF_000243295.1. Lineage (NCBI taxonomy): Eukaryota > Metazoa > Chordata > Mammalia > Sirenia > Trichechidae > Trichechus > Trichechus manatus. The sequence goes on from NW_004444190.1 coordinate 1,419,132, forward strand.
CTTTCTTCCTTTCCATGTGGTAGACAGACCCAGGTTTGATGCTCGGCCAATGTACCTCATGTGCAGCGAACACTCATTTGTCAGTGGAGGCTGTTTCAGCAGAGCTTCCAGACTAAGATGTACTAGGAAGAAAGGCCTGGCTTTCTGCTTCCAAAAATTAGTCAGTGAAAACCCTATGGATTATAACAGTCCAATTGCATTGTTCATGGGGTCACTATGAGTTGGGGGATGACTGGACAGCAGCTAATAACAACAACAAAATTGCATTTTTAAAAATTAGAAAAATTTCACAGGTTGACAGCATCTCTTTAGTCCTGAATGGCAATGCTGAAGTTGAGTAGTGGCCCTATAAGTGGGCCACACACTATCCAGGCCCCTATGTTCCTTCCGAACACAGGACCATGATGCATGCACTACCGTAGATTTTTCTCACACTGGAAATATATTTCTGAATACCATGTGACATTTTCAAGAACCAGTAGAAGAAAATGCCCACCAGCCCACTTCACTCGATTGCATTACTTACCTGGCAGCTATTGACTCCCACCACGCCCCCTGCAGAGAAGAAAGCAGGGGGAGGGGGCACAGCCCTTGAGTGACTTGGTTCAGGCCAAATCAATGTTCAGCCAGAGAGAAGGGGAGAATCCAGTCCTCTGCTTAACGATGAGAGTTACATAAAAGTTACAAACAGCAAGGAGGCCCAAGGGACTGCCCTTATGCAGGCGGGTCTTTCAGCACCTCTCAAATCCCTTCTCCTTGGCAGCCTCTCCTCCCCATCCCCGTTTAACACGACTGACTACTTTCATTTTTAAAAACCTGCTCTCGAGTGGAGCTCCATTTCTGGTTATTAATACTATAAACAAGGAAAACCAAGGAGCCTATTAGTCATCCACATACTGGTCAGAGCCATCCAGGATGCTAAGCCAAAGCTGGCATTTTCCACAAAGGAAACGAAGCCCAGACTTCCCAAGCGTGCCACTCACTCTGGAAGGCCGGCACGCACAGCCCTTGCAGGCACATTTGGGAAGCTGCCAAGACCCTGGGCCCCGGCCAAGTCGGGGGTAATGAATCGAGGCACGTGGAGTCTCCCCTTAAAGTTCAAATGATCCTACTCACTCTCTGTCAAAGAAGTATGTGTGTGAGGGACAGGGCTCAGGTTTCCAATGAATCAGAGGTCAGGTCTTCAAGAGATTTGAAGCTTTTGGGGAGCTTGTGGGGTTCAAGATGAGCATCAGTAAAATGTTGCTGTGAAAGTTCTAGCTGGCTGGGGGGTCCTGGGTCAAGAGTCTTTAAAGTATTCATACAAACTTAAAACAAGCAAAACTCCACCCCTCTCAAAAGCCAGGTTTTCAGGGTATCCTCCTCTTCAACTGTCTTTTAACAAAATGTATCCATCAGTGAAGCTTCTCAGAGGGCTTTGCAAATGAGGCACCTACTGCTCCTATGTGACAGGCAGGGGAGGAGCAGGTGACACCGAGGCTGGAAAGCCTTCTTCACAAAGCCTCTGGCTCCCTCAGCGTGAGGGACACACTCCAGACAACAGAGCCCCATACTTATGTTATCCCAGGCTCTTCTTCCCAAGGGAGCAAATGCAGAGACTCCCTACAAAAGTTACTCAGCCTCTGGGGAAATGTTAGCATTCTCCCTTCAAACAGGAGAAAGTCTTCTAAAACCTTGCCCTGTCTTCTAAAACCCGGGCCATGGTACTCACCACCTCTATAAGGCGTTAAAGCCTATAGGAAGTGGGGAGAAGAAAGAGAAAGGCAGGAAGAACTTGCAGTGTTTGTAGGAGAGTAAGAACTAAAAGCAGAATTGGAGCTCAGTTTCTCTACAATCCTCCTCACCTCCAGTCCCTAATAATAGGCTTTGCTGGTGACTGTTTGGGACAGAATGTTGGCTGGTGAAAGAGGCAGCAGAGAGCTATCCTCTGAGTCTGACCACAGTAAAGAGGCATGGGAGTGCTTGAAATGTATGTGACTCTATTCTTGAGCATGCTCAGAAACTAAAGAAATCTCACAACTACGAGCTTAATTTATACTGTAAATAGTAAGGTATGTGTATGTATGCATATATGTATATAGATTCTCTGCATATATAATGTGCATTTCTACAAATCAAGAAAAAATGATACTAGAAAGCATTCTGTACAATTGCTTAAAATAATAAGTACATTTTAAAACACTCAGCAAGGTGATAAAAGCTCATTAATAATCATCAGTCCTCTTCAGATTCTGAGCCTTCCAGAACTTAACTAATCTTCCAGAGATCACAGCTGCTTAAACAGAATTCTGTACATCTAACCTCTGGCCACGTGGCTCTCCTTCTTTCTCTAAGAGACAGTAAATACAAAAAAAAAAAAAAAAACCTTTCTTAGTTGTCACTGCAGGGAGGGAGAGATGCTGAGATTGAAGAGAATAGTAGAACACCCAAGCACACCCAAAGGAAAATGGCTTAAAAGAAGGTCACTTTTACCTGAGTATGATGACTTTCCCACAACGTCATTGATGAGAGCAGATCCCAGCCGGAGTTGTAGCTCCAAGCATGGGATGTACACATCAATGCCATTTTTTCCTTCAGGTCTCCGCAACCTGTTTCCTGCCATCTGCTAGGATATTGATACAACCATGTTTGAGTCAGAACACCCCTTCTCTAAGAAACAGAAAGATTGTCCGCTGGCCGTTTACCTACTGGGAGTCACAAACACAGCCATCACAGACATTAGCCCATGCGGGAAGAAAGGTAAGCTCCTTTGGGAGGGAAGGCAAGTACCTACTTCAGATAGGACAGCAAGTCTAAAGAACAGAGTTGCTCCGTGCTCTCCAATTTGAGAAGATGCCATTTCAAGCCCTGGAGCTACAACCCTGGAAAATGAAGCCAGTGACGCGTAGGGCAGGCCTGACAGCACTGTGCATTGCTGCGGAGCGTCCGTGGGCAATTTCAGTAGAAGCACAAATAATAATGGTGATGAAACTAATCGCATGCACAATTTAAGTAGCTTGCTTCCAAAGAACCAAAGCATGTTCACATACACAGTCTCACTTATCCTTATACCTGTCTGTGAGACAGTACTGGGTGGTATTATTAGGCATTCCCACAGTACCTATGAGAACAATCCCCAAATCACAGTGATTCAGAAGAAAGACTGCATATCATGTGTTTAATAGTTTTCAAGGTAGTCTTCAACACCCTTCTATAAATCTAGAACAGGACACCAAAAAAATAAACCAAACCAAACCAATCCTCCAAATTTTTAAATGTACACAACACACAAACGCTGACAGACTGATCTAAACATGCCCACAGGATGTAACATTATGGCAAACGCTTAAGACTTCCTCTTATATTAAAAATAAAGAGACAGCTTCTGAAATTTAAAAATTTGAAAAGTAACATCCACAGCTTATATACAAGTATCAGAACGTGACTTTCTGAAAATTGTTTCTTATCGTTGATCCCATGGTTTTCATGGTTTTTCAAACTTACACTGAGTGTGAACAGCAGAACCAGAGGTGACTGACTGATCTCACTGGGGCAGATCTGAGTGCAAGGTGTCAGACGCGCGTATATCATAGGGGTGAGAAAACACAGGATTAAGAAATAGTATCAGCAGATGGTCACTGAGTTATGAGGACCAGAGCCATCAGTTTATGTGAGTTTCTCTTGTTTATTTACTCAGCTCTTGGCACGAAGCAGGGCATTTATCCTAGCAACAGTTATATCATATGCTCTTAGGCTGCAACATACCCAGAGCTTCTAATTTTAAAAATTCACTGCTTTGCAATCTGCAATCTTGATGGCAAGAAGCCCTCTTGTTATCAATGCTAAATATGTTATTTCGAGTCTCTGACACATAGCCTTTGTATTTCTTTCTTATATTTAAATTTTAAAAATTAAAATAACTCTTGTGATTTTTAAGTACATAGATAATTTACCCACTACCTGTCTGACAGTTTGTCGCGCTGTGGTGACTTACATGTTCTATAATGCTGAAAGCTATGCCACTGGTATATCAAAGTGGACAGGTTTCAGAGGAGCTTCCAGACTAAGACAGGCTAGGAAGAAAGGCCTAGCAATCTACTGCTGAAAATAAGCCAATGAAAACCCTATAGATCACAACAGAATACTGCCCGATGTAGTGCTAGAAGATGAGCCCCCAGGTTGGAAGGCAACAATGGACTCAAGCATGCCAGTGATCATGCAGATGGTGCAGGAGTTGACAGCACTTTGTTCTGTTGTACATGGGGTCACCATGAGTCGGAGTCAACTCGATGGCAACTAACAACAACAAATATAGTTTACACATATTCTGGAATCTGGGTAGAACTCTTCCTTTAGAGTCTATACTGCAGTATAATCCTGAACTGAAGGTATTTCTAATCTCTAAGTCACCCTGAATGAGGTCCACATAGCCTTTATGCCATGCTTTCTTGGTACAAGTTATGTTATTGTTATTGGGTGCCATCAAGTCAATTCCGACTCATAGCGACTCTGTGTGACAGAGTAGAAGTGTCCCAGAGGGTTTTCTTGGCTGTAATGTTTATGGAAGTAGATCACTAGGTCTTTCTCATGTGGAGCCTCTGGGTAGGTTTGAACTGCCAACCTTTCAGTTAGCAATCAAACACTTAACCATTTATAGCTTATCCAAATTATCGGTTTTGGGTTTGTTCTTTTTTTAAATCCTGCAACATTTCATATTACATTACTGCATTAATATATGAGGCGCAAATTTTCATCTTTACAAAAGTAACTAACCTGGATACATAAGATCAACTATCCTTCTATTATAAGCCCATACTTCTGTACTGAATTATAGCAGTACTTTTTTTTTTTTGCATTGAAATTTCATAAGAAGAGCTCACAGTCTGTCAAAGAAATTTTCCAAACGATAACTTATTACATAAGGAATTCATTTTTTTCCCCTAAAAAGAACCGGGACTGAGGTGGTAGTTACAAGACAGAACAATTACAGGCAGCTGTAAAAATACTTACACAAAGTAAAAATATATATAATAATGAAATAAACTTCATATGTTTTGTTCCTTTAAAAAAATGTCAGATATGGCAAGCAATAAGTTGGCCCTTATTGTCATTAATTGCCGTTATTATATGCCGCTGATGGCTCCTAATGGTACTATTTTTTCTGAGCAATGGTTTTACATTATTTTTCTGGCACAAAAGCCTGTTCACAAATACCACAATGTTCGTATAACAAAACTAAAGTGACTAGGAGATTAAAAGCAATTGGTGGAATTTCACTCACTGGGATTAGTACTGAAAGTACATCAGGATACGTATTTTTCAAGGCTCAAAACTTTTTCAAGTTTAGCGAGATTTGAAAACTGAGCAGGGAACGCCTATCAGAAGCACTAAAAAAGAGATTTCATAGTGGCTAAAGAGGGAGATAGTTGACAAATCAAAAAACACAAATAAAAAACAATGGTGGGAGGACTTCCGGCAAGATGGCGCTCTAGGCAGAAACACCATGCCGTCCCTCCACAACAAAGATCCGAAAAACTAAGCCAAACAGAGAATCAACAATCCTGAAACCCTAGAACATCAAATGAAGAGATAAAGAACTCAGCC
>NW_004444190.1:1433014-1477134 GCF_000243295.1 Trichechus manatus latirostris
AAAAAAAAAAAAAAAAAAACAATGGTGGGCATGTCTGGAGCAGCAGTTCAGACTCTACGCCGTAAAGACGGCGGTTTCCACGTGAGGAGAGTCTCCCCTGTTGTACCCAGCCAGGAAGGGTGCCTACCCACCAGCCTGACAGTCACCATGACACCATATTATTTGAAACAGATATGGAAATCAAAAAAACAAAAAACTCAACTAATTTTAGGGAACCATTAGGTAAGCCACATATACTAGTACCATACATGATTTCTAGGTTTCTTAAGCTTAACTCTCAGGACAGAATCAGATAAGGTTTCAAGCAACAGAACATTTTTACATTCTTTTAACTCCATGAATGTAGACTTGCTAGGGGACATATAGTTTGAATTAATAAACACTGTGAAATAAAGAATCTTCTTAGAAAGTTCACTTTTATATTTTTAAGAATACTGTTCTATCAACCAGCAGCGTTCCAGTAATCAGCAATTCCACTTTCAGTATAGTATAGCTGAAACTCTTACTACTCAATTCAGTATAACAACTGAAACTCATAATTATGACTTTAAAAGACCTTATAAAGATGAAAATGCTATGAGAATCCTCCAAAGATTTTTAAATCTAAAGCTTTTTATTACTAAATATATTTTGCTCTCGTTCTTTGAAAGCTGTTAATTCGAATATGTACACAGGTGCTCTTTGACTTAAAGTTTATAAACCACCATCAGTTGCAGAGTGCTTTCCCGAAAAACGCTATTAATGCTACATAATCCTTGATATAGCTGAAGTAACTACTTATAGTGCAAGAATATTAATGTGCTACTGGTAGTTAAAATAGGAGTCCCTGCGTGGTGCTAATGGTTAAGTGCTTGGCCGCTAGCCAAAAGGTTGAAGGTTTGAATCCACCCAGAAATGCCTCAGAAGAAAGGACTGGCAATCTACCTCCAAAAAATCAGCCACTGAAAACTCCATGGAGCACTTCTACTCTGACTCATATGGGATCGCCATGAGTCCGAACTGACTTGATGGCAACTGGTTTTTTACAGCCACAGTATGATTAAATGACTTTGATGGGCTGGCTTGGGAACTTGCATGACATTTCTAACACTATGCATGATCTGTTCTGTATACAAGTTGTATTCTAAGCGTGCATTCTTGAGTAAATGACTATTTGTAGTAACTAACAGTCTTCAACTCTAATACCATTTCTTTCTAGTTCATCAAATATAATTTACGTGACTATTGTTTTTAACAATACTACTACTAATCAAAACCTAAACCAGTTGCCATTGAGTTGATTCAGACTCATGGTAATCCCATGTGTTTCAGAGTAAACTGCACTCCATAGGGTTTTCAACGGTTGTGACCTTTTGGAAGTAGATGGCCAGGCCTTTCTTCTGAGGTGCCTCTGGGTGAACTTGAACTTCCAACCTTTCAGTTAGCAGCCAAGGACATTAACTGCTTGCACTACACCATGATGCTAGTACTCTACCAGTAGTACACTGTATAATAACAGCATTATTGATGTTGTTAGTTGTTATCAAGTTAGCTCCGACTCATGACATTATGTGTAACAGAACAAAATGTCTGGACCTGCACCATCCTCACAATTGTTGGTATGTCTGAGCACATTGCTACAGCTATGAATAGCATTACAGTCCAGAGCTATTACTACAACAGTATCACAGTTGCATGAGGAATGAAAAAGGCTTTGATAGGTTAGTCTAAAAAATTATCCACTGTTTAAAATAAATTTTCCTATGGAAATATGAATTCCAAGCTCCAGATTTACTCCTAAACAAATTTTGGGAAAAGATCCACATGTCATAGTATTAACTGCCTGTTCCAAGCAGCCCTCTCTCAGTCAGAAGCCCATTCATTGGTCCTCCCATAGCAAACCCTGGAATTAATATATCACAAAAAAGAAGCAAGGAAAAGACAACCTCTCCAGCATTCTTTTAATGACTGAGAAGAATGGTTTTTAAATAGCTTATCAGTGTTTTCAAGTACACTGAAACTTCCAGAGAATGGTCTCTTAAACAGCTTTAGTCACTGATCATCCTATTTATGCAATTAGATAATCTAACAAGCCTTTTCACAAATCTCACAAAGGTAACTCTAGTACTTTTATGCAAATAATCACAAATTTCAAATTAGTGAGGCCAAAATTAATGAAGATAAATTCTGACTATGACACTGCGGTGTAATGAATTACTTAATATAGGGTCGCTATGAGTCGGAATCAATTCGCTGACCCCGGGTTTTTTTTTTTTTTTTTTTTGGCTTTTCTCTCCATGGTCTTGTAACTCCCACCCAAGTGATTGGGCAGGACTGTGTGATAGGGTAATTGCGGCCCACCAAGCAGAATTAGTCAGTTTTGCCATCCCACTGGGCTTGAAATGAGCCACCCCAGAGGCAGGAAAGAGAAGATTCCACCACTACAAAGGAAGAACAGCCAGGAGCCAGCATGACCTTTGGACCCAGGATCCCTGCACTGAGAAGCTCCTAGAAGCAGGACACTGAGAGAGAGGGCAAGCAACCCTGAAGACTGTTGAGAAGCAGTGGCAGGGCAGACCTGGCAGCAGAGACCCAGCAACAGGAGACGGTGTGGTGGGCTTCCCAGCCCACAGAGAGAGAAAGCTGAGTGCCTTTGGGCAGAGGCCAAAGGCCAGGGAGATGCGTGCCTGCGAGCATGGCTAGGAAGAGGCTGTCCTGATGGAAGAACTGTATCCTGAGCATTCGTGAACTGAAACTGTTACTTCTCTAATAAACCCCATAATCGTGAGTACTGTCTGTGAGTCTGTGTGGCCATTGCACAGAGTACCGTACCGTGGGAGGTACAGTTGGTTTCAGAATTGGTAAAGATGGAGGAGAGAGGCAGCATATCTGACTTCTGCCTGGTGGGAATCAGCCTTGGGCTGTTGATCTTGATTCTCCTTCCCGCTTGTGGAGTTAGAGGAGGTCAGATACTGCCCCCACTCCATTTTTACAGACACATTAATAAATAGTGTGATAAATGACTATTCTAAGCAACTCTAACAGTTATGCCTAAATTTTACCTTTACTGATTTAATCTGAGGAATGAAAACATTTCCTATTTTAAAACTGTGTAATCAGGTGGTATGTAGATACAGTAACACAAACTAGCTCCAATGATGAAAAAAAAAACTTAGCAAGTTGAAAAGGTGATCCATTATGTACATGACTTTTATCCTTTCATGGGATTCCTATGGTTATAGTAATAACTTAGAAATGACATAAAAACATCTGCTTCTTCCCATCAATTTATATGCACCACTGATACAATATGAACATGGACATGGATTCTGAACAACTTCCAATGACAGTCGATTTCTAGCCCCATCTAATGACTCTGACAGGATTATTAAGTGTGGTTTATATTTTCTTTATTGTCTATTTCTTTTCTTTTGGTGGCAAAAAAATGTGTTCTAAGATAGTAGAGCTTCTTTTCCTGTGTTTGCAATGGATATTAAAAACAGCCTATATCACACTGTACTAGGAAGTTTTAATGTCACTAACCAGAACATTCACATGGCAAATAAATACATCATCAGTGCTTATTTGTTTAAAGTTACAGGAGATAATCTGAATTCCAAGAGACACTTGTCATGTTTTTGCCATGAGGATTAATGCCAAAGCCCAATGAAGTTGGAGAATTCCTCAAAACACCAAAAAACCGAACAATTTAATGGTGTCCACTGTATTGTACTAAAGACATATTTTCATGGACAAGAGCAGAAAAGAAACAGAATGTTCAGTTCAGGCAGGCACCTTGTTTCCGCTCATTTGAAGTTTGGTGCAAGCAGCTGCAAACAACATGCCACGGTCGGTGGTGTCTTCAAGAGAGCAGATGACTATCACTGCTGCACTCAAGAGAAAAACTGAGCGTGTGGGCCCTTGTTAGGCATCAGGATCACAGTGCTGCTGTAATGGACCTCCATCTCAACTCCATGAAAACGGGTTTAGGCTTTTGGTTTTAGTTTAAATATCAGTTCCTCATTTCCGCAGTCATTCAAGTACACCTGGGAACCTTCACGTAAGGTATGGCATTTGTCTTTGGAGAAAGTTCTGTCCCTTCACCAGCATACCCAGAGGACCTGAGTAAGACAGATCCAGATAAGAAGTTTATTATACAACCCACAGGTATGTTGTTGTTAGCTGCCATCCAGTTGGCCCCCAACTCATGGCAGCCCCATGCACAACCAAATGAAATGCTGTCCGGTCCTGCACTATCTCCATGATTGGTTGCAAATTGGGCTGTTGTGCTCCATAGGGTCTTCACTGGCTGATTTTCGGAAGCAGAACCCAGAACTAGTCTGTCTTAGTCTGGAAGCTCCACTGAAACCTGTTCAGCATCACAGCATAGATATAGGAACAATTTATAGAAATGATGGTTAATGGCTACCTATGAATCTAGTGTCGTCTCTAAAAAGTACTAAACTTTATTAGCAAAATAGCTTCTGTGATTTACTGACCTGATGGTTAAATGTTTTCCTAACATTTCACCTCAGATGCCACTGAGAGACTTCAGTAACAGTGATAATGCTGAGGAGAAGTGCTTAGGATAAAATAGACATGCTGAGCAAGTGTCCAAATCCTAGACCTGGAATACATGCCAATGTTTGAAACACTTAAGTAGGCACAGTATATTAATTTTTTTCAACTATTATGCAAATCTCAAACTACAGGAATAAAAAAGCTGAAGGAGTTCTGACTCTCCGAAGCGATCGGTTCCTCCTACTTTCACATGCCTAGCACTCTTCGGATGCTTTATTCTAAAACTTGGCATATGAGTCGGAATCAAATTGACAGCAACGGGCTTGGTTTCTTGGTTTTATTTTCCTCTTTGGAGCCCTGGTGGTACAGCGGTTTGAGAGCTTGGCTGCTAGCCAAAAGGTCGGCAGTTGGAATCCACCAGCCACTCCTTGGAAACCCTATGTGGAAGATATTCTCTGTCCTATAGGGTTACTATGAGTTGGAATCAACTTGATGGCAATGGGTTTGGGTTTTTTTGGCTATTGTTGTTATTCTTCCTCCCTAGGTCTGCGAGATACCCTTGAGGAGAAGCTATTCATCTTTGTATCTCCTGAGCCCAGCACAGAACCTGGCCCAGGAAAGGAGCTCAGTGAATATTAATATATTAAAAGTGATTGCACAAAACAAGACTTAACTATATGAGAGAAATATTTGGAGGGGAAATACATGCTGAGTTATTAAAGGGAAACTTCCTCTTGGGATAACACAGAACATACAACCATTGGTCCCTGGTCCCACTATAAAGCAGGACCAGGGTTGGAGGAGCCACTGTTATGAGCGACTACGGCATTTTTACAGACTTATAATGATGAAGTGACAAAGAAAAATGAGACTGAGCATTCACTGAAAGCTCATTTGGCACTGTTTCCCTCAGTAGCCTTGTCAATATTACCATCTTAGCCTTTTTCCCTTGGGCTTTTGGGCTTCACAAGCTCTATCCTTTACCCTCTCTTTCTATGTGATATTTTTTTAAATCTCTGTTTAAATTCTTAGTAAACAGTGTCAATTTATTTTAAAGGTTATCTGGGAGTTTCCAAATCAATTTTAGTGAAATTTCTGAAAGTGCTATCAGCAATTGATAGTGGAGTTTCAGAGAAAAAATAATTTTCTGAACACTGGCGGGACATGCATATGGAATATGTATGGATGGTGAACACATACCCACCTTGATCTACCCTAAAATCTATAAAGTCATTTAAACGGACTCAAACCTACCAACAATCATGAAGGTGGCAGATGATGCAGGAACGGGCAACATTTTCCTCTGTTACACATCAGGTCAACATGAGTCAGAGCCGACTCAGCAACTATCGACAACAACTAAGCTGAGACAAAGCAGTAGAAAGTTTGACCACTGACCCTGTGACACATAAAATAGTCCCCACTTGTGGGAAAAAAAAAATTATACATGTGCACATACATACACACATACATGTACCCACACATACACATATACATACACACACATATCCATACATACACAATAGTGTTTCTCTTTCCACTAATTTGTATGGATTATCAAATATGAGGATAACTTAGTTTAATGTCTAGTCATGTTGATTTACAAAATAAAACACACTGATCATTTCATACATTAGATTTAGGCCTATATTCCCTACTTCCCCTTCCCTGCCTTACTAGCCATGATCTAATATTTTTTACCCATTAAAGTGAGTGCACAGCTTGAGTCTATCAAATCAGTAATGGAAAAACGTTTAATTTGCAACCAAACTGGAGGTTCAAATGCAGTAGTCAAAGAAAACAAACTTCGGAGACTTCTACTACTGATAACTAGAAAATGATAAACTGCTTACACATGCTGAAATTTTATTCTATTCCTAGATTTTTAAAAGAACACTTCAAGAAAAGTTAAATTTAAAACTTAGCAAGAAAAATAAGAAAAGAGTACCAAAGAAAGTGAGAAACACCATAGAATGGAATATCCTTTTTCCTGAAAATAATGTATTAGATTCTCAAACCCTTTTTGGACATTAGCATATTTCAATCAACAACACTATGAGAAACCAAAGAAAAATATAAAATTCAAATATTAAATTTAGAATGAGAATAACAATCTGATTCAAAAGGTAGAGCTATCCTACTATTATTGCCATTAACTGCAATTTAAAAAACCCAAACCAGTTACCATCGAGTCGATTCCGACTCATAGTCACCCTATAGGACAGAGAAGAACTGCAGTGATTAAGAGATGGACTGCTAACCAAAAGGTCAGCAGTTTGAATCCACCAGGTGCTCGTTGGAAACCCTATGGGGCAGTTCTGTTCTGTCCTATAGGGTTGCCGTGAGTTGAAATCAACAATAGTGGTTAGAACTACAGTAGGCACTGACTAAAGCTGAAGTGTCGTCAAGATGTTGAGCTTAAGTTAAATCTGATTCATAAACAAAAGTGACAACTGAAAAAGAATGCAGACTCCTTTAACCTCTGTTAACCTTCTGTTAATGATAGTTATGCTTGTGCTAACAAGAAGCAGTGACAAACTTCCAAATGGCAAGAATTCATAATCTGGAACAAAAACATAATTCTATGAAAATGACAAACAGCATGCCAGAAAAAAAAAAATAAAGTAATACAAGATTAATCTTGTCAGAGGGATGTTGTCAATGTGAACAAAAAATGTACTTCTTTGTGAGAGCCCATGCCTTCCTCCTCACCTTCCAGCAAAGTTCTCTGGGCTCTGGTCATCCTGAAGGGAACCAGCCCTGATTCCGCAGTTCTCTCAAAGGCAGCCCAAGCCCTTTCTCTCCAAGTTTGTGTTAAGACTTCATGGAGCTTTAAAGCTGAAATCATTTTACATATGACGAAACAGGCTCAGAAAACTTAAGTAACTTGCACAAGGTCACACAGCTCGTAGGAGCCACCGCTAAGATGTAAACTCACTTCTTTAGACATTCAAGTCACTCCACTACTCTACCACCTCCTAAAAACCAAGTCCACCTTGCAAGTTTTTAAGTTATTTGTATTTTCCATGAACTTTTTTGGAAAAGAAAGGGATAAACTCAGTGGGAAATGCATGACTCCTATCTGGAACATTACTTAAGAAGTATGTATATATTTTTTTCTTTTAGAAAAACAAACTAGTGTTATCTTTCTACACTGCAGCAAATGTGAAAATCACCTGAGGGACAGTGATATAATGGAGTGGCTATGCGCACCGACTCTGGATCTAGACTGCCTGGGTTCAAATCTCAGCTGTACTATTACTATGACTAACACCCCTCTCTATTTCAGTTCCTCATCTATACTCTGAGGATAATAAAAGCAGCACCTACCTCAGTGAGTTACTGGGAAAAACAGATGAATCTGTGTATGTCTGGCATGTAGACAAAATCCTCAAACGCAGTAAGTGCTATAAAACTGTTAACTATTTTTATCATGTGGGCATGTGGTCTATGCATAAAATAAACAACGTAAGGAAGACCCAGTAATTTTTATGTAAAAAAACAAAAACTTGAGAGTTCCCAAAATACAAATTGTTGCAGTTTTATAAATATTAACAAGGGGCTTTAAAACCTTCAAGAGCAATTAAAGGAAAAACAACAATGATATCAAATAACACAAACACACCATTGCCTGGGCCTCTAGCACTTGCACAATAATTCTGATCTAATTAGGATAAAATAGTATATACCAGCCCCCTCCTGCCGCAAGATCCTCTCCTCCATAAATCAGGCAAAATGCCTGATGAGAACAGATGGCTTTTAAATCATGCCCTGAAGCCTGAAGACTGAAGCATCCTGCTCACAACACCAGGAGAAATGGGATCTTAAAAATGTCAGAACAGGTTCTCTCTGGAGAACATTCTTCCCTCACTCGTCACAATATGATATCTCAGAAGCTGTCAGAGAAACCCGGAGAGAAGGACCACTAGGAAAATCAGCCATTGGGCTTTTAGGCAAGTAAAGGACATGTTCAGGGTTAGCTTATGTCCTTGAAATAGGCTGAGCACTTGTTATAAAAGAGCAGGCAAAGGCTTGGGCCACTCAGGGGTGGACAGCAAGAGCTTACAGTACCTACAGTATCTATTCCACCAAAAGGGATTAAATCTACTTTGAAAGAAAATGCTCACCTGCATGAGCATCCTTCCTCTCTCTCAACCAGCCTGTGAGTTTTCTCCACTCCTTACTACCCAGGTTTGCTGGGAAGAAAGAAGATAATCAGATCCATTACAATCTCAGTTGAACCCTCATTTTACTCAACTGTAGCCAATTCCCTTTTCTATTTTTCCTAAGACATAAATTTGATCATGTCACTCACCAACTTAAACCTTGTTTTAATGGCCTCTCAATATCTTTGTGGTAAAATGCCTTTCACAACATGACCCCAAATAAAATTCTTCGTTTGTCTCCACAGTGCTTCCCCATGCAACCTACATTCCAAGGCCATCTTGTCCCTTAACTTTCATTCATGCTTTCTTTCTTTCACTTGGAATTTCCTATCCTTCCTTTCCCCCTTCCAAATCCCTTCTTCCATCTTACTCTTCTAACCTAAATCACTATCTCCTCTTTAGTGAATCTTTTCCTTTACATTTCTTAGATTCCTTATTGCTACCTCACTGCAGCCCTACTCACCCTAAAATAAACATCTTCATTTCTGTATTCCTATATAGTGCTTTTTGATACTACTAGCATGAGCTTTTATTAAACTGTTCTATAATATTTATCTCCTCCAATAGATTGTAAGCTCACTTGGGGCAGATAACAATGTCATTGTTGTTTTTTAATTCACAGAGGCTGGTACCCTCTCTATGCTTAATATATTTGTTTGTTGTTATTTCTACAGCAATTATTCATTCCTTTCCTATAGCCTCCATCCACCTCATGGACAAACAGGTAGGTAAGCCAACACTCCCACCCACTCTAGTCACTTTAAAACCTAGCATCCAGAAAGAGGATGAACAATCAGTCTTCAAAATGAAAAATAACCTGTCCTTTTCATTCAATGGAGTTTCCACTGTATACAAAGCTCACCTAGAGTTTAAGTGCACACACACACACACACACACACGCACACACACACACACACACCTATGGGTTTTAGCCCCAAGAAACAGAGAGACCATATTTGTGATAAACCACAAGGAAGGGAGTAAATGGTAATAACATGGCTGAACGTTGGTATCATGGTACAGATGATAGGAAATCTAAGAGAGGTTCTCTGTGGTTTGTGGTAGTCAGGAAAGTCACCCCAGAGGTGCTGGGGCTTAAAAAACTGGCATCTTTCATACAGGTGCAGAGGAAAGGAAAGAAAGCATTCCAGATTTGCAGAGACAGGAAGTATAATGAGAAGACACTAAAAATGGGGAAATGCAAAAAGTTTGTTAGGAGGATTAAAAAACAATTAGTTTTGCTGGGAGAGAGAGTCTAAGGACAAAATGCTGAAGGAGTAGTTAAGGAAGATCCAGGTTGAGAGATTTGGGTTTGATCCTTCAACATTTTCCAAAAGCAGGATTTGCACAATAACAAGTTGCTACCTTTTAGTATTCAGTGGTTGCTACGTTCAGAAAATACTAACTACTCTACCTCCCTCCTAGAGATTAACAACGTATACTACAAAAAAACCGTTGCCGTCGAATCGATCCCGACTCATAGCAACCCTATAGGACAGAGTAGAACTGCCCCATAGCATTTCCAAGGAGCAGCTGTGGGATTCAAACTGCCAACCTTCTGGTCTCCAGCCAAGCTCTTAACCACTGCACCACCAGGGCTCCAACAATGTATACTAGAATACTAAAACCTACCTGGAAATCCTGCAATAAGAGCCCCGTTTACCTCTGTGCTTCTTCAGATTTCCAAAACTTTTTGTTTTGAAAATCTAATTTAAGAAATTCTGAAGTTTAGAGTAATAAAATAAAGTAATATTCATATTTTTCAGAAGTGTAGACCACAGAGCTGACAAAATGATGAAGACAGCACAGATGAAGCTGAAGCTGGGAAATGGAGAAAGATAAAGGCGTTAAGAGATGTGAAAACCTGTAACAAAAGTAGAAAGATGAAGTTAGAAGTGAATCAGATTCTTCCACAAACTCTTCAGAGTTCAGTGATGTTTCTGTGAACACCTATCAAATACATTTTCTGCAAGTTCAGATATGATTGTGTTAATTTCCTAGATTAATTAAGAAAATAAAAAAAGAGGAATCTGTACAGAAAGAGGCACAGAAGATTGTAAGTGATTTATAAATGAACTCTTCTTTTGTAAATAATCCAGGGCTTGGCTGCTAAATGAACGGCAGTGGTTTGAAACCACCAGCCACTCTGTGGGAAAAAGATGTGGCAGTCGGGCTTCCATAAAGATTACGGCCTTGGAAACTCTATGGGGCAGTTCTACTCTGTCCTATGGGGTTGTTATGAATCGGAATCGACTCAAGAGCAAGGAGTTTGGTTTAGCGTAGGTAATAACCCAAAATCAAAGTCACTGTGGTTTAGAACATTTTTATTTTAAACCAGATAAGATCAGTTACTTCCCTGAGATCCTAGAATCCAGAAGTACCAGCCAATCATGGCACAGTATTAACAGAAATGCTGTAAATTCAAATGGCAAGGAATTAACATTAGTGTTCAAAACAGGAGTGGATTTACGATTTTCAACGCTTCGGATCTCCATTTATCCAGGTTCTTCATTCTAAGCATATGGAAACACTTTACAAATGTTGTTTCTAATCCTTCCCTACAAAGAGAAAAAAGAGTTTCAGGCTTGAAAATAATTGAACTCTTTCAAGCAACCATTTAGAAAACACTACGTAACTACTTTCTAGGTTTCTGTTTTCCAAATAGCATTTCCGGGAACTTCCAGTCCTTGAGATGTTAATGGATGTTGCATATAAAAAAGGGTTCTATGGCCTAGTGTGGGAAATGGCTAGTGTACTAGGGTGGCTTAAAACAACAACAACAACAAATTTATTCTCTCATAGTTCTGGAGTCTAGAAGCCCAAAATCAAGGTTTCAGCAGGGTCATGCTCGCACTGAAGGCACTAGGAGAAAATCTTCTTCTAGCTTCTGATGGCTGCTGGCAATCCTTGGCATTCCCTGGCCATGCCTGCCATCACTCCAATTTCTGACTTCACATGGCCTTCTTATAAGGACACCAGTCACTGGATTAGGGTCCACCCTATTCCAGTATGACTTTATCTTAATTCATTACATCTGCAAAGACCTTATTTCCAAATAAGGTCACATTCTGCGGTTCTGGCTGGATATGAATTTGGTGGAGCACTCTTCAATCCAGTAAGGAGCCCTGGTGGTGCAACAGTTAAGCATTCAGTTGCTAACCGAAAGGTTGGTGGTTCAAACCCACCCAGAAGCTCTCTGAGTGAAAGACCTAGTGATCTGCTTCTGTAAAGATTACAGCCAAGAAAACCCCATGGGGCAGTTCTACTCTGTCACATGGGGTTGCTATGAGTTGGAATAGACGTGATGGCATCCAACAACAACCACATTCAACCCAGTAGAGTTAGGTTAATACATTTCCTTACTGCAGAGTTTCTCAGAGCCTTCATTATATTTTACACTGGGAACCTTCAAGGGGAAGGTGATGCTCTGCACCATTTCCACATTTTCTCAACCTGGGATTCCTTCTTTCATGACTACTGTACGTGGCTGATGTTTCACAAATAAGCTTTTGGAAGACACAAGACTACCTGCTTCCTGCAGGAGTTAACTGGCTTCTTTAGCAGGGAGATCTGAGCCATTATGACATTAATAAGCCAAATGTCCTCTACAAGGAGAGATACGAGCTCCTTGGTGTGGTAAAAAGAGCTCCGCAATAGCCGTACACCCTCACAGTCTCAACTGTCCCATCTCAAAGAGGAAATAATCGTACCTTTCTCAAACACCTCACTGGGTGGTTGTGAGGATCAGCTGAGACCCTACTGTGAGAGTGCTTTAGAAAGAAAAGGCATGATCCAGTACTCAGCAGGACACTGATGGAAGACATGTGCCTCTTCTGAAAGTACTAGCCTCTCCCATGGCAATGACTACAGTTTATCTTAAATCCTGTTTCAATGAGAACAAAACCCAGTTTTTTTCCATAGCCTATCAACCCTTCGTGATGTGCACCCTTCCTTCTCAGGGGCTGCCTCTCATGCCACTCCACTCTTCCCTCTGTTCTTTAAACACGTACCCAACTCATTTCCACCTCAGGGCTTCACTCGTGCCATTCTGTTACATGGACTGCTCCTCCCCAGGTCTACTCCTCCTCAGTCAGGTGTCAGCTCAAATGTCATGTCTCCAAAAGGGTCTGCCCTGCCCACCCTTTCTGAAGTGCCCCCAGATGGCCATTCTCTACCTCAATGGCCTATTTTATTTTCTTCACAATACCTAGCATTATCTGACATCATCATATTGATTTTTTCACATACTCTCTTATTGTCTAGCTCTTCCCTCTAGAAGTAAGCTCCATGAAGACAAGAACTCATGGCTGCCTTGTCACTGTGGTCAAGTATATGGAATCGAGGAGAGCCTCACTAAAGATTCACTGAGTGTTAGAAGTTTAGGAAAATGGCTACCTTTGGTGAGAAAGGAGGAGGAACTCGGGGGGCAGAGAGGGATAAAGATGCTTCTGTGGTAACATTCTAGTTCTTACCTGGATAGTGGTTACATGTGTGTGTTCACTTTGTGATAATTCATCAAGCTATAAATTTATATTTGGGTTCTCTTTTTGGGTCATGACTTAAACTAAAACTGTTTTTGATGTATTAGGGTTTATATAATCATGAACGTAGGAATAATAATAACTGTTTCTATTTTTGTGAGGACCCACGATGATCCCTACACTCTATTAGGCATTCCTATATGTTATTTTATTGGATCCTCAAAAAAAACCTACAAGTAGTCAGTCACCACAACCCATTTTACAGATGAAGAAACTGAGGTGCACAGAGAATATGTAGCTGGTTCATGGTCATACAGGTTGTAAGTAGAAGAAGTGGAATCTCAAACCAGTTTGTTTTAATTCTAAAATCCACATATGTTCTACTCTTCTAGAACTGCTTGAAAGTCACTTCTAAAGTCAGGACTGATATTTTGAGGTGTCAATATCTTTCCCCATACCCTTCTCCATGTAGGGGCCATCATAACTTCTCAGACTAAGAGTGGCCTGAACCATCCCCTTAGACTGTATCTTCTCAGGTATTATGAACACCACAGCCAAACAAGCTTCACCTTCGAATCAAACACACCAGAAGTGGTCTAGTCTGGCACAAACACAAACACTGGGCAGAAAAAGTGGGTGCCTTCTTACCCAGAGGAGTCTTAGGTGCTGCAAATCATCAAACGCTCCACTACTAACCAACAGGCTGGTGGTTCAAATCCACTCAGAGGAACCTTGGAAGAAAGGCCTGGTGATCTGCTTCCAAAAGGTCATAGCCTTGAAAATCCTATAGAATGCAGTTCTACTCTGACAAACATGGAGTTGCCACAAGTCAGGATTGACTCAACTACGACTATTTTGATTTGGGGTCTTCCCCAGAGTAGCAGTGGTGAGGACATGCCAAGGTAAAGGGATGGTGCACTCTCACCCAAGGGTTCTCTGGATTGCTCAGGGGAGGGGCGGCTTCTTCTCTGATCTGGGGGCTCCTGAATTTGAAATCTGACTCAGCTCTGGTGTTTTTTTTCATGTCATTTAGTATTTCTTTGGAAGAAACAGGACTTCTGGTTAGGAGAGATCTGGGGGATAAGCAGTAGTGGGGAGAAAATAAGTTTTAATTGTCTCCCTCAAATAACTACTTGCACCATTGGATTACTGTACTGTAACAACCACTGAAAAGGATTTGTTTCTCCAAATAAAGGGTCACCTTGGAGTGATTAGCATGGCTGCCCAAACCTAATCCCTTTGGAAACTCCTGATGGCGGCACTGACAAGTTTCTGCAGGAAGAAGTCTGGCAGGCACGTACGGGAAAGGCCCTGACTTACACCTGAGGAAAACACAGATGGAAATGAGACTTTGTGCTTTCCTTCCATGTGCCTGACAGATTCCCCCAATTTCTATGGGGTCTGTTATAAAGGTGTCAGACCCTATGAGATTTGATGGCAGCCACACATTATCAAGTAAATAAAAAGAACACTCTTTTGTCCTGCCTTTGAAGTTTTCTCAAGTTACTCTGAATAATGTCTCCCTCTGCCAAGTTTCCCATTTCTGGCATAATGAGACACTTTCTAATTAGCATATCACAAATATTCCTGATCTTCTTTTACAAGTCCTGATACATTTTTAAATGTTTCTTTTAAAGCACATCAGGACTATGCAATGATAAAGAACAATGATGAATCCACGAAACATCTCACAACATGGATGACTGTGGAAGGCATCATGTTGAGTGAAATAAGTCAGTCACAAAAGGACAAATATTGCATGAGACCACTATTATAAAAACTCAGGAAAAGGTTTGCACACACAAAAAAAACAATCTTTGATGGTTACAAAGGAGGGGAGGGATGGAGATGGGAAATCACTAACTAGATAGTAGACAAGTGTTAACTTTGGTGAAGGGGAAGACAACACACAATACTGGGGAGTCAGCAGAACTTGAACAAGGCAGAGTCATAGAAGCTTCCTAGACACATCAAAACACCTTGAGGGACTGAGTTACTGGGGCTGAGGGCTGGGGACGATGGTCTCGGGGGACACCTAGGTCAACTGCTATAGCACAGTTTATAAAGAAAATGTTCTACATCCTACATTGGTAACTTCTGGGGTCTTAAAATCTTGCAAGCAGCCATCTAAGATACATCTAATTGGTCCCATCACGTTCAGAGCAAAGCAGAATGGAGACAAATAAAGACATGAGGAAAATACTAGTCCAAAGGACTAGTGGACCACCAGCATGAGACCAGAAGAACTAGATGGTGCCCGGCTACCACCACTATATGCTCTGACAGAGATCACAATAGAGGGTACCAGACAGAGCAGGAGAAAAATACAGAACACATTTAAATTCACAAAAAAAGACCAGACTCACTGGTCTGACAGAGACTGGAGGAACCCCCGAGACTATGGTCCCCAGACACTCTGCTAACTCAGAACTGAAGCCACTCCCGAAGCGCACCTTTCAGTCAAAGATTAGACAGGTCTATAAAACAAACAATAACACACATGAGGAACGTGCTTCTTAGTTCAATCAAGTATAGAAGACCAAATGTGCAACACCTGCCCAAAAGCAAAGACCAAGAAGGCGTGAAGGAACAGGAAGGCTGGACGAATGGACAGAGAGAACCCAGAGTGAAAAGGGAAAGGGGGAGAGTGTGGATACATTGAGGGGGATTGCAACTAATGTCACAAAACAATCTGTGTATAAATTTTTGAATGAAAAATTAATTTGTGCTGTAAACTTTCACCTAAAACACAATAAAATTAAGAAAAAAAAAGCATATCAGGGTTTTTCACACTTTATGAAGAGGAAGGAGAATTAAAGCAATGTGTCAGTTCAACTCTCCAATTTCTTTTTCTTTCTTTCTTTATCTTTCTCTTCTTTTTTTTAACCAGACTGGCAGCATGGAGCAGCGGAAAGGTCACAGGACTGAAACCCAGAGTCCTAGATGTGGGTTTTGGCTGAGCCACTAATTAGCTGCAACACTTTAGGCAAATTGCTTCACCTTTGAGGGCCTCTGTTTCCTTTTCAGGGAAATAAGAAGGTTGGACTTGATGGAAAGTCTTTCACAGTTTAAAACACCATGATTCTATCTGTGAAGCTTGAATAATTTCATGTCTCCTTATTCAAAAACTAAAGCAAGTTGTTTTCTTTGATTTAAAAATTTACAGTGAACTAAATATGAAATACAGACATCAGTAAAAAGGAATGGGATTTTTAAAGGGACGTAGATATTTAATTGCAGAATTATGCATTAACTTTTTTTTTTTTTTCAATGAGCCCATGTAGCATAGTAATTTACTGATGAAGATTTAGAATAATGGGTAGAAAAGATGTGCTTATTTACTGCCCAATCAGGGCACATGAATGATCTGCTTAGTGTCTAGCACTATTTCTTCCTGTTCAGGTCCAGGAATAATCTCATTATGTTCTTTTTTTTTCTTTTTTATTGTTGTAATTAAATGAAGTTTACATTTCAAGTTAGTCTCCCATACAGTATTTCTTTTTTTTACATACATTGTTATCAGACCCCAACCGCTCACCCCATTCTGCAGCAGCACACTCCTCCCCTCCGCCACTGATTCTCCATGAACATTCAACCAGATCCTAACTCTCTCTGCCTTCCCATCTCACCTCTGGACAGAAGCCACCCCTTTGGTCTCTTGTATCTACTTGTCTAAGAGGCACATTCTTCACAAGTATCACATTATGTCCCACAGTCCAGTCCAATCCCTGTCTGAAGAGTTGGCCTCGGAAATTGTTTTAGTTCTGGAGTGATAGAGAGACCAGGGACCATGCTTTCCGGGGCGCCTCCAGTTTTAGTCAGACCATTAAGTCTGGTCTTCTTACTAGAATTTGAGTTCTGCATCCCATCGTTCTACTGCTCCAGCAGGGACCCTCTGTTGTATTCCCTGTCAGGATGTTCATTGGTGGTAGCTGGCCACCATCTAGTTCTTCTGGTCTCAGGCTGATGAAGTCTCTGGTTTATGTGGCCCATTCTGTCTCTTGGGCCAATACTTCCCTTGTGTCTTTGGTGTTCTTCATTCTCCTTTACTCCAAGTGGTTGGGACCAATTGATGCATCTTAGATGGCTGCTTAGAATTATGCATTAACTTTGAATAGCAAAAAGCTATTTTGCTTCTTCCCTAAAGAGATATAGTTATATTTTTGCCTAGCTTTAATATGTTAACTGAGTCCCTGGGTGGCACAAACAGTTAAGCGCTAGACTACTAGCCAAAAGGTTGGTGGTTCAAACCCACCAAGCGGCACCTCTGAAGAAAGGCCTAGTGATCTGTTTCCAAAAGGTCATAGCCTTGAAAACTCTAGGAAGCAGTTCTACTCTGCACACATGGGGTTGCCATGAGTTGGAACCTATTCGACAGCAACTAACAACAACAAAATATGTTAACAAATAAGTATGCACACATATTCTAATCTGCTTATATCAATGAATATAACTGATATGAACTAATGCTAATATAAATAAAGCATATTGTAACAATGAAAAGAAAGCCCTGGATATCTAAAAGGTTTTGTAGTCTTTTTGTAAACTAGGACTTGTAATACCAAAAATCAAAAACACGGAAATTTGTCTAGGTTTTGATTATGAGCTCCTGAAGAGCAAGGGCCCTGCTGCATGCTTTATGTGCCTTACTATTTAATTTGCCTAATCAAAACTGTCTGGTAGATTATAAAGGGCCTCCATGCTCTGGGCCTGCAAACTCTATCTTGTCACAGCCACACCAACAGCCACAACCTGTCTCTCTGCCTTCAGCTCTGTCCACAGTGCTCAGTTTTGCAAACTTCCAGGCCTGGCTTCTCCCTGGTGTCTCTGCCAAGAAGGCCTGCCTCTATCGCCCTGATGATCCTGCTACCCAAGCCAGGACTAATCACCACCAACTAAACTCGGTAAATGCCCCTAACACAAAACCAGCTCACATGTCACCTGGATGGAGCCCTTTCTTGCTCCACAGCACCGTAATCCTGCCTTGATTGGCACACTATATTGTATTTGTTTATGTGGCAGTCTCCCACACTCATTGTGGCAGGAGTTGGAGCTCAGAGGTGTCTTAGTCACATCTGTAGTCCCAGGACCTAGCAGGTGACAGCCAGGCGGCAGGATGAGACAGAGGACAGGCCAAGGAAGATCAAAGCAGTGGCTGAGCAAGTGGAGATCCCCAGAACTGTCCTCAATCACCCTGAGGCCCACCTTCCTGAAATATGGACAGTATAAGATGTTAATACAATAGCCACCAAACTGTGGTCCAAAAAATAGAACTTATTCCTGATGAGGGAAAGAATACTGAAGACTGAGAAAGTCAGAAAAGCTTTCTTATATAGAGGAGAATTTTTTTTTAATTGTGTAGGTAATAGGAAGCCCCTGACACATTTTAGCAGGAGAGCAGCAAGAATAGTAAAGTTTTAAGAAGATTATCTAGCAGTGGTATACACAGTACATTGAAGTGGCATGGAGATCACGGTAACAACTACTTCAAATGACTATGTGGCCATGAAAACTTGTTGTTGTGTGCTATCAAGTCAATTCCGACTCATGGCAACCCCATGTGACAGAGTAGAACTGCCCCATAGGGTTTTCTAGGTTGTAATCTTTATGGGAGAAGATTGCCAGGTCTTTTCTTCTAAGGAGCCTGTCTTAGTCATCTAGTGCTGCTCTAACAGAAATATTACAAGTGGATGGCTTTAACAAAGAGAAATTTATTTCTTCAGAGTAAAGTAGGCTAAAAGTCCAAATTCAGGGTGCCAGCTGCAGGGGAAGGCTTTCTCTCTCGGTCAGCCTTCTCATCAATGTTTCCCTGGACTAGGAGCTTCTCTGCGCAGGGACCCTGGGTCCAAAGGACATGCTCTGCTCCTGGCACTGCTTTTTTGGTGGTATGAGGTCCCCGATTCTCCACTTGCTCCCCTTACCTTTTATCTCTTACAAGAGATAAAAGGTGGTGCAGGCCACACCCCAGGGAAACTCCCTTTACGTTGGATCAGGGATGTGACCTGAGTTACGGTGGTGTTACAATACCACCCTAATCCTCTTTAATGTAAAATTACAATCACAAAATGGAGGACAACCACACAACACTGGGACTCATGGCCTAGCCAAATTGATACACACATTTTTGGGCAGACACAATTCAATCCATGACAGAGCCTCTGGTGGGTTCAAACCACCGACCTTTCAGTTAGCATCAAGTGCTTAACCACTGTGCCACCAGGGCTCCTGTGAAAAATTACAAATAATAATATCTATAGATGTGGAAAGGTAATCATGACAGATTGTTAACTTAAAAGAAGGCTACAAAACAATATAGATAATACAATCACAATCTGTAAAATATTTTTTACGTTTTTATATATGTAGATATTTAGATATATAGATAGTACAGAAAACAGATAGAAGGATAAATATCAAAGCTTTAATAGGGATGCTATCTGAGTACTGAAATACGTGATTTCCCCCTTCTTTCTTTCCTTCTTTCCCTTTGTTTATCTTTTTTCTAATTTGTCTACCATGAACATGAGCCACTTGGGTAACTTTTAATAGTCTCCTCTGAATAAGTCAATAAGTTACTTACACATACTAAATTGTGTGGGAATGAGATGGAGAGGATCTGGCCTCAGGCAGCAGAAATGGGAACAGAAAATAGGAAGCCGAGCTGAGAGCAATTACAGAGGAAGAACTGACACAAGAGGGTGACTGAATTCATGAGAATTTAGGGGAAAGCAGAAAAGTGTGTGACTCCCAGGTTTTCAGCCAAAGTAAGTGGGGAATGCTGGTTCCATCGCCAGAACCAGGGCAGTGTGGAGGGCAGTTAGCGTGGAGGAAAAGACATGGGGTCTGCTTTTAAACCGGGACTGTTTGAAGCAGTGATGGGCATCTAAGAGAGGCTAAAGTTCAAAAGTGAGGTCAGGACCAAAGGCAGCTGTAGGTTTAGGAGTCACTGCCGTTGGTCAGGTCAGGAGTCTCTCCACGGTTCTTACAGGGGCCTGTACTTCCCCTAGAATCAGTTCCGACTCACAGCCACCCTCTGTATGTCACAGTGCAACTGTGCTCCACAGGGTTTTCAGTGGCTGATTTTTCAGAAGTAGATCACCAGGCCTTTCTTCTGAGGTACCTCTGGGTAGACTCAAACCTCCAATCTTTCAGTTAGTAGCCATGTGCATTAGCCACTTGCACCACCCAGGGACTCCATACTTCCCCTGACGGGGCTCTTTGCAGGCTGTGCTGACATGGCCTGTTCACTTGTCTGTCTTCTCACTAGACTATCGACTCCAGGAGGCAAGGACCTGTCTGTCTTGTTCATCATTTCATCCTCAGTGTCTAGATCAATGAATTACTAATCAGTGCTTAAGAAATTAATTACTAAATCCTCTGTGGTGACAGTAGAAGTAGTAGGAGTGGATGAAGTATACCAGAAGGAGATGGGGAAGTGAAACTTGGGAAATACATAAGCAGGGGAGGAAGCAGTACTGCCAAAAAAATGGATGCAAACAAGGGCAGTGCAACTTTCCAGACACCAAGGAGGGAGGGCTTCACAACAGAAACAGAGCTCAGCAGCGACCACTATGGCTGAGAGCTGAAAGAGACAGGATGGAGGGAAAGTTAATTAATTACAGGTTTGTTGATGATTCAGGGAAGAACAATTTTAGGCAAGTGGGGGGGATAAAGGCATGTAGGTAGGGGTAAGAGGTAAGAAAATAAAATGACTGATAGCAGAACAGTCTTTTAAGTTGTGTGGTGAGGAGGTAAAATAACGTAGCTCGAGGAGAAGCTGAGTCAGAGCAGAGTTTCTTCAAAATCAGAGAGAGGACCTGCACATGTTAGTATGCAGGAGGCAAAGAGTCTAGGATTCAGCAGCAGGAGTTGGCTCATATGGGATCCGGCAGAACAATTACCTTTGAGAAGGAAAAGGAAGTCTTGTTTGATCTCCCCGTCCTCTAAACCCCTGCAGCATTTTCAGCCCATATCACACAGTTTGGCTCTAATTATACACTCACATCATTCCTGCTTCTTATGTCTCCTCTCCTCATTTAGGTGGCACAGAGCAAATCCTCGGGACTTTCCACAGTAAATTCTCAATGATACTTGGTAATTGACTGTTTCAATCCCATAGGATATGTGCTAAAGAGAATAAAGCTATAGACATTAATGTACATGCAATAACTATTAAACAGACACTACTGCAAAAAAAAAACTGTTCTTAAAGTAGCACCTTGACATCTTCCTCCCCTTTTTCCCTAAAGCAAAACACCCCACTACACTTGGGCAAGCAAGCTATCATGCCCCAGGATCTGCGCAGACTAACTGCAAAGCAACGTTCACATGGATCACCCCACCATTAGCCTCGAGTCAGCTGAGGACAGGTGGATGGGAACAGGGACTGCTTTCAATAAGGCTTTCATGGGCAGATTCCCGGGCTGCCCTTTAGTCTGGACAGAGACTGATCTCCTCTGAGTGGCCTGCTCAGTGTCCCAGGGTCAACTCAGCAAGTTTCTGGGAGGAGTATATCCTCGTAGGACCCTCCAGGAATGAAACCTAGACTGGAAGCTGAGTTGGGCAGGCCTGTCGAGGCAGTGCCACTTCAGCGAGCTTGCCAGCTCCTAACCCAAGCTGGAGCAGTTGCGGCCAGAACATTCCTAGAGTTTGTTACACGCCAAAGATTCTTATCAAACCGGCACCACCAGGCAGTTAGAATGCCAAGCGTCACCGTAAAAAGATAGCACGATAGACGTGAAGGGCCAGGTTTGTCTTCCACTCACCCACTTCCAGACAACATTCCTCAACATGTAATTCATTAACATTCCTCAACATGTAATTCCAACCATACCTTCCACTGTATTGCTTGCTCACGTGTATTCTGCAATACGAGAAATCAACAATGCCTATTTAGTACTTTTCTCTTGAGCTTTAAGATGCTTACGTACACGTAAAAAGTATATTGGGAGTATATTCATAATAAACTTTATGAAAGATTTTTCCACAGTGAGATCTTTTCAAAATGTATCCTAAACATACAACCATTAGTTTATCTTCAACAAGGAGCTTGGATTTCTAAGGTACTCTTACCGTAAGTTATATTTTCCAGCAAGAAAGTGTGAACATGCAGAAATTATATGAATATTTTCAGGACACTGGGGTCCATTTAATGCACTGAAGCAAAAATTTATCAAACAGGACCCAAGTGTCCAAAACATCACCTGGCCCCTTTCTCATTTGCCTAATTTTACTCCCATAAGACTAGCTCATGAACTAAAGGAATCTGCATCGTTAGTCAAAAAAATGGCACGGGCTGCACTGACATTAGAGCACCCTGCAGTAGGGGAGACTCAAACACACACTCAAACTGGAAAGTGAACAGCGGAGACGAGTAGTTTTCAGAACTGAACACTTAAACCAACGTGTGTGATTCAACTTACTTGCTAACAGTGTTCAATGGGAATGGGAATTAATTGTTATTTCCACCCTTCCTCATTTTAATTTGACCAAATACTCTGTAGTGAATTATGCTGTGAATTTTAGATAACCAAAAAAAAAAAAAAAAAATCAGGGTGAAGAGTTTCTTGCTAGAAATTAAGATTTGAGGGCTTGCCCGGAAAAGTAAAGCATTACTAAAGAACAACAAAGTGGGAGGCCTCACACTACCTGATTTTAGAACCTATTATACAGCTAAGGTAGACAAAACAGCCTGGTACCAGTACAACGACAGATACATAGACCAGTGGAACAGAATTGAGAATCCAGACATAAATTCATCCACCTATGAGCAGCTGATATTTGACAAAGGCCCAAAGTCCATTAATTGGGGAAAAAAAAGTCTCTTTAACAAATGGTGCTGGCACAACTGGATATCCATCTGCAAAAAAAATGAAACAAGACCATATCTCACACCATGCACAAAAAGTAACTCAAAATGGATCAAAGACTTAAATATAAAATTGAAAATGATAAAGATCATGGAAGAAAAAATAGGGACAACACTAGGAGCCCTAATACATGGCATAAACAGAATACGAACCGTAAGTAACAATGCACAAACACCAGAAGAGAGACTAGATAAATGGGAGCTCCTAAAAATCAAGCACTTATGCTCATCAAAAGACTTCACCAAAAGAGTAAAAAGACAACCTACAGACTGGGAAAAAATTTTGGGCTATGACAAATCCGATCAGCATCTAACCTCTAAAATCTACAAAATACTGTAAAACCCAAGCAACAAAAAGACAAATAACCCAATTAAAAAATGGGCAAAGGATATGAACAGGCACTTCACCAAAGAAGACATTCAGGAGGCTAACAGACACATGAGGAAATGCTCACGATCATTAGCCATTTGAGAAATGTAAATCAAAACTACAATGAGATACCATCTCACCCCAACAAGGCTAGCATTAATCCAAAAAACACAAAATAATAAATGTTGGAGAGGTTGTGGAGAGACTGGAACACTTATACACTGTTGGTGGGAATGTAAAATGGTACAACCACTTTGGAAATCGATTTGGTGCTTCCTTAAAAGGCTAGAAATAGAAGTACATACGATCCAGCAATCCTGCTCCTTGGAATATATCCTAGAGAAGTAAGAGCCATCACACAAATAGATATATGCACACCCATGTTCATGGCAGCACTGTTCATGACAGCAGAAAGATGGAAACAACTTAGGTGTCCATCAATGGACAAATGGATAAACAAATTATAGTATAATCACACAATGGAATACTACACAACAATAAAGAACAATGATGAATCTGCAAAACATCTCCTAACATGGATGAATCTGGAAGGCATTATCCTGAGTGAAATTAGTCAGTCACAAAAGGACATATATTGTATGAGACCACTATTATAAGAACTCAAGAAATGGTTTAAACACAGAAGAAAACATTCTTTGATGATTATGAGGGTTGGGAGGGAGGGTGAGGGTTATTTACTAACTAGATAGTAAATAAGAATTATCTTAGGTGAAGGGAAGGACAACACATAATACAGGGGAACTCAGCACAACTGGACTAAACCAAAAGCTAAGAAGTTTCTTGAATACAACCAAACACTTCGAGGGACAGAGTAGCAGGGGCGGGGATCTGGGGACCATGGTTTCAGGGGACATCTAGGTCAACTGGCATAACAAACTTTATTAAGAAAATGTTCTGCATCCCACTTTGGTGAGTGGCATCTGGGGTCTTAAAAGCTAGTGAGCAGCCATCTAAGATACATCAATTTGTTCCAACACACCTGAAGCAAAGGAAAATGAAGAACACCAAAGACACAAGGAAAATATTAGCCCAAGAGACAGAAAGGGCCACATAAACCAGAAACTCCATCAGCCTGAGACCAGAAAAACTAGATGGTGCCCTGCTACCACCAATGACTGCCCTGACAGGGAACACAACAAAGAAGTCCCTGACAGAGTAGGAGAAAAATGGGGTGTAGAACTCAAATTCAAGTACAAAGAATTAATGGTCTGACTGAGACTGGAGGGACCCCGAAAGACATGGCCCCCGGACTCTCCGTTAGCCCAGAACTGAAATCATTCCGGAAGCCAACTCTTCAGACAAAGATTAGACTGGACTATGGGACATAAAATGATACTCGTGAAGACAGTGCTTCTTAGCTCAAAGTAGATACATGAGACTAAATGGGCAGCTCCTGTCTGGAGGCAAGATGAGAAGGTAAAAAGGGACAGGAGCTGGTTGAATGGACACAGGAAATCCGGAGTGGAAAGGAGGAGTGTGCTGTCACATTATAGGGAGAGCAGCTAGAGTCACATAGCAATGTGTGTATAAATTTTTGTATGAGAAACTGACTTGAACTGTAAACTTTCACTTAAAGCACAATTAGAAAAGAAAAAAAAGATTTGGGGGCTTGCAAGGAGAGAAGAAATCTATCCATGGAAAATTTCATATCCAGGAGACTAGCCTAAGCATCAGAATCTAAGATTTTAATGGTGCCAAACTAGTCAAGAACTGCCAAGCATTATACTAAATTCATACGCATGTTGAAAAAATACTCCTTGTTTATAGGCAATCTTCCATATGTCTTGGATAGAAAAGCACTAAGTGACAATTGGCTGACTTCTGCAATCTGCCATTAATTGCTATTTTCCAGTTAAAATTATTCCATTAAATTTCATTTTCAGTGTTCTCTATCAAGCCCAGTTATAAGAAAGCTTCTATTACTCAACTTGTCAAATAATCTACCTAATGATTGCATTTGCATAGAATTTAACCCCATTTTTATGTAAATATTTTAGATATGGGCCTCTCATTCACTACTGGTTATTTAAAAACATACATTCACTTTTTATAAAGAGAATATTTTATAAATATTCCCCTCCTCAGTTAAGTCAATCTAGTTTTTCAAGGGCCCAAGTTTATAAATTCAGGTCTAAGATCTCTAAACAAATATGTCTTGATTAAAACACACACACACACACACACACACACACACACACACACACAATCTGAATCTCTGTATTTTGTCTCTATACATGTTTCTCAACCATAGGGAATACAGCTATTGGCCCAAGTCATAATATTAAATAATCAAACACAGGACCAAAAAAAATCATCTAATGATATTTAATGTGGGCTCATCAGAAAGTACCTTCACCTGGATAATAAATAGAAAAGTCCAAGCTAAGCAATCTATGACAGTGATGAACCAATTCATTATCCAAAACACTCAAATGTGTTTCACGATGACTTTTCCACAAGTTCCTGGAAAGAACACAAAAACACATTGTATACGAACAATGTGCAATCGGAGAGCACTTTACAAATAATTCTACATTTACAGAGAAATTACTAAAGTATGAAAGCCTGTAAAGGTTTACAACAATAGTATGTCTCACAAGAGGCACACAAATTACTTCTGATGTTCCAGATTTCTGGCAAATGAACTATTAATTGCCACTGTCGCCAGAAAAAAATAAATTGTCAGGTTTTATAAAGTATTGTATTTAAAAATTCACAGTTTCTGAGTTTCTCCCATCTAACAACAGAGCCCGGAGTTCAATGTACTTACTCTCCAGTCTGGGTCCTGGGTTTCTGGTTTTTGCAAGGGGTCTGTAAAACGTACAGATGGTAGTAATCAGTGCCTTACTTCAAATCCTGACGACTGCTGCTTTTATTCTCTTGATTTCCTCTGGTGCCAAAGATGTCCTTATATTCCAGAGTTACCGCATGTTTAGTGAAGCTGCTGTCAACATTTTATTGCATTCAGCATTTCAGGTTTCCTGATAGCTAATTCAAACATTAAAGATAGCCATGCTGTGCATATTTTTCAATCCTCTTTTTTCTTTTTCCCTTCCTAGAAAGGTGCTGGGCTCTCTTTAAGCAACACAGAGATTTAAAGTTGTACTTTTCCAGACTACATTAAACTAAATACTAATGCAATCATCTCTACCTTCACACATTTTTTTCCTTCCCGGGTTGCTCCAGCAGTGTTAATTTTCCCACACTCTCCTGCAGTGGTGAACTGCTTGTCTGGGCAAGTAAGATAAAACTGGGGCAGGAGATTAAAACTCACACTAAAGTCATTAAGTACCCACAGGACCAGGCCCAGAATCCACTCAGCACAGCCTCCAAACAACCATCACCTTGACTTGAAGCAACTAGAAAGGTCTAACTTAGACCAGGGCTGGATTACGGTTTGTGAGGGCCCTAAACACTGATAATCTGTGGTGCCCCTGCCTCTGCTCACTCATGCATTTGAACAGAATATGTGAGCTACATACGTACGTGTCTGTGTCTTAGCTATCCATGATGTAACTTCTTTTTAAATGCAACTATCATATTGGTGATTGAACGCAAAAGTGGCATATGCCATTTTAGTGGAACAAAATGAACTGGATTATAAAAATTTTAGTGGATGCAGGGAACTAAGTTTTTTACTAAATACCACATTTTCAACAAAAAGAATATTCCACATATTCTACAACAAAGAAAACAAGTCTGTGAACTTAGCTGTTTCAACAATCAATGTAAAATTCTATTGATCTCCCACAATGAGAAATAGACTTTCACCAATTTTGCTTTAAACTGCTCATTCTTCAATTTTGATGCTTGTTTCATAATAAATGCTATAATTATAAATGAACAAATGAAAAGATGTCATAAGAGAAAATTTAATGATCAGAAAACAAATATTACAACAAACTAACTTTATCCATAACCCACTGGTTGATTACCAGGACTTGCGCGAGAGCATATCCTTGTGTTTGTATCATGGCAAAGAGCACTGATGGCCCTCCTGGCTGAAGTGGCTGGATCAGCAGACATAGATGTACAAGATCGAACCAAAAAAACCAAACCCGTTGCCATCGAGTCGATTCCGACTCATAACGACCCTACAGGACAGGGTAGAACTTCCCCATAGAGTTTCCAAGGAGGATGCCTGGTGGATTCGAACTGCCAATTTTTTGGTTAGCAGCCATAGCACTTAACTACTATGCCACCAGGGTTTCCATGCACAAGACAGTTCTCTCGAAATGGATCAGAGATCTGTTATCTACTAATATAATCCATCTTTGCCCAGTAACCACTCATGTTGGATCCAGTTATGTATTGGGTGAGTGTAGCAAGAGTTAGGCTCAAAAGCCCACCCTCCACCTCTTGTTTATTAGAAAGAAATAGTATACACCCAAGAGACCTGCCAAGATAAGGAGTTTCAATTACACAGGAAGGGACCATAGGAGACAGATGTCAGTGAAGGTGCTGATGTGGTAGGGGCCTCATAGCTCAAACAACCTTGTTCAAAGGCACCCTCAGGACCCTGCATGAACTTTATTTCCATTCGGCACATTCACAGGTACTGGAGCTGGTATTAATTTCATTTAGTGCCCTGCCAGTTTCCTTCCACTGCAGCGCTCACTTTTCCTTGTGTCCTGTCTACTTGGCATCTATGGCTCTTTGCTTTGGACAAATGGTGTCCCTGTTTTGTTGATGCCCTAAGCACGTGCTTACCTTGCTTATTGGGTAATCCGTCCCTAAGACAATTTCTTTTTGGCATTTCCAGAACCTTAAACCATTGTATTTTATATAACAAAACAGTACCTCAACTTAGATTCCAGAACAATGAGGAAATGCCTTACTTTTATTTAGCTTCACCTTGAATTATGTGAACTGTGAACCACTATGGAGGTCTAGAACTACAATAAGCTTAAGTCCTATTTTGCCCAGAATAGTTCAGTGGGTAATTTTTCCTAATACTACCTTTTACTTTCAAAAATGTCCTGGTTATATCAATAAATTATTTAGTTACCATCTCTATACCTTTGACCTCAATCCTGAAAAGTCTTTCCTTGCATTTGCCATGCATGTTTGAAAAATAGTTGATGCTCATACTCAAAAATCACAGGTTCAAGTAACAATAGCCACTTGGACTGTTAAAAACGTACAGCTTTCTTCTATGTACTCCTTACACTTAGACACTCTTACATTAATTTATAAAACCATTTATTTTGCTTTCTTTTTAAATTTTTCTATTTCTTGATTAATGTAAATCTTAAAATTCCACATTGAACTTAACATAAGAAAAAAAAGCCTTAGCGGCTTAAAGGAATGCTCCTTCCAAGGTACAGGGTGTGGTCAGATTGTTCAACCCAGAATAACTGTGATGTGTGTGTGATCAGACTGTGTCTTCCTCACTCCCATTTGCTGCATGATTAAAGAATGAAGGAGGAGGTAGCAACATATTCTTCTTTTAACATTTTTGAAAGAAATCTTACCGAAGAATATTGATGGCTTATCCATAAGTAACAATTACTATAGATGAAAATTATTAAATATAGTAAGCATGAATTCTTCACTTGGGGATGGGGAGATGGTATTCCCTGATAGATATATATATATACGTGTGTGTGTGTGTGTGTGTGTGTGTACATGTGTTATTGTTGCTGTTGTTGTTAGCTGCTGTCAAATTGATTTCAACTCTTAGTGACCCCGTGTGACAGAGAAGAACTGCCCCACAGGGTTTTCTAGGCTGTAATTTTTACAGGAGCAAATTAGATTACCAGGTCTTTTCCCATGGAACCACTGGGTGGGTTCGAACCGCCAATCTTTTGGTTAGCAGCCAAACGCTTAACAGTTGTGCCACCAACACTCCTTTTGAAAAACATCAGGGAGGAAGAATCAGCCAGAACACTGAGGGATCAGGAAAAAAAGAAATCATGAGTAAATAAAATGAAGCGGGAACAAAGGTTAACTGTTTGAGAGAACAACTTATCCTTCATGGTACAAAGAAGTAGAAACAGCCTGCTGAGCTCTTCTTCAGTGCCACTCCCCGTCCAATCGCATTCCATCGTTACCTTGATGGAGATAACTCCAGTCTGTACTTCCAGCTGTATTTCCTTCTCTCCAGTCTCATATAATCAATACTAACATCTCTACCTACATGTCCTATGTATGGCTCAAACTCAAGATGTTTTAGCTTCGAAAACTATTGCTGCTTCTCTATTACATATTTTT
Organism: Trichechus manatus latirostris; assembly: GCF_000243295.1. Lineage (NCBI taxonomy): Eukaryota > Metazoa > Chordata > Mammalia > Sirenia > Trichechidae > Trichechus > Trichechus manatus. The sequence goes on from NW_004444190.1 coordinate 1,462,634, forward strand.
GTTAATGCTAGCCACCTATGCTCAAACTCCAACATTGTCTTCCTCTTGCCAACTCCTGCAATATATATTTCTTTTCTTTTTTTTTTTTCTTTTTTGAACTTTCACTGACTATTTTATTCAGAAAAAAAACAACAGGATAAGATAGAAACAAAAACCTTCGTCATTTGCAGCATCTATCAGCTTTCAATTTGGCTCTCCTGTCCAGAAGTGTCTCATGCAAAAATCCATCTTTCCGAGCCTTTTAAAGAATCTTATTGTCTTCTTTACTTATTTTAAGTTTGTGGTCTTGGAAGCTCTGAAATTTCTTTACATAATTGATTTCACACTGTTTAATACTTCCTTTGTCTTCTTCTGGAATGTCATCCTTTTTCTTGGTCTTCAGCACAGGACCTAATCTTGATCATTTCTTCTTCTCCTGCCATTTTACTTTTTGCTTCTATATTGCCTGCTTCGTTCCATCTAATAAAGCAGCTATTTGAAACCAACAGAGCCATCTTCCCATCTTGAAAGACCGGCTCCCATTGTTCTCTGGGTCCAATTGCGTCTGAGTGCCCAACAACAAGTCCGTCTGAATTTATACCAAGATATTTTCCATACCCAGATTTCAGGGCAATCCTGGAATCAGACAGTTTGACAGCTGTAAACTGCTCCGGGGGACTAGGGCCCTCATAAACTTCTTTATGTGGAGCTCCCAGTGTGAAAAGTCCATTGTCCAGTGTGTGTATGTAGGTTCCTTTATCCATTTCAGTGGCTATGGTTCCTGAAATTTCACCAAAGTTTGTTACAGTCCACCAGATTCCAACGATATCAAGTTGGGTTTCTTCATCCTCTTCTCTTTTTCTTTTCTTATCTTTGTTCTTCTTCTTCTTACTCTTGGCCTTGGTTCCCTTGAGGACAAGTTTGGTGGATTTCACATAGGCGTACTCGGCCATGGTGCTTGTGAAACTTTACAACACCAGTGGGAAGCCGCCTGACTGGGCCCGAGCGGGAGAGGAAGTTACACAAACGGAGACAGAAGGACTCCGAGAGCGTACACAACGGCGGTAGTGGTTGCTTCTGTTCGAGAAGCCCTCCTCTTTTACCATCTTGACTTCAAAAATTCCAAACACAAAATTCTGCAATATATATTTCTTGTACCCATCCCCTAGAAAGCCGCATCCCTTCTTCCCTTCCCCAGCAGGGACCACCTGAACCCCATGTGCAGTAGGCTGGACCTAATTTTCAATCCCAGGATGAACTCCATCTTGAGGCAGGAGGCCTTTAATCTGAGCCAGCTCCACCCTGGGTTCTGGCATCAAGTAGCATTGGCTGCTATTCCCTTCCTAAAGTCCTAGTTTTAATGAAAGTGCTCCTAGCTTCCTAATCCAAGCTTGCCTCCAACCCTCAAATAACAGGGCTTCAGTTCTAAGCCTTGTTCCCAAGCTCCTATTTTCATAACTATCCAGTAAATCAGGCTCCTCCTGGATCTGGGACTCTTGCCAATTTCCCAACTTGTCCTGAAAAGCTCTTCCCCCATCTCCAGTTTATGCTTGGAATCTGCTAGTCCCTATTACTACACTGTGTTCATACCCATGGTTAACTATTTGCCTAGGGGCCTGGGGATTATCACGTCTGTCAGATACGAGCTACTTGCCAGCGCTAAATGTGACACAAACCCCCACCAAGAAAAATCGGATCCAGAAACCAGGCACTCAGCACAGTTCTACTTGCTCTGTCTGGGCCCGACATGAGCTCTGCTTCCTGTTCCAGCTTCGGATGTGCCACAGGCTTTGGCCTACTTGGCTCTGAGCTGTCACTTTGGGTTTTTCCCATGTCACACGACTGCTTCAGTTTGCACTCGGCTGGTGATAGAAGGGTTAGCAGTTCGAACCCACCCAGTGGCACCGCAGAAGAAAAGGCCTGGTGAACTGTTTCCGTAAAGATTAGAGACAAGAAAACTCTACGGGGCAGTTCTACTCTGCAATACATGCGGTTGTCATGAGTCGGAATCAACTCAATGGCACAAGACAACAATACCAACGCAACTGTTTGGACATTTTGTATTCTGATCTCCATTTCTAACCCTCATTACCCCATAAAAATGACAGCTTGCTCCAATTTTGGCATGTTTGAGGACCCAGCAGCTACCTTCCACCTTTATCTGCCATCCCTCCTAGTTTCTGCCTATGACAACCACTGTCCATGGTCTTTGTAATAGCTTTCCCCCTCTTTTCTTCCCGGCTTGCAGAACTATGATCTTCTGATCTCATGAAGGGCAGACTTTTCCCAGCTCTAGGGGAAAAACCATGACTAGTCACGGAAATCTTATTCCTCTTGGCCAGTGCTTGACTTATTTATGGGCATGTGACCTATTTATGGCTAATGAGATATAAGAAGTCTTATGAGGGAGGTTTTCTTTTCCAAGTTAAAAAAAAATCACCATGTAAAGGTCTTTTGTCAATTCTCTGCCTTGAATGCAAAGGAAATACGTGGAACTACAGCAGTTATTTTGAGGTCAAGAGGCAACAACTGAGGATGTTGGAGCCAATATTCTAATGACAGTGAAACAGAAAGATAGTTAGGGCCGGAGTTTTTGATAGCATTATTTGGCTACTACTCTAGCCCTTGCCTGCCCATCCCGGGTTTTTTGTTGTATGAGTCAAATACATTGCTATGCGTTTGAGCCAGTAAGAGTCAAGTTTTCTGTTACAGGCAGCCAAACACTGCCCCACTAATAGAACAGACATGTGAACTGCATAACTTTCTAGAAAGGTTGTACCGTCTTTTGGTTCCTGAAGCTTCTTCTAATTCAATCTTTCTCCTCTCCTATTTACTTTACACCAAAGGTGGCAAGGCAGAATTTTTCACCTCACCCACACATATGCTTTCTTTTATATAGAAAGCACTTTTAAGCACATGTGCACAAGTGAACAGTAAACCTGCAGTAGGATGAGAGGTTGCATTCCAAGTCACTAGCTGGTGATGGTCCTCTAGAGAAGACGTCCTTTATTTTTGCCACATTCTTTCCACTTCCCTTGTTTGTTACCTGTTTGGACTTTACATCACTTGCAACTCTGGTATTTAAAACTGCTGGCTTATTTTATTATTAACATGACTTTTTCTGTTAACCCTCAAGATAAAAATTCTCTGAAATCAGGGCTCTTTTTCATAATTCAATAATCAAATTATCAAACAAATGTAAAAGAAGGAAAGGTGACCATGTCAGGTATAGTAGAACTACACTCAATTTTTATTTTATTTTATTGTTGTACTTTAAGTGAAAGTTTACAATTCAACTTAGTCTCTCATACAAAAATTTATACATACATTGTTATGTGGCCCTAACTGCTCTCCCTATACTATGATATCACACTCCTCCTTTCTATCTCTGATTTCCTGAGTCCATTGAAATCAACTCCTCACACTCTCTACCTTCTCATCTCACCTCCGGACAGGAGCTGTTCATTTAGTCTCACGTATCTACTTGACCTAAGAAGCACACGCTTCATGAGTATCATGTTATGTCCCATAGCCCAGTCTAATCTTTGTCTAAAGAGTTGGCCTCGGGAATGGTTTTAGTTCTGGGCTGACAGAGAGTCTGGGGGCCATGCTTTCTGGGGTTCCTCCAGTCTCAGTCACACCATTGTCTGGTCTTTTCACTAGAATTTGAGGTCTGCACCCCACTTTTCTCCTGCTCCATCAGGGACTCTCTGTTGTGTTTCCTGTGAGGGAGGTCATCAGTGGTAGCCAGGCACTATCTAGTTCTTCTGGTCTCAGGTTGATGAAATCTCTGGTTTACGTGGCCCTTTCTGTCTCTTGGGCTAATACTTTCCTTGTGTCTTTGGTGTTCTTCATTCTCCTTTATTGCAGGTGGCTTGGGACCAATTGATGCATCTTAGATGACCACTCACTAGCTTTTAAGACTCTAGACACCACTCACCAAAGTAGGATGCAGAACATTTTCTTAATAAACTTTGTTATGCCAATTGACCTAGATGTTTCCTGAAAGCATGGTCCCCAGACCCCTACCGCTGCTACTCTGTCTCAAAGTGTTTGGTTGTATTCAGGAAACTTCTTAGCTTTTGTTCAGTCCATTTGTGCTGACTTCCCCTGTAGTGTGCTGTCCTTCCCTTCACCTAAGATAATTCTTGTCTACTATCTAGTTAGTGAATAACCCTTTCCCTCCCTCCCCACCCTCGTAACCATCAACGAATGTTCTCTTTTGTGTTTAAACCTTTTCTTGAGTTCTTATAATAGTGGTCTTATACAATATTTGTCCTTTTGTGACATGTTATAAGATGTTTCACGGATTCATTGTTGTTCATTATTGTTGCATAGTATTCCATTGTGTGAATATACCATAATTTGTTTATCCATTCGTCCATTGATGGGCACCTAGATTGTGTCCATCTTTTTGCTATCATGAACTGTGCTGCAATGAACATGGGTGTACATATATCTATTCATGTGATGGCTCTTACTTCTCTAGGATATATTCCGACGAGAAGGATTGCTGGATTGTATGGTATTTCTATTTCCAGTTTTTTAAGGAAAATTGATTTACTTAAAAAAAAATCACTTTCCAAAGTGGTTGTACCATTTTACATTCCCACAGTGTATAAGTGTTCCAGTCTCTCCACAACCTCTCCAACATTTATTATTTGGTATTTTTTGGATTAACTAGCCTTGTTGGGGTGAGATGGTTATCTCATTGTCCTTTTGATTTGCATTTCTCTAATGGCTAATGATCGTAAGCATTTCTTCATGTGTCTGTTAGCCGCCTGAATGTCTTGTTTGGCGAAGTGCCTATTCATATCCTTTGCCCATTTTTTAAGTGGGTCATTTGTCTTTTTGTTGTTGAGGTTTTGCAGTATCTTGTAGATTTTAGAGATTAGGTGCTGATCAGATTTGTCATAGCTAAAAATTTTTTCCCAGTCTATAGGTTGTCTTTTGGCTCCTTTGGTGAAGTCTTTTGATGAGCGTGTTTGATTTTTAGGAGCTCCCAGTTATCTAGTCTCTCTTCTGGTGTTTGTGCATTGTTACTTATGGTTCATATTCTGTTTATGCCATGTATTAGGGCTCCTAGTATTGTTGCTATTTTTTCTTCCATGATCTTTATCATTTTAGATTTTATATTTAGGTCTTTGGTCCATTTTGAGCTAGTTTCTGTGCATGGTGTGAAGTATGGGTCTTGTTTCATTTTTTTTTTTGCAGATGGATATCCAGTTATGCCAGCACCATTTGTTAAAGAGACTGTCTTTTCCCCAATTAATGGACTTTGGGCCTTTGTCAAATATCAGCTGCTCATAGGTGGATGAATTTATGTCTGGATTCTCAATTCTGTTCCATTGGTCTATGTATCTGTCATTGTACCACTACCAGGCTGTTTTGATTACCTTGGCAGTATAATAGATTCTAAAATTAGGTAGTGTGAGGCCTCCCACTTTGTTCTTCTTCTTCAGTAATGCTTTACTTACCCAGGGCCTCTTCTCTTTCCATATGAAGTTAGTGATTTGTTTCTCCATCTCATTAAAAAGTGCTGTTGGAATTTGGATCAGGATTGCATTGTAACTGTAGATTGCTTTGGGTAGAAGTGACATTTTCACGATGTTGAGTCTCCCTATCCATGAGCAAGGTATGTTTTTCCACTTATGTAGGTCTCTTTTGGTTTCTTGCAGTAGTTCTTGCAATTTTCATTCTATAGGTCTTTTACATCACTGGTTAGATTTATTCCTAAGTATTTTATCTTCTTGGGGACTATTGTAAATGGTATTGATTTGGTGATTTCCTCTTTGAAGTTCTCTTTGCTGGTGTAGAGGAAGTCAACTGATTTTTGTATGTTTATCTTGTATTCTGAAACTTTGCTGAAATCTTCTATTAGTTCCAGTAGTTTTCTTGTGGATTCTTTGTGGTTTTCTGTGTATAAGATCATATCATCTGCAAATATAGATACTCTGACTTCCTCTCTAACAATTTGGATGCCCTTCATTTCTTTTTCTAGCCCAACTGCTCTGGCTAGGACCTCCAGCACAATGTTGATTAAGAGTGGTGATAAAGAGCATCCTTGTCTGGTTCCTATTCTCAAGGGGAATGCTTTCAAAGTCTCTCCATTTAGGATGATTTTGGCTGTTGGCTTTGTATAAATGCCTTTTATTATATTGAGGAATTTCCCTTCTAGTCCTATTTTGCTGAGAGTTTTTATCATGAATGGGTGTTGGACTTTGTCAAATACCTTTTCTGCATTGATTGATAAGATCATGTGTTCTTATCTTTTATTTATGTGATGGATTACACTGATTGTTTTTCTAATGTTGAACCATTCCTGCATACCTGGTATAAATCCCAATTAATCATTGTGATTTTTTTTTTTTTTTTATATTGCTGAATTCCATTTGCTAGAATTTTGTTGAGGGTGTTTTTGTCAATGTTCATGAGGGATATTGGTCTGTAATTTTCTTTTTTTGTGGTGTCTTTACCTGGTTTTGGTATCAGGGTTATGCTGGCTTCATAGAATGAGTTTGGGAGTATTCCATCCTTTTCTATGTTTTGAAATACCTTTAGTAGTAGTGGTGTTAAGTCTTCTCTGAAAGTTTGGTAGAATTCTCCAGTGAAACCGTCTGGGCCAGAGCCTTTTTTTTTGTTGGGAGTGTTTTAATTACCTTTTCAATCTCTTCTTTTGTTATGGGTTTATTTAGTTGTTCTACCACTGTTTGTGTTAGTTTATGTAGGTAGTGAGTTTCTAGAAATTTGTCCATTTCCTCCAGGTTTTCCAATTTGTTAGAGTACAATTTTTCATAGTATTCTGTTATGATTCTTTTAATTTCAGTTGTGTCTGTTGTGATATCACCCATCTCATTTCTTATATGGGTTATCTGCTTCTTCTCCTGTTTTTCTTTTGTCAGTTTGGCCAGTGGTTTATCGATTTTGTTGATCTTCTCAAAGAACCAGCTTTTGGTCTTGTTAACTCTTTCAATTGTTTTTCTATTCTCTATTTCATTTAACTCTGTTTTTCCAGAAGGGGGGCTGTTTTTGATCCGCGCAGTAGGCTACACATAAGTACTTATCTTTCGCCGATCAAGAGCTGCTTCTCACTGGGTTTGGATGGCTGAGTAGACTCTCTGCCACTGGGTCTCTCTCAATGTGGAAAACTCCTCCCAAGCGCCGCTGTTTGCCTCACCATGCGCCACAAGCTGATCCAGCCTGAAGGGCTCCGGTTCCCGCCGGGTCAGGTCTGGCAACTCCTCGCTGCTTCCGAATCGTCTCTCCCTCCCCCTGCCACTCAGTCCAATTCCTCAACTTTCCCTTTATCAGGGCTCCTAGTTTTTCATATATAATCAATTCACTTGTTTTTTCGGGTCTTTTTTGTAAGGGGGACCACCAGAGGCATCTGACTACTCCGCCATCTTGGCCACACCTCCCGATTTTTTTAAAAAAGATTTTTAATATAAAAAAAGATTATTTAAGGGAGTAAAACTGCTGATTTTATAGTAATATAAGGCAATTGCTCACCTTGGTTTCACTAATGAATGATGTCAGGCAACTTCAAGAAATGAGTTCCCATGTTGTTTTTCTAGGAAATCAATTTTTATTTTCCTGAAGACATTTCTCAGCACCAGAGTAGTCAACAGGACCGTGCCAACTCTCTAAGCCAGTGCTAAGAGTCGGAGGAGAAAGACTACCATCCCAATAACTACTTGTGATGGCATCTTTTTTTCAGAGATTTATATTACAGAATACCAACAAATATAAATTCACTAGTTGAATAATGATTTAAAAAAAAAAAAAAAAAACTCTTAAACTGCTTTTAGACTGTAAGTTGGAACTGGGTATGAGAACATGGGTCTAGATGAGATTAAAGAAGTAAACATAATCTCCTCAGAACTATGTACCTACACTATATAAAATATGATTTATATATAGAGAAGTTAACTGGTAAAAACACGAAGTACAGAACTATAGGTCACCTAGAAGTACAACTATTAGACAATCACTGGCATAAGAAGACAAGAACAAGAAATGGATTGTGGAACTATGGATAAAATTTTATTTCATTTTGGAATTTTCTCTCACGTTATTACCTTTCAAATAACTAAAACTCAAGAGAGAAAAAAATCCAGGATTTTTATTTTTGCTAAAACTGGAAAAAAAAATACAAAAACAAAAAAAATGTTGATGCACTCAAATTAGTGCATTCTGTCTCCAATTCTGAAAACAAAGAACATGAGTATATTTGCAGGGGACCTTTCAGAAAACTGCTTTTCTTCTGCTAATGTTATAAAAAGTTCTCACAGTTTATTTTCATTGTTGTTCTCTAAATTGTCTCTAAAATTTAAGTTTAAGAAGTGTGAAAATAATTGACAAACTATGTTCTGTATTTTTTAATTTGGAAGAGAAAAATGTCTTGGCACCAATTCTGGAAACAAAAATTCCTGGGTTTGAAGTAAAACTCCAATTTAAACACTAGGTGAGTTTTTAAAAAAATATTGGTGATTTTCTTTTTAAGAAAAGGATTATAAATTATTTTTTAAATAACCCTCTTTAAGTAGCATTTGCTTTATAAATAAGAAATAAACATGTACACTGATTAACTTAATTATGTGTAAATGATTAAGAAATATTTACTTTAATTGATTTTCAGTAAACAGTCCTAAAAAGACACTCGCTAAACTGACTGCCAACTGTTATGGATTGAGTTGTGTACCCAAAAAAGATTATGTTTAAATCCTTACCCCAGGTACCTGTGAAAGTGACCTTGTTTGGAAATAGGGTCTTTGAGATCATACTGGAGTAGGGTGGAGTCTAATCTAATATGAGTGGTATCCCTATAAAAGAGAAGAGACACAGAGGAAGATGGCCACGTGACAAAGCAGAAGGACAGGAGTGATGCATCTACAAACAAGGAATACCAAGGATGTCAGCAGTCAGCAGAAGCTAAAAGAGAGAAACGAAACAGGTTCTCCCTTAGAGCCCTCAAATGGAATCAACATGGCTGACACCCTGTTTTCAGACTTCTAGCCTCCAGAACTGAGAGACAATAAATTTCTGTTGTTTTAAGTCACCCAGTTTGTGGTACTTGTTACAGCAGTCCTAGAAAGCCAATGGAGTCCCTAGTGGTACAAACAGTTAACATGCTCAGCTGCTAACCAAAAGGTTGGAGGTTCGGGTCCACCAGAGGTGCCTCGGAAGAAAAGCCTGGTGATCTACTTCTGAAAAATCAGCCATTGAAAACCTTATGGAGCACTGTTATACTATGACACACATGGAGTTTCTATGAATCAAGTTGACTTGAGGCAACTGGTTTTAGAAGTACAGCCATCTGGAAAAGGAAGCTAATAACAAACTCAGATCCTTCCTCTCATTGCTTTCATGCTTCTGCTCTCTCACTATCCTTGAGAAATCAGAAAAGTAAGACTATTTTAAACATCGGACCACAACTCTAAAACCAGCTGCTGTCACATTAACGGTTTGCATTGCCCAGGGGCTCTAACCACAGCATTAATGCCCTATGGTATTTCTAGGTGTCACTTAATGTTGACTGATTTCAGACATATCCTTACTCTAAAAGCTAAACTTTAAAAAAAAAAAATGGCGAAAGTGTTTGCAAATACATTTTTAAAAATCTGAAAGCCACCCAATGTCTTCCAAGTCTATGGATTATACACTTCCATGTCATTGATATTTATATATCTGGCCATCACATTATTTTTGGCCACTGGCTGCCAAATTCTATTTACTTTCTCCATGAAATGAGACATTTATATCTACTAATACTTCTGAAAGAACTCTCCTTGAATATTAAAAGAGAGAAAATTCTATAATGCTACTAAATAGTGATCATCAATGGGCACTGATATGTTGAGTTGGGATTCATTTTTTAATCCATTCTTTTCCTTAAAATCTTTACCTTCCCCAAATTGTACATTCTTGAAGGTCCACCTAGACTTCAGTCAAACGAGCTACTTATGCTTTTCTGAACTGTTACACGTTGGAATTATTACACAATAATCTAAGTTCCATGAAGGCAGGAACTTTTCTCAATTTTGTTCCCTCCCTGCTGTGTCTCCAGCTCACAGTGTAGTGCAAGGCTCACAGTCAGCACTCAATAAATGTTTGCCACACATTTGTTGAATTTGTAATATTGAATCTCAAAAAGATTCAATTCAATAGTCAAAGAATTGCGATTAGAAATGTTATCACTTTTGCTGTCAACAACAACAAAAAATATTTTTCATGATTACTTTCTAAAGTTGAATCCCTTTACTCTCTGAGGTTCTTTATAGAGCCAAACAGATTATCACTTTAATGAGTGTGGGGAAAGCTCACCTTGCTGACATTTCAAAGCATAACTCTTTTAGGTAGTAAAATCCAGCTAGGAGAACATCACATCATGCACTTTGTTGCTGTTGTGTTGTTAGATGCCGTCGAGTCGGCTCCGACTCATAGCAACCCTCTGTACATAGGAACAAAACACTGCCCAGTCCTGTGCCATCCTCACAACATGTCTTAGTGACAGCCTATTCACCTGTAGGAGTGAGGCCTCTCCAAGAGGTGAACAATAGCTCTCTCTGCATTGACAGAAATGGACTCAGTACTTTTGAGCCTTTTAACAACCTTCCTATTTATAATTAGGAGTACTCTCAGCACTCACACCATCAGTGGTGTTATAATATTCTATAAACATAAATGCATCTCTGATGTCTTTATTTCTAACTCTTTGCACTCATTCTTTGCAACTCCCTTTCTAAGCATTCCTGAGATATTTGTTCAGAGTTGCTGAAGTCTTCAGATGGCTCAAGGAAATACTATCACCTGATTTTACTGATTCTCTGCCCACAACTCCAGTGAACACAGAGGCAACGCACTTCCCTTTCCCTTAAGTTATTCTCAAGGGTTGATCTGAATATCAGAAGAAAAATAGCTCAGGTCTCTTTGTTTGGAGTAAAATCTAAACGAAATGTATGAGATCTAATGTAATGTTAGTGTGGAATAAAGTCTCTCCTGGAGATCCCTCCATCCTTTTGCACTGCTGCTCTTTGGTGTAGCCACACTGTCGCCCTGCCCTACCCGCCCCACCCCCACCCCGAGAAGGACCTCCCAGAACTCCATGGATTAAACCTTGACGTCCCCTGAAACAGACCTGAACTCTTTCCTTCCTAACTGCCAACCTTTTCCTCATGCGGCTCCTCCATCCTGGAAGGTGTCTGCCTCCTTCTACCCACACCTTGCAGTTTCTGGGTGGTGTAAACAGTTAACAAGCTCAACTACTAACCAAAAGTCTGGATGTTCGAGTCGAAAGAAAGAAGGTGACCTGGAAGAAAGGCCTGGCGATCTACTTCTGAAAAAAGTCACCCATTGAAAATCCTACGGAGCACAGTTCTACTCCAACACACAAGGGGTTGTCATGAGCTGGAGTCAACTTGACAGAAACCGGTGGTAGTGGACCCACACTTTACCCACTGCCAAGTTTCACCAATCTCTGGGGGAGGGGTCTTCCCAAACTGTGCCAGTCACAATTGTCTTTTCCTCCTTTGAACTCCCATAAAGCTTATCAAGTGGGCACTATAATACTCTGCCTGGCTGGGCAGGGCGTGCGGGTGAGGGTGGGGGCAAGGCAATCGGCATTCTAGCTCCCTGACCAAAACATTCAACCAAAATATTTCCCTCCTTATTTGTGTTATATTTCAGGCTCCAGGTGAGTTTTAATTAGAAGAAAGGGTTCTGCCACTAAAAAATAAAATTCCAGAAACAGTCTACAGTGCTAATTTTGGTAAACCATTTGTTACTGGATTATTTCATGTTTTGATCCCATCTTAGAAACTAAATCAGAAGGCTTCCTGACAGCAGAATGTAGCTTATATTTTGCAGGTATCCCCCTCAGTATGTAGCATGGTGTTATGCATTTGGCAGGTGCTCTACCAAACATAACTCAGTAAATAAATTTTAACGTAAAAATTGTTGTTGTTGTTAGGTACCATCAAGTCAGTTCCAACAAATAACGACTATGTGTACAACAGAATGAAACACTGCCCATTCCCTTGTCACCCTCACAATCATTGCTATGTTTGAGCCCACTGCTGCAGCCACTGTGTCAATCCATCTCATTGAGGGTCTTCCTCTTTTTCACTGACCCACTACTTTACAAAGCATGATGTCCTTCTTCAGGGACTGGTCCCTCCTGATAACATGTCCAAAGTATGTGAGACAAAGTCCTGCCATCCTCGCTCCTAAGGAGCATTCTAGCTGTACTTTCAAGATAGATTTGTTCATTCTTCTTACAGTCCATGGTACAGTCAATATTCTTCACCAACACCATAATTCAAAGGCATCAATTCTTCTTTGGTCTTCCTTATTAACTGTCCAGCTTTTGCATGCATATGAGGTAATTGGAAATATCATGGCTTGGGTCAGGCGCACCTTAGTCAACAAAATGACATCTTTGCTTTTGAACACTTTAAATAGGTCTCTTGCAGCAGCTTGCCCAATGCAATACGTCATTTGATTTCTTTTTCTTATTTTTTTTTTTGTTTCAAGAAACAGAAATTTATTCTTTCATAGTTTAGGAGGCTAGAAGTCGGAAATTCAGGGTACCAGCTGCAAGGGAAGGCTTTTTCTCTCTCGCTCTGCTGGCTCTGGGGAAGGTCCTTATCATCAATCTTCCCCTGGTCTAGTAGCTTCTTAGCACAGGAACCCTGGGTCCAAAGGACGAGCTATTTTCCTGGCTCTTATTTCTTGGTAGTATGAGGTTTTTGATTTCTTGACTGCTGCTTCCATGGGCGTTGACTGCAGATCCAAGTAAAATGAAATCGTTGACAATGTCAATATTTTCTCTGTTTATCATGATATTGCTTATTGGTACAGTTGTCAGGATTTTTGTTTTCTTTATTTTCAGGTTTAATCCTTACTGAAGGCTGTAGTCTTTGATCTTCATCAGTAAGAGCAAGTCCTCTTTGCTTTCAGCAAGCAAGTTTTGTCATCTGCATATCACAGGTTGTTAATGAGTCTTCCTCCAATCCTGATGCCACATTCTTCTTCATATAGTCCAGCTTCCCGGATTACTTGCTCAGCATATAGACTGAATAAGAATGGTGAAAGGATACAACCCTGACCCACACCTCCCCTGATTTCAAACCATGCAATAGCCCCTTGATCTGTTCAAATGACTGCCTCTTGGTCTATGTACAGGTTCCTCATGAGTACAATTAAGTGTTCTGGAATTCCCATTCTTCGCAATGTTATTCATAATGTGTTATGATCCACACTGTCGAATGCCTTTGCATAGTCAATAAAACACAGGTAAACATCTTTCTGATATTCTCTCTTTCAGAATTCATCTGACATCAGCAATGACATCCCTCATTCCATGTCCCCTTCCGAATCTGGCTTGAATTTCTGGCACTTCCCAGTCGACGCATTGCTGCAACTGTTACTGATTTACCTTCAGAAAAAAATTACGGGAGGTCCGGCAAAATGGCACTCTAAGCAGAAGCACCACGTCATCCCTCCACAGCAACGATCCGAAACACTAAGCCGAACAGAGAATACAAAAATCCTGACACCCTAAAACATCAAATGAAGAGATAAAGAACTCAGCCAAGCACCAAATGGAGTGAGAAAACTGACAGAGAATGGAGAGCGAGGAGAGATTCATGCAGAGGTCCCCTACCAGCTAACGCAGCGCAGATCTGCCATCTTGGACTCCTATCAGAGACCAGCAAACAGGCGGTACGAGAAAGTAGCCTCACAGAGCTTCCAGCGGGAGACAAAACAACCAGTAATTGGCGATATACGTTTTCCCACCCCCCACCCTTCTTCACCCCGACTCGGCCTCCTCTGCTTCCCGCAGCCGCAGTCTCTTGACCGGGAGACAACGGCTGTTTGGATTCCACACACCCGAACGGGTGGCTCTCTGAGTGCCATATGTTGGCTGCTGGTATTGCTTTTTTTCCGCTTCTTTTTATTTCTTCCTTGCCTCTCCCCACCTCCCCCTCCTTTTGCTCGAGTACCTCGCTCCGTGTGCCATCTATGCTTCTTCCTGAGGGGAGGCAGAGCTCCACTAATTTGTGATATATGCTTTCCCACTCTCTACTCTTCTTCACTCACACTCAGCCACCTCTGTTTCCCACGGACACAGTCTCTTGTCCAGAAACACCAGCCCGCACTAGCTGGCTCTCTGAGTGCCATTTGTTGGCTGCTAGTGTTTTTTCTTTTTTTTTTTTTCCTGCTTCTTTTCATTTCTTACTTGGCTCTTGACACCTCCCTCTCCCTTCACTCAAGCACCTGGCTCCGTGTGCCATCTTTGCTTCTTCCTGAGGGGCTGTGGAGCTCCGTTCGAGTGTGAAGCTGCTTCCTGGTTTGGGCTGCCGCGCTGGTGGGATCCCGGGGCTTTTGTTCATTTGTTTGTTTTGAATTGTTTGTTTGTTTTCTTTTCCTTTTCTTCAGTTGAGAGCCCTTTCTGGCCAGGCTGAGCTGTGGCAGGGAGACTCCCCTTCGGCTTCCACAGATGAGCAGAGGGATCCCTGAGG
>NW_004444190.1:1481458-1529564 GCF_000243295.1 Trichechus manatus latirostris
AGAGCGTAGGCAATGTCACTGAACTGTGCATGTAGAAATTTTTGAAATGGTGTATCTTTGGCTATGTGTATTTTCACCAAAAAAAAAGAGGTTGAGAAGTTAGAGGGTTGATATGTTGTGGGGTTGTTAACCAATGTCATAAAATAACACGTGTACTTCTGTTTCATGAGAAACTATTTGTTCTGGAAGCCTTCACCTGAAGTACAATTAAAAAAAATGAAAAAAATTAAAAAAAATTTACTTGGGTGAGATATTAATGATATTGTTTGATAATTTCCACATTCCATTAGATCACCTTTCTTTGGAGTGGGCATGTATATGGATCTCTTCCAGTCAGTTGACCAGGTAGCTGTCTTCCAAATTTCTTGACATAGTCAGGTGAGCATGTCCAGTATTGCACCCATTTGTTGAAACATCTCAATTGGTGTTTCATCAATCCCTGAAGCTTTGTTTTTTTTTTGCCAATGCCTTCAGTGCAACTTGGGCTTCTTCTTTTCAGTACCATTGGTTCTTGGTCATATGCTACCTCCTAAAATGGTTGAATGTTGGCCAATTATTTTTGGTACAGTGATTCTGTGTATTCCTTCCATCTTTGTTTGATGCTTCTTGTGTCATTAAATTTTTTGTCCATAGAATCCTTCAATATTGCAACTCAAAGCTTCAATTTTTTCTTCAGTTCTTTCAGCTTGAGAAATGCTGAGTGTTTTCTTCCCTTTTTGGTTTTCTAACTCCAGGACTTTGCACACTTCATTATAATACTTAACTTTGTCTTCTCAAGTCACCCTATGAAATCTTCTGTTCAGCTCTTTTTACTTCATTTCTTCCTTTCACTTTAGCTACTTTAATTCGAGAGCAAGTTTCAGGATCTCTTCTGACATCCATTTTCATCTTTTCTTTCCTTCCTATGTTTTTAATGACCTTTTGCTTTCTTTGTGTATGATGTCCTCGATGGCATCCCACAACTTGTCTGATCTTCAGTCATTAGTATTCAAGGTGTCAAATCTATTCTTGAGATGGTCTCTAAATTCAGATGGAATATACCCAAGATCGTACTTTGGCTCTTGTGGACTTGTTTTAATTTCCTTCAGCTTCAACTCGAACTTGCATAAGAGCAAGTGGTGGTCTGTTCCTCAGTTGGCTCCTGGCTTTGCGCTGACTGATGATATTGAACTTCTCCATCATCTCTTTCCACAGATGAAGTTGACTTGATTCCTGTATATTCCATCTGGTGAGGTCCGTGCTTATAGCTGCCATCTACATTGTTGAAAAAAGGTACTTCCAATGAATAAGTAATTGGACTTGCAAAATTCTATCATCAATCTCTGGTGTCATTTCTATCACCAAGGCCACATTTTCCAACTACTGATCCTTCTTGTTTCCAACTTTCACATTCCAATCACTATTTTGATTGCATGTTTGATCAATTTCAGACTGCAGAAGTTGGTAAAAATCTTCAATTTCTTCATCTTTAGCATTAGTGGTTGGTGTGTAAATTTGAATAATAGTCATACTAACTGGTCTTTCTTGTAAGTATATGGATATTATCCTATCACTGACAGCATTATACTTCAGGATAGACTCTGAAATGTTACTTTTGACAATGAATGTGATGCCATTCCTCTTCAATTTGTCATTCTTGGCATAGTAGACCATATGACTATCAGATTCAAAATGGCAAACAGCAGTCCATTTCAGCTCACTAATGCCTAGGATGATGGATTGAAGTGTTCCACTTCATTTTTGACAACTTCCTTTTTTCCTTTATCGTACTTTGTACATTCCATGTGCTGATTACTAGTGGATGTCTGCAACTGTTTCTTCACATTTTGAGTCAAGGCATCTCAGCAAATGAAGGTCCCAAAAACTTCACTCCATCCAAGTCATTAAGGTCGACTCTACTTTGAGGAGGCAGCTCTTCCCCAATTGTTTTTTGAGTGACTTCCAACCTGAGAGGCTCATCTTCCTGCACTATATCAGACAATGTTCCGCAGCTATCCAAAATGTTAGCATAAAAATTAAAATATGAAATAGACACCCCCTTTAAAAATTAACCTTATGGAGTGTCAAGAGTTTCTATATCTCCATTTGGGTGGTGTTACACAGTTCTGTGTGTATATGTGTGTGTGTGTGTGTATGTGTGTAAAAAATTGCTGAGCTGTACACTTAAGGTTAGTGCACTTTATGTGCTTTACTGTATGTTAGCACTCAATTTTAAAATAAATAGATAAGTAAATACTAGGAAAGAAAACAAGTAAAAAAAATATTTATTCAACAGGCATTGAGTCTATGTTATATTCCCAGCTTTGTATGGGGCAGTATGTTCATCATTCAGTCAATAGTCATTTTTGTTATTATATAATACATGTACAGGAGCCCTGGTGGCACGCTGGTTAAGTGCTCAACCACGAACCAAAAGGTTGGTGGTTCAAACTCACCAGCGGCTCCAAGGGAGAAAAGACGTGGCGATTTGCTCCCGTAAAGATTATAGCCTAGGAAACCCTATGGGGCAATTCTATTCCGTTATATAGGGTCACTATGAGTCACAATTGACTCAACAGCTCCCAACAACAACAACAATATATATACACTATATACTACATATATGAGTGCATATCAATGAATGAGATTAATGTTGTCCTTATCCTCACAGAGTTCACAGTCTCATGGAGAGGATAAACTATTAAATAAACAATTCCAATCGGGAGTGATAAACATGCCCTAAACCTGTAAAATGCTACCCAAATATAAGTTATCACTATAAGTCTCCAATTTAACAACTGGTAGATATTTAAATGCCATGTTTTCACAGTATGGAATGGAGAAGTCCAGAGTCAGGTACAGGCAGTCACTTCACCACAGGGTTCCTGCTCACTCACTGTGTCATCTAGCTTCAGCACAAATCCAGCAACTCCTCAGAAGATGGGAATGAGCAGGTATGGACTCAGCCACTCAGGGGCCCATTTGCCCCACACTCCTGGATCACTGACCAGTCGTGAGGACTTTTGGCCTCCTTTGTTCTGAAGAGTCACTTTAGCCTGGAACCACATGGGAAGGAAGAAGAAAATGAACTGCCTTTTATTGAACACCTACTCTGTGCTGCACTGGGAAATATGTAAACTGTTCTCAATAATCTTCAAGCCTTTGTCAGAGTCCATCATCCTCATTTCATACATAAGGAAAATGAAGATTACAGAGGATAAGCAGCAGTGATTACAGGACAATGATTTTAATGCTTCTCTGAGCAAGTTTAAGTGCCTCTTAGGGAACCATATGTACCCTTTTTAATGGATCTAGAACCTCTAGAAGAATGTGAAGGCTACACTTAGTGCAGCTTCCTGGCTCCTGAAAACGAAGATGAGTATTTCCCTTCTGGCTTTCCCCATAACAAACCGAGAGTTAGGAGTCAGCTGGCTATCCCAAGGTTCAGACCCCTATATTCTGAGCCATGATGAAATAAACACCCTTGAAGTAGTTCTATAAATGCAAATCCAAAGCTCCAAACACTACAAGAAGCCACAGCTTAGAAAAATAATTTTATTTTATATGTGTGAAGATGTTTTTGCAAGACTTTTTTTCGCTTACTTTGGACATGTCCAGAAAAGACCAACAGCTAGAGAAGGACATCATGTTTGGTAGAAAACCAAAACAACCAAACCCATTGTCATTGAGTTAATTCCAACTCATAATGACCCTATAGGACAGAACTGCCTCATACGGTTTCCAAGGCTGTAAATCTTTTACGGAAGCCAACTGCCACATGTTTCTCCTGCAGAGCTGCTGGTGGGCTTGAATCGCCGACCTTTCAGTTAGCCGCTGAGTGTTTAACCACTGCACTACTATGGCTCTTCCCATGTTTGGTAGAGGGTCAGTGAAAACATGGGAAACCCTCAAGGAAATGGAGTGACACAATAGTCTCAACAATGGTTTCAAACATATCAAAGATCATGGAGATGGCACAGGATTGGGTAATGTTTCGTTCTGTTATACATAAGGTCACCATGAGTCAGAGCCAACTCAACGGCAACTAACGATAACATTCTCAAAAAGAACTGAATACTTATCCTGAATATTTTCTATTGTTAGAAAATTACTTATTCATTTCTTGCTTTATTTTTTATCGGCCATTTTGTTTTTTACACTCCCGCTCAAGTCTCTGCCTTAATCAACATTTCAAGAAAGCAAAATTTAAATTTTAAAATTCTTTAAGTGCCCAGAAGAATCTGTTCTAATTTCCTAACCAATATAAGCTTGTCCCTAAAGTCCTAGAGAATTTAGCCTTAAATGACTCCAAGAGAATGGTGACTCTTCCCTAGAAGAAGGAAAAAAGATTTACCCCCCAAAGTTCCCCAAAACTTAAATTGAGATACAAATAAGAAGATCAAGTATGACAGAGCTGGCAGAATGTGGGAAGCAGAAACAGGAAACTCTGTTGTCTAGCCTCAAAGATAAGGTTTAGACAAGTGCTTTTCAGCACCCAGCAGGTTATAGAAAGTAGCATGATGTGACAGTTACACAGGCCTGAATCCCAGCTCTATCACTAATCTGTGATGTTGTCTTGGGCAAGTCTTCCCAACTCCCCACACTTCTGGTCTTGATCTCTAAAGTAGGGGGTCATATCACAACAGCACTGGCCTATTGACTTACTTGACAAGGTTGCTGTAAAAACTGAGAAACACAATCACTATCACTGCCAAGAATCACTACCATTGAGCTCGGGTGGTGGGCAGAGGGAATGTGAGTAGTCACAGGATGCAGTCTTCTACTCAGATATCTACTAACAGAAGAGGTAAATTTCAGCCTACATAAGAATGGAGGTGAGCACTTCTCCTTGCTTCAGTCTTTTCCGTTTTCAATCCCCCACTTAGTCATTAAAACCTGCTACTCAGCTCAGGAAGAGACAAATTGGGTCTTGAGTTCTTGAGGTCTTGGCAAGAGCAAATGCAGGAGCCTATCAACCTTCTGAGACTATTTATTTCAAATTTGCTTTTCTTATGAAAATAGAAATAAAGAAATTGGAGATGATTCAGAAAATAGTAATAAAAACAATTTTTTTAAACGTTTATAACAGTCCTAACAGGAAAAGTTCAAAAGGGAAGAGTCTGGCGTTTATCTACCGATATGACATGTACTTTTCCTACTTTATAGCTGCCTTTCAATTGAGCACTTACTAAGGGCATTGTAAATATCATCTCGTTTAACCCTTACGACTATTCTCTGAAGTACTGCTGTATTCCCCACTTGACAGCTGAAGAAACCAAAGAGGAATCAGGTTGAGTGTAGTGCTCAGTCATGCCAGCGCTAAGGTGCAGAGATTTGAGCCCACCTCTGTTATGGAGTTTAAATGTTTACCTTGTGTTGGCATCTTTAAAAAATCTCACGAAAACTCAGAAGGTGGGGACCAGAACTGTCATCATTTTACCAATAAAGGTGCTGGGCTCAAAGGGGAAACTCACATGGAAACTGAGGACACATCCCGGTGACCTCCCTCTCCTCACCCCACACCCCTCCTGGTGACCGCCCCCTCCTTACCCCACACTCATCCCAGTGACCTCCCTCTCCTCACCCCTCACACAGCCCTTCTGGCTCTTCCTATCTTCTGCTGTGTCCACCCCTCTCCATCTCCACTGCCCCAACCTCAACCCACACCACCACCACCACCACCACCACCTCTTAGCTTGACTTTGCAAATGCCTCCTCACTGGCCTCCCTTTCAATCTGGTCCCCATCCAACCTCTTCCTCAAACTCTACAGCTGGAGTGATCTTTATAAAATGCACACAAATGGAGGTGTTGCTCCAGCTTAGAATTATAAATGGTCCCTTAAGTCCAAGAGATGAAAATTCAAATTTTTTATAATGATAAGCATAAGACAGTGTTATCAAAATATGTGTCATGATCCACCATAGACATAAAACCAACATAGTTGGTTGACAATAGCATTAATTTTAAAAAAAAAAAAAAAAAAAAAGGAAGAAGGGTTAGAAGGCATTACCTTTATTAAGAGTATTATTTTTGTGAACATTGTATTCAGGTACATGTGCCTTAAGGCATGCATGCTCCAGGTCACATACTGTGTGTGCATTTGTCTACTTGTCCACAATGTACAAAGCAGCTGAGTGCTTTAACCATTTGCACCACCTAGGGACTCCAACCAGCCTAAGGAGGGGACAAAAACAGCCAAGAGAGTCCATTTCTCAGATAACAAGAAATGGCTGTAAAAGCACAAGGACAAATAAAAGATACTTGAAACAAAACACAGAATTTTCCAAAGGAGTTAGGCATCACCATTTTAAATCATTCATCCATTCTCAGAAAATTCTGCTTTTTATACACAGCTTACTTCTAATGATAAGGTATTAGAACATTCCAATCAAGGCACAAAAGACTTAATTCTAATAAGTAAATTATCAGGTTGTTTTACAACAAAGCAGAAAAAAATTATAAGCTTCTTTTTTGGCATCACCACCTGCCCCCCATGAAAAAGAAAGGAATCTTTCCATGCCTGAGTCTCCATGTGCCACAAACCTCTTTCACGTTATTCAAAGGCAATATTTTACAAACAGAAAAACAAACCATTATTCACCAAACTAGCCACGGACTTAATACCAAGCCAATTTAGGTATCCTGAAAGTCTATCATTTCATTTTCATGCTGAAAAATGATATGGATTTTTTCCTCATGTAGTCTGTATAATATGTAGGTGCCAAATCATCATATGTACTTTATAAGAATCAAAACAAATTCATATATATTTCAAATTATTTCCATTAAATGATTACTTAATATAAATTATTGGAATGCCCTAAAATGAAAACAACATGAAATGCAAAGTCAAAAGTCCACAGTTGTATCTCGAGCCCCTCTCTTTAATTTATTTTACAACCTTGCGCAGTGAAAGAAACTGCCAACTGCAAAACCGGGGACTGGGACCTAGAAATCTCCGAGGATTTCTTGCAGTGCTAATGTTCCTGGTTCCAAAAGAAAGAGCAGGAGCCACCTCTTCCGTTTCCCTGGTCCATAGTGCCCTCCAGTGGCTACCAGGAAACACTCAGTGTGTTTTGTTTTATTATTATTAGTATTCTTGCATATATGCAAGAAGGCGCCCTGGTGGCCCAGTAGTTAAGCACTCGGCTCCTAACTGAAAGGTCAGTGGTTTGAACTCACCAGCCACTCCATGAGGGAAATAAGGGGCAGTCTGCTCCCTTGAAAGATTACAGCCTTGCAAACCTCTGGGGGCAGTTCTACTCTGTTCTATAGGGTCGCTATGAGTCAGAAGCAACTTGACAGCAACGGGTGTTTGGTTTATATATGTAGGAGAACCTTGAACTCCATGCTACCCAGACATTTCAGATCAGTGATTCTCAGGTGCTTCCCAGAAAAATCTCACATACCTCTCTCTCCAAATCGAGGATTTCTCTAGGTGATGAGATTGTTAATGGGAGTGTGTACTATGTGTGAAGGGGGTGGAGGCAGAACAAAAGGCTGAGAATCACTCTTCCCTATCTAATCGAACAGGTCCCCATATCCCCCAACACCCCACCCCATATCTGTCAGTCTACACCCATCAACAATAGGCCATCTGAAGTGGGGGCAGCACAGACAGAGGCCAAAGGCTCTGAAACTTGTAGCATAATTTTGAGCACGAGTTTCACTGTGCTGGCCTTGAAAAGACAGAGTATCGCAAACCGGCATGTCGCGGCAAAACTTCTCACTGAGTAATCAGGCCATTCATAAGAGGCATTTTGAAACGTTCATGCCTTTGACACAGTAATTTCTAAGTAAATAATAGATATATCAACAAAGACTTATACAGATATGTCCATCTCTGTATAATTTATAATAAATCTCAAAATGATTTAAAGGAGTAATTAAACAATAAATTGTGACACACATAAAATTATTTTTTACCATCAATAAAAATATTTTTAAGATGGTAAAAAGTATTTCCAGACTTCCTGGAACCATGAAAGTTGGATGAACCCCTGAAACTATTGCCCTGTGATAATGTTTAAATCTTAAACCAAAAATACCCCCTGAAATCTTCTTAAACCAAGCAATAGTTTAGCTTAACTAGTAAAAAAATGTCTTCCTTGAGCATTATGCTCTTTTAAGAATTATCTATATGGGATCAAAGTGAAAACAGTAACTTGAAACATTATATAGGAACCTTAGGGGCAGTGAGTTTATATTAACGAGGGGGAGCAACTCAGAAAAGGAGGGTGAGAATGGTAGCACAACTCCAAGAATGTAATCAACGTCACTGTTGCCAGAAGAAACTGTTGAATTGGTATATGTTTGGGTGTGTATATTTCTCAACAAAAACAAGATAAATAAAATTTCAAAAAATCTTTTAAGTAATTTTAATGATTAAAAAATAATGTTAAGGGGGAAAAAGCAGAATGCAAAATTGTATATATATGTATTACATATACATATACAGTCATGTACCGCATAACATCTTTTCTTTCATCTTCGACCACATATACATCCGTGGTTCCCAGGTTACTAACATCCAACCTGCATACATCCCATAGTTATGAACCAACCCTGTAAAGCCTATTATATTAAAAATTTGAGGTACATACAATGGTTCGTAATAACAAACAGGCACTACTTTGCAAAGCACGTAAAAAACACTATTATTATTGTTATTACTATACTATTATGTTAAAGATGTTTTCGTCTGTCTGGAGGTGTTTCTTTAATGTTTTTTATGCATAAAAAGGTACACTACATACTATATACTAAGACAAACATTTGACTAACTCATGTTAGATACGAACCACATCTAAGTGTTCGACTTACGTACAAATTCAACTTAAAGACAGATTTAGGTATAAAACTTGTTTGTAATTCGGGGACTGCCTGTATATAGTATGATGTTTGCACGACATCCAAATCATTAACTTCCAATTTCACAGAACGTATTGTAGACATTATGTGATGCATGACGGTATATGTATATATATTTTTTGTTGTTGTTGTTGTTAGGTGCCTTCACGTCGGTTCCAACTCATAGCAATCCTGTGTACAACAGAACAAAACACTGTCCGGTCCTGCACTATCCTCACCATGGTTGCTACATTTGAGCCCATTGTTGCAGCCACTGTGTCAATCCATCTTGTCAAGGGTCTTCCTTTTCTTCACTGACCCTCTACTTTACCAAGCATGATGACCTTCTCCAGAGGTTGGTCCCTCCTCACAACATGTCCAAGGTACGTACGAAGAAGTCTCACCATCTTCACTTCCAAGGAGCACTCCGGTTTTATTTCTTCCAGGACAGACTTGTTCATTCTTCTGGCAGTTCATGGTATATTCGATACTCTTTACCAACATCATAATTCAAAGGCATCAATTCTTCTGTCTTCCTTATTCATTGTCCAGCTTTCCCATGCATATGAACAAAAAAAAAAAAACCTGTTGGCGTCAAGTCAATTACAACCCATGGCGACCCCACAGGACAGGGTAGAACTGCCCTCTAGGGTTTCCAAGGAGCAGCTGGTGGATTTGAACGGCCGACCTTTTGGTTAACAGACGAGCTCTTAACCACTATGTCACCATGCATATGAGGCAACTGAAAATATCATGGGTTGAGTCAGGCACACCTTAGTCCTCAAAGTGACAGCTTTGCTTTTTAACACTTGAGGAACAGGTCTTTTGTAGCAGATCTGCCCAGTGCGATACATCATTTGATTTCCTAACTGCTGCTTCCATGGGTGTTGATTGTGGATCCAAGTAAAATGAAACCCTTCACAACTTCAATCTTTTCTCTATTTATCATGATGTTGCTTGTTGCTCCAGTTGTGAGGATTTTTGTTTTCTTTATGTTGAGGTGTAAACCATATTGAAGGCTATAGTTTTTGATCTTCATCAGTAAGTGCTTCAAATCCCCTTTGCTTTCAGCAAGAAAGGTTGTGTCATCTGCATAACGCAGGTTAATGAGTCTTCCTCCAATCCTGATGCCACATTCTTCTTCATACAGTCCAGCTTCTCAGATTATTTGCTCAGCATACAGATTGAATAAGTGTGGTGAAAGGATGCAACCCTGACGCACACTTTCTTGATTTTACACCATGCAGCATCCCTTTGCTCTGTTCAAACGACTGCCTTTTGGTCTATGTACAGGTTTCTCATGAGCACAATTAAGTGTTCTGGAATTCCCATTCTTCCCAACGTTACCCATAATTTATGATCCACACAGTCAAATGTCTTTGCATAGTCAATAAAACACAGGTAAACATCTTTCTGGTATTATCTGCTTTTAGCCAAGATCCATCTGACATCAGCAGTGATATCCCTTGTTCCACATCCTCTTTGAATGGGGCTTGAATTGTCGATGTGCTGCTGCAACTGCTTTTGAACGATCTTCAGCAAAATTTTACTTGTGTGTGATATTAATGACACTGTTTGATAATTTCCACCTTCTGTTGGATCACCTTTCTTTGGAATGGGCAAAAATATGGACCTTTTCCAGTCGGTTGGCCAGGTAGCTGTCTTCCAATTCTTGGCATAGATGAGTGAGCCACCTCCAGCACTGCATCCATTTGTTGAAATATCTCAGTTGGTATTCCATCAATTCCTGGAGGCTTGTTTTTCACCAATGCCTTCAGTGCAGCTTGGACTTCTGCTTTCAGTACCATCGGTTCTTAATCATATGCTATCTCCTGAAATGGCTGAATGTCAGCCAATTCTTTTTGGTACAGTAATTCTGTATTCCTTCCATCTTCTTTCGATGGTTTCTGCATCATTCAATATTTTGCCCACAGAATCCTTCAATATTGCAACTCGAGACTTGAATTTTCTCTTCAGTTCTTTCAGCTTGAGAAATGCTGAGCATGTTCTTCTCTTTTGGTTTTCTAACTCCGGGTGTTTGCACACTTTCATTATATTTTACTTTGTCTTTTTGAGCTGCCCTTTGAAATCTTCTGTTAAGCTTTTTTACTTCATCGTTTCTTCTATTT
The DNA here is from genome assembly GCF_000243295.1 of Trichechus manatus latirostris. Classification (NCBI taxonomy): domain Eukaryota; kingdom Metazoa; phylum Chordata; class Mammalia; order Sirenia; family Trichechidae; genus Trichechus; species Trichechus manatus. The sequence goes on from NW_004444190.1 coordinate 1,492,419, forward strand.
GCTTTAGCTACTCTACATTCAAGAGCAAGTTTCAGTGTCTCTTCTGACATCCATTTTGTTTTTTTCTTTCTTTCCTATTTTTTAATGACCTTTTGCTTTCTGCATATATGATGTCCTTGATGTCATCTCACAACTCATCTGGTCTTTGGTTGTCAATGTTCAATGCATCAAATCTATTTTTGAGATAGTCTCCAAATTCAGGTGGGATATACTCAAGGTCGTACTTTGGCTCTCATGGACTTGTTTTAATTTTCTTCGGCTTCAACCTGAACTTGCATATGAGCAATTGATGGTCTGTTCCACAGTCGGCCCCTGGCCTTGTTCTGACTGATGATATTGAGCTTTCCCATCACCTCTTCCTACAGATGTCGTCCTGTGTATTCCACCTGGCGAGGTCCATGTGTACAGCTGCTGTTTATGTTGCTGAAAAAAAGTATCTGCAATGAATGAGTCTTTGTTCTTGCAAATTCTATCATGTGATCTCCAGCATCATTTCCATACCCAAGGCCAAATTTCCCGACTACCGATCCATCTTTTTTGTTTCCAACTTTTGCATTCCAGTCACCAGTAATTATCAATGCATCTTGATTACATGTTTGATCAATTTCAGACCACAGAAGTTCATAAAAATCTTCTATTTCCTCATCTTTGTCATTTGTTGTTGGTACATAAATCTGAGTAACAGTCATATTAACTGGTCTTCCTTGTAGGTGTATGGATACTATCTTATCACTGACAGCACTGTACTTCAGGATAGATCTTGAAATGTTCTTTTCGTCAGTGAATGCAATGCCATTCCTCTTTAACTTGTCATTCCCAGCATAATAGACTATATGATTGTCTGATTCAAAATAGCTCATACCAGTCCATTTCAGCTCACTAATGCCTAAGATGTCAATGTTTGTGCATTCTATTTCATTTACGATGACTTCCAATTTTCCTAGATTCATACTTCGGGCATTCCACACTCCAATTATTAATGGATGTTTGCAGCTGTTTCTTCTCATTTTGAGTGGTGCCACATCAGCAAATGAAGGTCCCGAAAGATTAACTCCATCCACATCAAGGTGGACTCTACTTTCAGGAGGCAGCTCTTCCCTACCCGTGCCGTATTTTGAGTGCCTTCCAACCTGAGGGGCTCATCTTCCAGCACTATCTCAAACATTGTTCTGTTGCTATTTATAAGGTTTTCAGTGGCCAATTTTTTCAGCAGTAGACCACCAGGTCCTTTTCCTTGATTGTCTTAGTCTGGAAGCTCCGCTGAAACCTGTCCACCAGAGCTGATGCTGCTGGTGTTTTAAATACCAATGGTAAAGCTTCCAGTATCACAGCAACACACAAGCCACCACTGCAGGACAAACTAACAGAAGTGTGGCCATTCTACAGATGAAGCAGCTGAGGCCTGAAGAGATCACACAGCTAGCCTGAGGAGGTTCAGTTGTTTATAAGTAGGAAAGGTACTCTCATGCCTGGAGCTTGTGACAACACAGCCTCATGTTCTTTCTACCTGCTTTGGTCAAACTGTTATACACCTGGAGTGGAAAAAAAAAAAAAAACCTTACAGAAATACAAAGGTTCATGCCTGCCCACAACACTTTCATTAGCTTTAACTCCACCCCTAGCTGCTACTTCTCTGTTGTGGCAACAAAGCTGTCTCGTACCTGGAAAAAAATCTCTGATGTACCTTTGACTTTGTTTGGATTTCTCTGGAATGTTGACTATTTAACCTGAAGATTTTAAAGGGTAGGTTATTGAGAAGAGAATACAGAAGATCCACAAATGATCTTATTCTGTGGAAAAATTTTCCATGCTCTGAACTTACTTGGGAAATAATTTTTTTAAGAGTAACTCGGCAAACCTCACCAGCTTCAAAATCCTCAAAACAGAGTTTGCAAACACTGGATGTTTCTGAACTGGACATTCTGTTGAGGAAGCATGGAAGAGTGCGGACAGGTCACACTATAAACAGAGATCAGGTTGCAAGCACAAAGCTCCCACAAACTCAGGCAGAGATTTTTGTCCCTTTAGTCTGGATTTGACTTCCTGCAGGCAGTTATTAGATAAAGAGAAAAGAATGTTGGCTAATTTAGAAAGATGACTAAGAACTAAACACATCAATGTTAAAACTTACTGAACTTTATCCATTGTAGGTGATAAGTTTTAGGTACAACATCACCCTGGATAATCTAAATTTGGTAATAAACTAGCAAAATATTTTTTATAGTCAACAAATATTCCAATGACGTTTAAAATTGAAAAACGACAGTATGACATAGCAGAAAGTCTTAAAGTCAGTAGAACAGTATTGTTTGGTCTATAGAGGTAAGGTTAAAAGGAAACTTGTCACTGTCCCTTAAGTATACATAAAGGTACGGAGTTTACTTCTTCATTTTAACTGAGGAAAGACAGAGGAAAAGTATAACAACAAGGGTAAGAAACTCGTGAAACAGGCTACCAAAAAGTTGCAAAATCTAGTTTTCTAGTGTTTTTTAAAAACCGGATAAATTCTTATACTTTTTAGATAACTACATTTTAAGTTTTCCCTAAAAACAAACAGAGTTTGACTAAATGCCAGAATGGGTGGTGGTGACAATTAGAACCACTGATGTCAGGAGAAAACAGAAACCAACAAGCTCCAAAATCGCTGCAGGAGGCTTCAGAGGAGAGATGAGATGGTGGCTGGACCTTGGAGATTGGGGAGGATTTGGGCAGAACCAAACCAAAACCAAACCCATTGCTGTCGAGTCTATTCTGACTCACAGCGACCCTACAGGACAGAGCAGAACTGCCCCATAGGGTTTCCAAGGAGTGGCTGGTGGATTCAAACTGCCGACCTTTTGGTTAGCAGCCAAGCTTCTAACCACTGCGCCACCCAGGCTCCTTGGGCAGAACAGTTCTGGTTAAAAAAAAAGAAAAAGAAGAAGAAGAAGAAAGAACGAAGACTCAGAGGTAGGAACAACGTGTTTGGGGCCATATGGAGAGAAAGTGACCAAGAATGGGATTAACAAAATTTATAAAAATATCAGTGAATAAAATAGTAGACTGATTCTTCACTGCACCACAAAATTCCAACATCTAAAACAAATATTTCTAGACCATCCTTTCCATATAATTTAAGTCTGATGTCCACAAAACATTGACATATTCTAAATTTTCCATCAGGGTTGTAAAAAACTCATTGTCATGACCCACAGCCTGCATTTTCAGGGAATGTTTGAGCACCTGCTTCCTGCAGAAGCTGCAATCTGGCAAAGCCAGTAAAGCAGGGGCAGGTTACCCAGCAAGCAAGGCAAAGGCTTACTCTCACATGGGCGATGGGGTGAAAAGCGTGGGAAATTGTGCACTACAGATTAGTAAGCAAGCACAAGTAAACCCATGCTTACCTGGCTTACTGGGTAATTGGTCTCTGTCAGGGATTGTAAATTTGAAAACAAGCTTTGATTCTGTAGGAAGGTGATGTGGGATTGGGAGAAAGACAGATGACTGCCATATGTAGAAGCAGAATCTTTGGTGTGGTGAAAACGTGAAATTGTTCACTACAGATGATCCGGTAAGCACAATGCTTACCTTGCCTCCCTGAAGTAAAGACAGATTCCAAGTTCAAGGCAAAACCAGGGGCAGAAGTAAGTAAAAGCAAATCAGCCAAGCTTCTTTCCTGCCAAACTTCCTTACATCTGTACAATTTCTGTGGGTGTGTTTTTTACAGGACAGCCTTTTAACCTTCCATATCCTGCCTCTCATATCCTCTTCTCTCCTAAAGACCTTTAGCAACAAACAGCTCCCACTGAAATCTGCCAACCGTCTTCCACCCACCCCCACCACCCAACCCCAACCACCAGAAAAACAAGTGAACACCCCTCCAACACAGCTGCTCAGACCTGCCTAGTCCTGGAGCATCTCCGCTGAGAGAGTCTGACCCAGAATTCCATGATCCTCCTCAGGCCGGCTTAGGAATGATCGAAACACGAGAGGGTAAACTGAGATCTATCTAATGCAGCTAACCAAAAAAAACAAAACAAAAAAATTTTTTCTAAAAATGCAGACCCGTTATAACAACATTTCAAATCATTTTGCACAGTACTTTTATTCAGTAGTCCACTATTATGTGTTTGATGGTGGGTTAGGTAACACTAAATTCATAACATGTCCTATTTACGTGGAAGAGGACCCTTAATTGTTGCTTTTCGGCTGTGAGTGAAGTACATGACTAATTTCAATTTACAAGTACATGACTAATTTCTTTGCAATAAGCCATCAACCTGTGATGAAAGAGATGTTTTCCACTCCACCTAATTTCAACCAACACATATACCCTATATCACTTCCAAACACCCTCATCTCACTCCCACACTAGGAATAACTAAAGGCCTGGCCAGACCAGCCCTGTGCACACTGAGAAAGCAGGGCCACAGGTGATGTCACCTCCAGGGGCAGAGTGCAAGTACCATCATAACCACCTCTCCCAAACCTGGCATTTAGGCCTTCAGTAGGCACCTTCTGTTGTGAGTTGAACAGTGTCCAAAAAAAATTCATGTCCACCCAGAAATGGATGGGGTAGAATTTGGAAATAGGGTCTTTGTAGATGCAACTAGTTGAGGATCTCAAAATTAAATCATTCTGGATTTAGGTTGGGTCCTAAATCCAATGACCAGGGTCCTTATAAGAGGCACAGAGAGACACACGGAAAGAAGGGGATGTGAAGATGGAGGCAGAGGTTGAAACAATGCTTCTGCAAGGCAAGCAGCGCCAGCAGCCACCAGAATCTAGGAGGGAGGCATGAGGCCATTCTCCCTCAGCCTCCAGAAGGGACCAAGACTGCCAGCATCTTCATTTCAGACTTCTGGCCTCCTGACTTGTAAGAAAATGAGTTTCTGTTGTTTAAAGCCAACCAAACGAAAACCAAATGAAACCCGTTGCCGTCAAGTCGATTCCGACTCATAGCGACCCTATAGGATGGAGTAGAACTGCCCCATCGGGTTTCCAAGAAGTGGCTGGTGGATTCGAACTGCTGATCTTTTGGTTAGCAGCCCAGCTCTTAATCACTACGCCACCAGGGCTCCAGTTTATGGTGATTTGTCATGGCAGCGCTAGAAAACTAACACATCTTCCTTTCTCCCAACAGTATGCTCAGGCTACTGGACATTTTCTTCATAGACACAGCATATTTTAATACAGGTACAGCTACATTTCATTGTCTGGTGGAATTCATTAAACAATATCAACCCCCATAGTAAGAATCTTTCAATGCATCTAGAATTTACTTCAGCCAGCTGAGAGTTCAATAAACCATGTCTGCTTGTATTTGGCCAATTTAGGAGGGAAAATCTTTTAATTACAGTTAGAACATTATGTTGTACGTGGTCCAATTTTCTACCATGTGCAAGAAAAACAGGTTGGCAGAAAAACAGATAAGAATGCTCCAAGTGATGTGACATATTCTTACTCGGCATGGAGTGAGGTTGGCTATCTTCACACACACACCAGAGGTAGGAATACCTCACAGAGGCACTGTGCCCAGAGCTGGATAAAAATGCATCAACAGCCCAGAAATACTCACAATCAACATAACTCCAGCACCACTGGGGGAAAGGTGATATAAAGGACTTTCCAGTCTTACCTCAATTGCTTATAACTGCATGAACAGGTAAACAGGTGCAATACTGCCCACTTCCAAGATTAAATAAGAGAATGTCTATGAAAACTCCTAGCATTGTGCTTGACACACAGCAGGTGCTCAATTATTGTTCATTTTTCTTCATGTCTCTTTGGGAGTATAAGTTCCTTGGTCCAGAGAGGAGACCTACTCTCTTTCATTTTAAGCACAAAACAAAAGAAGATCTGTTTATAAAGATTATTACAATTAGGATCAGTTACATGCTTGTGGGTGCAGGTAATAGAAACCTCAAATAAAGCTGGCTTCAAATTAAAGGGAATTTATTGGCTCATATAACTGTGAGCTCCAGGGGTAAAGATGGATTCAGAAGAAGCTTATTCCAATGGCTCAGACGATGTGACCAGGACACAATTTCCCTATGAAATTTAAAATATGTTCTGTTACTTACACTAGTGACTTACAGATAAATACAAAAACACAAAGGTGACTTTTAACCTAACGCAAGGAGAATGAGGAACATTAAAATAATCTTCTTGCTTACAAAAATTTTCTAGTCATATGTAATAGTACAGTGGGTTCTCAAGGTTGGAAAGGTCTGTAACAGTAAGAAAGACAGACAATTAAATGGCAATGGGCTAAAACCAAGTTTTCATAAACAGGGAAAGGAAGCCAACTCCTTCCACGTTCTCTCTTCTTTACTTTCTGCTACTACTGCAACTCACAATCCCAGTGCAGTCTTAAGGAATATTAGCTATGCTGTTGCTGTCGAGTCGATTCTGACTCATAGAGACCCCACAGGACAGAGCAGAACTGCCCCATAGGGCTTCCAGGAGTGGCTGGCAGATTTGAACTGCCAACTTTTCAGTTAGCAGCCAAGTTCTTAAGCACTGTACCGCCAGAGCACCATGGTGACTATAGAGATTAATATTTTTAATTTTTCAAAATAACTTATATGCCTGAAGCTAAATTTAAAAGCACAGCAGATTAACTAAATGTCTCACACAAAGTCCAGGAATTTCATGATTCAGTTCTGAAAATAACTTGAATGAACATGAAAACTCACTCAGACATAAACCAAATATAATTTCTATAACCAAAGAAAAAGATAATAGATAGAAAAACTGAATAATACCTCTTCGGATAGGAAAAGAGTAAAAGTTTACTTATGAAATCTCTTGTTTCTTAATGCTAGCTGGCAAAATATCTGCAGAGGAAATTAGTCAACTTTATAATGCTACTATAAAACAGCTGAAATAAACAAATTGCTGTTCTAATCTCCTGGCTGGCATCAAAGCCAAACTACTTTCTTTCTTATGCCTGTTACAACCTAAATCTGCTTGATGAAACTCATATGTCTGCCACAGCGGGTTCCAGCAGTAGATTTTTGTAACACACACGTTTCTCCATTTCGTTTTAAAGTGTGATCTTAGTTAAATACAGAAGAAAAATTTCATCAAACTCAAGGTAAATCACAACACTACTTTGAAGAGAGCAAGGTCACCAAAACAAAGAGTTGCAAAATATCAAAGCAAATGGAAATGTTTCACTGAATTTCATTTTTCCAGCTCTCTGAATGCCTGCTTATTTGACAAGACATTTTCCAGTACATAGAGCCAGACTGAACAAGAAAAATATCTATTTAAAAAATTAAATCTGTCACCACTGGGATTATGCCACTGAAATGTATGACTTTACCCCACCATATTTATTTACTTGACTCAAGAAACACTGTCATCATTAAGTACACCTCCAAGTTTCTATCAAACTTTTTTATAAAGGGAAAAAAGAGAAACACATAATGACTTTCTGGTTGCCAATGAAAGAAGAATCAATTAGAAGGGTAGAGATGTGGAATGAAAAGCAGAAAATAGACATGTAGGACAGAATATGACTGCAGATTGTAAATACATATCCCAAGCCATACCCATCATATTTTCCTGGGGCTGTTTCTTCCCTCCACCTTCCCTATCTCTGTCTAGAGCTCTACTCCTGCATCACTCACCCAGGCCTGGAACCTTGGAGGCTAAACCAGCCAACATATTCTGCCATTTTCTGAATCTGGTCAATCACTAAAACCAACTGACACCTCCTTTGAAATATTTTTCATCATCCTCAAACTGTGCCTTATGTAGGTAAACACACAATAAATATTAGCTGAATTAAGTTTATTGCCATGGTGGCACAATGGTTAGGAGTTAGGCTGCTAACCAAAAGGCTGGCAGTTCGAATCCACCAGCTGCTCCCTGGAAACCCTATCGGGCAGTTCTACTCTGTCCTATAGGGTCACTATGAGTTGGAACTGACTCGACAGCACGTAACATCAACAACAAGTATACGTTTTCATGTACTCTGCTTTAAAATCATCATGAAAAATTGGTTATCTTTTGTTTGAATCCTGATTTGAACAAATAAACTGTAAAAAAAAGTTTATGAAAGTGCTGAAAGAAAAGAACTGTCAACCATGAATACTATATCTGGAAAACTATCCTTCAAGAATGAGGGGGAAATTAAGACATTTTCAGATAAGTAAAAGGTGAGAGAGTTCATATGCACTAGACCAGTCTTACAAGAAATGCTAAAGGGACTCCTTCAGTTGGGAAACAAAGGACACTAGAAAGTAATTCAAAGCCATATACAGAAGAAAAGGTCTCCACTATAGGTAACTGCATGGGTAAGTATAAGGGTAAGTTTTAAGGTATCCTTAGTTGATAATACTAATTGTTATGTCCTTCATGCTTTATAATGACAAATGCATAAAAAATAAGTATAAATCTAACTTACAGTGTACATGATGTATAAAGATGTAATTAGTGATAACAATAACATAAATGGGGGAGGGGAAGAAACTGTATAGGTATAGAGTTTTTGTACGTTACTGAAGTTAAGTTGGTATCAATTTAATCCAAGTTGTTATAAATGCAAGACATTAAATGTAATATTCATGGTAACATAAAGAAAACATCTAAAAATACAAAAACAAACACACACACACACAAAACGAAAGGAGAAGGGACTCAAAATGGCTCACTACAAAAATGTAACAAAACTCAAAAGTTGGTAGCAATAGAAGTAATAAGGGACAAAAAAGGTATAAGACACAAAACAAATGACAAGACAGTAGAAGTAAGTCCTTCTGTATTGGTAATTACAGTGAATTTAAATGGACTAAGTGCTCTAATCAGAAGGTAAAGAGTGACAGAATGGATAAAAACAAACATGATCCAACTATATGCTGTCTACAAGAAACACATCTTAGGCCCAAAAACACAGATAGGTTGAAAGTGAAAGGATGGAAAAAAATATCCCATGCAAATAATAACTGAGAGCAGGGTTGGTGATCTTCATTATATCAGACAAAATAGACTTTTAAGTCAAAATCTGTTATAAGAGACAAAGAAGGACATTATATAATGATAAAAGAGTTAATTCATCAAGAAGATGTAACAATTATAAATATATATATTTATAATATAATAATAATAATTTATAACATATATAATATATAAATTATATATATAATTATATATAATTCTAACATTGGAGATCCTAAACACATAAAGCAAACACTGAAAGAATCGAAGGGAGAAATAGCTCTACAATGATAGTTGGAAACTTCAGTACACCACTCTAGAAAGAAGATCAATAAGGAAACAGAAAACCTGAATGTACTATAAACCAACTAGACCTAAAAGACAAATATAGAACACTCCACCCAACAAAAGCACAATATACATTCTTTTCCAATGTACATGGATCATTCTCCACAATAGACCACATGTTAGGTCACAAAGCAAGTCTCAATAAATTTAAAAAGACTATAATCATAAAAAGTATTTCCTTCAACCACAATGGTATGAAGTTAGAAATTAATAACAGAAAGAAAACTGGAAAATACACAAATATATGGAAATTAAACAACATACTATTAAACAACCAATGGATCAAGAAAGAATTCAAAAGAGAAATCAGAAAATATTTAAAGGTAAATGAAAATAAAGAACAACATATTAAAACTTATGGCAAATAGCGAAAGCAATGCTCAGAGGGAAATTTACAGCTGTAAATGCCTATTATTAAGAAAAGAAAGATCACAAATCAAAACCTAACTGTACAACTTGAGGAAGTAGAAAAAGAGCAAACCAAACCCAAAGCAAACAGAAGGAAGGCTATAACAAAGATCAGAGCAGAAATACTGTATTATTATGCAAATATCACACACCTTCTATATTTGTTCACCAACTGTGCTTCACCGCCCCCAGCCCCCCGAGATATTTTCATAAGCATGCTATGCTAATTTTTTTACATCAGTATATAAAAAAATTGTCATGGCATCACTTATGAACATATCTCGTGGGGGGAGGGTGTGGTTGGAAAACTTAGGTGCATGTTATTTGTATTAAAAATATGGTAAATAATATAGAGAACAGAAAAACAATAGAGAAAATCAATGATGCAAAATATTTTCATAAGCATACTATGCTAATTTTTTTACATCAGTATATAAAAAAATTGTCATGGCGGCACTTACGAACATATCTTGTGGGGGGAGGGCATGGTTGGCAAACTTAGGTGCACATTATTTGTATTAAAAACATGGTAAATAATATAGAGAACAGAAAAACAATAAAGAAAATCAATGAAACCAGAAGTTGGTTTTTTGAAAAGGTCTAAATTTGACAAAATTTTAGTTCGACTGACAAAGTAAAAATGGGAGAAGATGGAAATATCTGAAATCAGAAATAAAAGTGGGGACATTAGAACTGACCCTACAGAAATAAAAAGGCTCATAAGAGAATAGTATGAACAATTATATGCCAACAAATTAGATAATCTAGATGAACTAGACGAAGTCCAAGAAACAGACTTCCTACATTGATTCAAGAAGAAATAGAAGGGAGGTGGTCCAAGATGGCAGAGTAAGCAGATGCTTCACAATGTCCCTTTTACAACAAAGACTTGAGAAAATAAGTGAATTGGCTACAGATAACAACTTTGGAACCCTGAGCATCAAAGATAAGGTTGAAGAATCACATCAAGCTCCCAGTAGAAGGAAGGACAGCACAAAAACAGCAGATACAGAGAATTGTTGATCGCTGGCATCCTACTAGCTGAACCTGCACAGTGCAACCATACTGAGACAAAGCAAGCAGCATTCGCAGCTGAAACCTCCATCACCTGGTGCAGCCAAAGAGGAGCAACTCATATCCAGAGCCAGGCAGGCGCGCTTCCCACCCTGTGAAAGTTAAGTACATGCACCCCACCCATCTAACCCACCCTAGCCACCTGTGCCGAAGGCCCACAGGGCTGTGGGGCACCCTCACCCTCCTCACCCATCCTGAATCCCCACACAAGACTGTAGTCCAGTGGCACCAATTACCTCCCTCCCCCCAAGCCAGGAGCCCACAGACTGGAGGGACTGGTGGTACCTGCCCCTTCACTCAGCCATCCGTGCTGGGGACCCACAGACCTGCAATGCCTCCTACTCCTTCCAGCCACCTGTGCTGTGGGCCCAAGGGCCAGCAGTGCCTTCCACTCCCTGTGGCCACCTGTACCAGGGGCCTGAGGGTGGGCAGAGCCCCCTACTCCCTCCAGCCACCCACACCGGGGATCTGAGAGCCAGTAATACCTCATACTCCCTCCAGCCACATGGGCCAGGGACCTGAGGGTCATCAGTGCCTCCTATTCACTCTGCCCACTTGTGTCGGGGACCTGGAGACCAATGGTGCCTCTTACTCCCTCTGGCCACCCGTGCTGCAGCCCTGAAGGCCAGCCGTGCCTTCTACTCCCTCTATCCACCTAAGCTAGGGACCACAGGACTAGCAATGCTTCCTCGTAAGCTAGGGACCTTAGCAATGCTTCCAGCTAAGCTAGGGACCTTAGGACTAGCAGTGCTTCCTCCTCCCTACAACAACATACACCAGGGGCCCAAGGACCAGCCGCACAACCTCCCCCATGATACACTCTAGTGGACAGGGGCACCCCCTCCAACCAGGCACCTGTGAGTAGGCAACATCCCTCATGCCTCACCTCCTGCATAGCAATCAGAGGCTTGTAACCACTTCAAACACCCCCGTGCAGCCATGCCCACCCATGATAGTTGGTGAGAGTTTCTGTACCACATACCTGGTGACTGACAACCGGGGCATCCTTGCCCCAACCATCTGGCAATCGACAGAGCACACACACAACACCCAACTCAACAACCAGGGAGAACAACCCCTGCACCCACAGCCAGGTAACTGGCCAGACACATACATCACCTCACCAGAAACACCAGCTACATCCTCAGCAGCCCTACAAAATGAAAAAACAGAAATTCACATTCACACAGTCACTGCCCTACCCACCCAGAGGCAGGAAGTAAGAGCTTCAATGTGGCCACATTAGCAACCAGAGTAGAACACACACCCAGGCTATTTGAATATACCAAAACAAAACAAAAATTCAGAAGGCAGCAAACAAACATACAATATATAAATAAATATAATAACTTCTTGATGCCTCGGAAACAAGAGACAATATCAAATCACATAAAGAAGTAGGACAAGATGGCTCAAGCAAGTGACCAAAATAAAGAACCAGAAAACGTTCTGGAGAAACATGGCAATGGAACTACCTGATAAGGACTTCAAAAGAATAATATACAGGGCTCTCCAGGACATCAAGAACAAAATCAAAGAAAACAGAAACAAAACCTAGGAAAACATGGACAAAATCATACAGAACACAGACAAAGCAATAGAAGAATTCAGGAAAACAATACAAGAAAATGACAAAACAAACAGACAATTAGAAACCATACAAAAACAGCAACTAGAAATCCAAAAATCAACAACAAATTTGCAGAAAGAGACAACTCAATGAAGGATGTAAGAACAGAATTCAAACAATGGAAGACGGATTCAGCGAATTTGAAGACAAATCCCTTGACAACAATTTGTCTGAGGAAAAATCAGAAAAAAAGAATGGAGAGCAATGAAGAAAGCCTAAGAATTATGTGGGGCACTATCAAGAGGAAAAATCTACTTGTAATAGGTGTTCCAGAACAGGGAGGCAATGGAAAACACACAGAAAATTGTCAAAGATTTGCTGGCAGAAAACTTCCCTAATAGCATCAAAGTTGAGAAGACATCCATCCAAGAAGCTCAACAACCTCCATACAGGATAGACCCCAAAAGAAAGCACCATGACATATCGTAATCAAACTCACCAAAACCAAATAAAAAGAAAGAATTCTGAGAGCAGCTCAGGAAAAACAAAAAGTCACATACAAAGGGGAACCAATAAGACTAAGCTCGAATTACTTGACCAAAACCATGCAGGCAAGAAGGCAATGGGATGACATATATAAAACCATTAAGAAAAAAAACTGTCAACCAAGAAGTATATATCCAGAAAATTTGTCTCTCAAATACAATGGCAAAATTAGGACATTTCAGTTAAACAAAAATTAAAGGAATTTGTAAAAATCAGACCAGATGTACAAGAAATATTAAAGGGTGTCCTTTGGATGGAGAACCAACAATATCAGATAACAACCTGAGATTAGGACACAGGAAGGAATCAGCCAGATACCAACCCAAAGAATTCCCAAAAATAAAACAAAGCTAAAAGATTGAAAACAGAGAACCAGAGACATCAATCTGCAAATGATGACAACATAAAAACAAAAAAGAGGGAATAAACGGCATAGTTATAGAACTTTCATATGGAGAGGCAGTAAAGCCAATATCAGGAAATAAAACAGTGTGAAGAAAAACATAAAGACTCAATAAACACAAACTCAACAACAACAAAAGAAATGAAAAGAAAATCCACAAACAAAAAGAACTCAGCACAGAAAATTAAGCAGAACAAAGAAACTGTCAATACCACAAAAAAGTTAAAACAAAATGACAGCAGTAGCCTCAAACCTATCAGTGATCACACTGGATGTAAATGGCTTAAATGTACTAGTAAAGAGACAGAGATTGGCGGAAAGTATAAAAAACACAATCCATCAATATGCTGTCTACAAGACACACAACTTAGACACAAAGACACAAAAATACTAAAACTCAAAGGATGGAAAAAAATATATCAAGCAAACAATAACCAAAAAAAGCAGGAGTCGCATCATTGATCTTCTATAAAAAAAGACTTTAAGACAAAATCAATGATAAAAGATAAGGAAGGACATTACATAATGATTAAAGGGTCAATCCACCAAGAGGACATAACCATAAAAAATATATACGCACCCAATAACAGGACTCCAAAATACATAAAACTAACAGCATTGAAAAGAGGAATACACAGTTCAACAATAATAGTAGGAAACTTGAACACACAACTTTTGGTGAAGGAGAAAACATCTAGAAAGAAACAACACAGATACAGAATATCTAAATGCCACAATCAACCAGCTCAACCTCATAGACACACACAGAACACTGGGAAGCACCACTCAGCTGAGGAACTGCTTACCCGGTCTGCGCTGCCACTCTGGTGGGATCCTTGGGGTCTTTTTTGTTGTTGTTTTGTTTTTTGTTTGTTTTTTGTTTTATTCTGTTCTGTTTGTTTCCTGTGTTTATTTTCTTTTTCTTTTCAACACTTGGGAGTCACTTCCAGCCGGGCTGCACTGCACAGCCTAAGAAACACTTCCCTGGTCTGTGTAATCATGCTGGTGGTATCCCTGGGGGCATTTTTTTCTTTTTCCCATTTTGTTTTTCTTCATTTCTCAGTTTCTCATCTCTGTATACTTACCTTCTTTACCTGTTTCCTGAATACCCAGTGCTGTGTGACATCTCTGTGTGTATAACCAGAATGGACTGCACTGCCAGGGAGCCACTTCCCTTGTCTGCACAGCCACACTGGTGGGATCCCTGGGGGCTTTTCTTTTAAAAAAAAAAAATGTTTATTTATTTATTTTCTCTTCTCCTTTTTGTTTTCTCAATTTCTTGGTTTCTTGTCTCTCCACTACAATGGCAAGCTCCCTCAGCACTCTTTTTGGTTTGTTTGTTGTTGGTTCCTGTTTCTCTCTCCTCTCTATCTTCTTTCCAATACCCATCTTTGCTCCACATATCACAACCTCTCCCCTCCTTCCCACCTACCTGTACCATGTGCTTAAACATCACACCCCCTAGCAGCACAGGCATGGCCTATCAGAATCTGCTCTGCACTGACTCCTGGGTCATCCTGTCAGCCCTAGTAAATGTCACAAACAACCTATCCCAGCCACTTCCCTTCAGCTGGACTTGCCCTGCTGCACCATAGCTGAGTGACTGGCTCTGTCCATTGGACAAGGAGGTGAAAAGTACCACGCCCAAAGACGAGCGAACAACAAAAAACACACAGCCTGCCTACTCAGACATAGCCAAATAAAGCAAAACAGCAAGATGAAACAAACAAATCTACAATCAATAAACAAAGAAAATAACTACAGAATGTCCCGAAGACAGCAGACAATATCAAAACATATTAAAAAAATCAATATGGGATGGTTCCAGTAGGCTTCCAAAATAAAACACCAGATGACTTTCCAGTAGAAGAAAAGGCACTAGAACTACCTGATAGAGAATTCAAATCTCTAATATTCAGAGCTATCCAAGAGTTGAAGCAAAAAGCAGACAAAAATGAGGAAAAAATAGACAAATTCATGGAAAACATAGACAAATTCATGAAAACTACAGACAAAAAAAATGAAAGAATCTAAGAAAATAATGCAGGAACAAAATGCCAAAATAAATTCACAACTAGAAATCACACAAAAACAATAATTAGAAATCCAAAAGATAAACAACTAGATTTCAAAAATGGACAGTGTCATAGAAGGGCTTAGGAGCAGCTTTGATATAATGAAAGACAGGATCAGTGAAACTGAAAACAAACACTTGTATACAACATTGAGGAAAAATCAGAAAAAAGAACAAAGAAAAATGAAGAAACCCTCAGAAGTATGTGAGATACAATCAAAATAAAAAATCTGTGAGTGATCGGAGTTCCTGAAAAGGGGGAGAAAACAGAAAACACAGAAAGGATCACTGAAGAATTGCTGACAGAAAACTTCCCTAATATCATGAAAGATGAAAAGCTGACCATCCAAGAAGCTCAATGAACCACATATATGCCAGACCCCAAAAGAAAATCATCAAGGCATATCATAATCACACTCGCTAAAACCAAAGACAAAGAAAGATTGCTGAGAGCAGGTCGAGAAAAATGAAAAGACACATATACAGGGGAAACAATAAGACTAAACTCTGATTACTTGGCAGAAACCATGCAGGCAAGAAGGCAAATGGGACGACATATAAAAAACCTTGAAAGAAAAACAGTGCCAACCAAGAATAATATATCCTGCAAAACTCTCATTCAAATATGATGGTGAAATTAGGACATTTCCAGATAAACAGAAATTAAGGGAATTTGTAAAAAGGAAACCAAACTAACAAGAATTACTAAAGGGAGTCCTTTGGTGTGAGAACAAACAACATTACACCACAGCCTGAATCTAGGACACAAGATCACACCAGCCAGATACTAACCCAGGAAATGAACTCTCAAGGACTATGCAAAACCAAAAGAATTACAACAGGGAACCAGAGAGTTTAATCTGTTAATGACAACAACGTCAGGACAATAAAAGAGTGAATAAACGGTGTAGGTATAGAATTTCCTAATGGAGAGGAAAGCAAGGCAATACCACGTAACAATAGACTGGTTCAAACGTAGGAAGATACGGGTAAATTTCAAGGTAACCACAAAGAAAGTTAACAAACCTACTCATCAAAATAAAGAAGAAAAACATAAAACCTAAGTAAAAAAAAAATCTGGCAAAACAAAAGAACTGAAAAAAAATCCACAAACAAGAGGAATTCAGCACAGGAGAGTAAGAGGAACAAAGAAAATGTCAGCACCACAAAAAAAAGCACTACAAAATGACTGCAATAAACTCACACCTATCAATAATTACATTGACTGTAAATGGCCTAAATGCACCCATACACAGAGAATGACAGAATGATTAAAAAAAAAAAAAAAAGGATCTATCAATATGCTGTCAACAAGAGACACACCTTAGAAACAAAGACGTGAATTTATTAAAAATCAAAGGATGGAAGAAAATATATCAAGCAAACTGCTACCAAAAAAGAGCAGCAGTGGCTGGCAATTCTAATCTCAGATAAAATAGAGTTGAAAACAAAATCCACCATAAAAGACAAAGAAAGGCACTATACAATGATTAAAGGGACAATCCATCATGAAGACATAACCATAATAAACATCTATGCACCCAACGACAGGGCTCCAAAATACATGAAACAAACTGTGACAACACTGAAAAGAGAAACTGACAGTTCCACAATAATAGGAGACTTCAACGAACCACTCTCGGTAAAGGACAGAACATCTTGAAAGAAGCTCAACAAATATACAGAAGACCTAAAGGGCACAGTCAGCCAACTTGACCTCATAGACATACATAGAACACTCCACCCAACATCTGCAAAGTACACATTCTTTCCCAAAGCACATGGAACATTCTCCAGAATAGGCCACAGAGCAACCCTCAACAAAATCCAAAACACTGAAATAATACAAAGTATCTTCTCTGATCACAATGCCATCAAAGTAGAAATTAACAACAGGAAGAGCAAAGGGAAAAAATCAATTACATGGAAAGTGAATAAAACCTTGCTGAAAAACCACTGGGTAATAGAAGAAATCAGAGATGAAATCAAAAAACTCCTACAATCAAAGGAGAATGAAAACACATCATACCAAAATCTTTAGGACACAGCAAAGGCAGTCCTCAGAGGTCAATTTATAGCAACAGATGCACACATTAAAAAAGAAGAAAAGGACAAAAGCAAAACATTAGCTATACAACTCGAACAAAAAGAAAGAGAAGAGAAAAAAAAGCCCACAGCCACCAGAAGAAAGGAAATAATAAAGATCAGAGCAGAAATAAATGAAATAGAGAATAGAAAAAAATAGAAAGAATTAACAAAACCAAAAGTTGGTTCTTTGAAAGGATCAAAAAAATCGAACAACCAATGGCTAAACTGACAAAAGAAAAACAGGAGAAGATGCCAATAACCCAAATAAGAAATGTAATGTGGGACATTACAACAGACCCAGCTGAAATAAAAAGGATCAAGTATTATGAAAAACTATACTCCAATAAATTTGAAAACCTAGAGAAAATGGACAAATTTCTAGAAACATAGTATCTACCCAAACTAACACAAAATGATGTTGAAAATTGGAACAGATCCATAACAAGAGAAGAGACTGAAAAGGTAATAAAAAAAACTCCAAATAAAAAAAAGCCTTGGCCCACTATGAGGATCATGGTCTTGGGGAACATCTAGCTAAATTGGCATAACACAGTTTATAAAGACAATGTTCTACATTCTACCTTGGTGAGTAGTATCTGGGGTCTTAAAAGCCTGTGAGCGACCATCTAAGATACTCCACTGGTCTCACCCCTTTGGGAGCAAGGGAGAATGAACAAAACTGAAGATACAAGGGAAAGATTAGTTTAAAGGACTAATGGACTACAACTACCACGACATCCACCAGACAGAATCCCATACAATAAGATGGTGCCCAGCGACCACCACCAACTGCTCTGACAGGGATCACAACAGAGGATCCCGGACAGAGCTGGAGAAAAATGTGGAACAAAACTCTAACTCACAAAAAAAAGACCAGACTAGCTGGCCTGACAGAGACTGGAGAAACCCCGAGAGTATGGCCCCCAGGACACCCTTTTAGCTCAGTAATGAAGTCACTCTCAAGGTTCACCCTTCAGCCAAAGATTAGACAGGCCCGTAAAACAAAACAAGACTAAAGGGGCACAGCAGCCCAGGGGCAAGGACTAGAAGGCAGGAGGGGACAGGAAAGTTGATAATAGGGAACCCAACGTGGAGAAGGGAGAGTGTTGACATGTCGTGGGGTTGTTAACCAATGTCATAAAACAATATATGTACTAACTTTAATGAGAAGCTAGTTTGTTCTGTAAACCTTCATCTAAAGTACAATTTAAAAAAAACTACAATGAGATACTATCTCACCCTGACATTACTGGCACTAATCAAAACAACAGAGGACAATAAATGTTGGAGAGGTTGTGAGAAGGCTGGAATGCTTATACACTGCTGGTGGGGATTTAAAATGGTACAATCACTACGCAAAATGGCAAGACACTTCCTTAAAAAGCTAGAAATAGAAATACCATATGACCAGCAATCCCGCTCCTGGGTATATACTCTAAGGAAATAAGAGCTGTGACACAAATAGATATATGCACACCCATGTTCACTGGAGCACTATTCACAAAGGCAAAAAGATGGAAACAACCTAAGTGCCAATTAACAGATGAATAGAGTAGCAAACTGTGGTACATACACACAATGGAATACTATACAACAATAAAGAATAAGGACGAATCCGTGGAATATCTCACAACATGGATGAACTTGGAGGACATTACACTGAGTGAGGTAAGTCAATCACAAAAAGACAAATATTGTATGAGACCACTGTTATAAAGAAACAAGAAAAGGTTTACACACAGGAAAAAAAAAAATTGATGGTTACCAGGGATAGGAGGGGAAGGGAGAGAATATTACCAAATAGATAGAAGACACATGTTAATATTGGTGAAGGGAAACGCAATACACAATATGGGGGAAGTCTGCACAACATGACCAAAGCAAAGGAAGACCCTGAGAGGAATGCAAGAATAGAGGGCAACAACAGTAATTACTATAGCATAGACAATCCTGCCATAATAGTATTAACAAACAGTAATTTATGAATGGTTATAGAGGTTGATAGGCATGCCAAGAGGTGTGGGAGGGTTTAAGGAAACATACCCACCTGCACATATAGGTTTGGTGGTGGATATTTCTACATACATAACTGTAGGTGCTGTTTATATATTAATATAGACAATAGAGCACACAAGAGCCACAGTCAGGGCAACTTCTTAGACATAATTAAGCACCTTGCAGGACGAAGTTTCTAGGTTCGAAGGTGAAGGACCACAGACGCAGGGGACATCTATGTCAACTGGCACAACATAGTTAAAAAACAAAAAGTTCTGCATCCTACTTTGGTGAGTAGTGTATCTGGGGTCTTAAATGCTTGGGTCTTAGATGGCTTGTGAGCAGCCATCTAAGATACAACTATTGGTCTCCTCCCGTCTGGAGCAAAGGAGAGTGAAGAAAAACAAAGACTCAAGGGAGCAATTACCCCAAAGGACTAATGGACCACATGAACCACAGCCTACATGACCCTAAGACCAGAAAAACTAGACGGTGCCTGGCTACCACTACCGACCACTCTGACTGGGATCGCAACAGAGGGTCCTGGACAGAGCGAGAGAAAAATTGTAGAACAAAAAATTAAATGTACAAAAAAGACCAGACTTACTGGTCTGACACAGACTGGAAGAACCCCCAAGACTATGACCCTAAGACACCCTTCTGACCTGGCACTAAAGCCATTCCCGGAGACCACCTTTCAGCCAAACCATAGACAGGCCCATAAAATAAACAATAATACTGGAGAGGAACGTGCTCAGAACAATGAATTATATGAGATCAAAAGGGAAACATCTGCCGAAAAGCAAAGATGAGAAGGCAGGAAGGGGTAGAAAATCAGGACGAAAGGAAACAGGGAACCTAGGACAGAAATAGGGACACACTGACACATTGTGGGGAATGAAACCAATGTCATGGAACACTTCATGTACAAACTATGGAATGGGAAACTAATTTGCTCTGTAAACTTTAACCTAACGCAGAATAAAAAATTTTTTAAAAAGTGGAAAAAAAAGAATACTGCTGTCTTGCTTGTAGATACTTATTACTATGTGATATTTAAAACTGCATCCATATATCATTTTGATTAAAATAAAATTAATTTTAAAAACAAAGAAGACAAATAGCTGTTTGGTGATTGGACATTATTATTTAAAAAAAAAACACCACCACTGCCGTTGAGTCAATTCCAACTCACAGAGACCATACTGGTGATGAAAAATATGAAGAGATGTTATCAAAGGAAAAGGAAGGATCCTTTGAGGGATGAGGAGAGTCTCTTACTGAAACAGACAAGGCAAGAGAATCAGAGTGCAAAAGATGGCATCCAGACATCTTTAAAAGAATAGAATTTGGGACAAGTTCCTCAAGGGCAATACCTATACTTTAATTCTTTATTGTAAAGGAACTTTATTCAATTAACATTTATTGCACACTAAGCTCTGTGCAAAATACAAAGGTGAGTGAGATGTGGGGCTTACCCTCAGATGCCTACAGTCCAGCAGAGAGACAAGAGGTATGGACTGCCTGGAAGGTGTGTCAGGATTAAAGGCTACAAGGAAAACCACCTGTCTGTGTGAGTGCACTAGAGGAGTGACAGGGAAACACACTCAGTCAGCATGCAGAAAAACTTGGGACATTCAAAGGAGTGGGTTGCATCTCAATCCAGGTCCTTTCTGCCTTGCGTCCTTAATGCAGCATCTTGCCCAAAACTAGTTTCCACAAAGCTGGGAAGTGTCTGATCTCAGAACCCCAATTATTTTGCTTCATTGCTATTGTATTTAGGAATTTAAGAAACACAAAACACATTTAAGGTCCTGGCCAAAAATACACCCCTATAGTGGGGCACCACCACCAATCTGTCAGTTTGTCATACCGTGGTGGCTTGCATGTTGCTGTGATGCTGGAAGCTATACCACCGATATTTCAAATACCAGCATGGTCACCCACAGTGGAGCTTCCAGACTAAGACAGACTAGGAAGAAAGGCCTGGTGATCTACTTCCAAAAATTAGCCAATGAAAACGTTATGGATCATAACAGAATATTGTTCGATACAGTGCTGGAAGATGAGCCCCCTAAGTTGGAAGCAGGGTTTCGAACCAGTTCACCGCAGTTTGAATCCCTGCTGAGAATTTCCATTTCCACCCCAGATACATACTGCATCAGAATCTACATTTTAACAAGATTTCCCAGGAGATTCTTATGTACAATAGATTTTGAGAACCACTGCTCTACTAGTGGTTCTCAGAATTGGGCCATAACCAGCAGCATTAGCATCGCCTGGGAACTTGTTAGAAATGCAGATTCTCAGCAGGAGTTCCAGCTGGCTCAAAGCCCTGGTTGGAAGGCACTTCATAGCCGCAACAATGGAGTCAAACATGCCAACAATTATGAAGATGGTGCAACACGGGAAAATGTTTTGTTCTGTTATACATAAGGTCACCATTGGTTGGAGTTGACTCAACAGCAACTAACAACAAGAAGTAGTGGGACAGAGAATACTCCTGTGGATGACTGGGTTGACCAGAAAGAAAACAGGAAAAAACAAGAACTGGCAGTCATATTATTACCTGTAAGAACTAAAATGTTGGAAACTAGATTTCAGGGGGATGATCTCTGAACACAGAAGGAACTTTCTTGTGGTAATCTCCCAAACCATACTGAAAGAACACCAACTGCGAAACGCTTCTAAGAGCAAATACACACATAAGCTGTAGGGTTCTAACAGACAAAGAGGTGGTAGTGCAGCAGAGGGAGGGCTAGAAGGAAATGAAAACAGAGTGACACTCTTATATTTGCCAGAATATCAGCGCTAGATAGGGTCTTTGGGATCATATGGTCTGGGCTTTCCCAAACTTTGTCATCTGCATTCCACTTTCACCTTACCTCCTTTACTACTGATTATCTAATATTTTTCTTTTAATTCAAGATCTTAATATGTTGTTACATTTTTTAAAATAAAAATGTCTGTTAGTGTCAGATGAAATATCTAGAATAGGCAAATGTGTAGAGACCAAAGTTTATTAGTGGTTACCAGGGACAAGAGGGAAGAGGAGAAGAGAAGCCACCATTTAGGAAGCAGTGAGTTTCTGTTTATGATGATGGGAAATTTGGCAACAGATATTGATGACGGTTGCACAACATGATTTATGTAACTGATCACTAAACTGTGTACATGAAAAATGTTGAATTGGTAAACGTGTTCTATATTTTTTTTTACAATAATAGAAAAGAAGAAATAGAAGAATTCAACAGACACATAATAAGTAAAGAGATTGAATTAGTAACCAAAAACTTCCCAACAAAGAAAAGTCCTGGACAGATGGCTTCACTGGGGAATCCTACCAAACATCTATAGAATAAGTGACCGCAATCCTTATCAAACTTTTCCAAAAAACTGAAGAGGAGGGGACACTTCCTAACTCTCTCTATGAGGCCAGCATTACCCTGTTATCAAAGCCAAAGACACCACAAGAAAAAAAAAAACTACAGAGCAATATCTCTTATAAATACAGACACAAAAATCATCAATAAAATACTAGCAAGCCCAATACAAAAGCATATTAAAAGGATTATATGCCATGATCAAGAGGGATTTATCCCGGGAATGGAAGGGCTGTTCAACATTAGAAAATCAATCAATATAATACACCACATTAATAGAACAAAGGAAAGGAACTATATGATCATCTCAATTGATGCAGAGAAGGGTTCTGACAAAATCTAAAACCCTTTCAAATAAAAGCACTCAACAAGCTAGGAATAGAAGGGAAGTTCTTCAATCTGATAAGGGAATTTATGAAAAACCCACAGCCAACATCATACTCAATGGAGAAAGACTAAGAGCTTTCCCCTTAAGATCAGGAACAAGACAAGGATGCCCATGCTCACCACTGCTATTTAATATTGTACCAGAAGTTCTAGCCAGAGTAATTAGGCAAGAAAAAAATAAATAAGTAAAAGGTATTCAAATCAGAAAAGAAGTAAAACTATCTCTTTTTGCAGATAACACAGTTCTATATATATCAAAGATCCCCTCAAAGAAGCCACAAGAAAGCTTTTAGAGCTAATAAATGAATTCAGCAAAGTCGCAGGATACAAAGTCAACAAACAAAAATCAGGCAGGGTTTTATATGTTAACAATCTGAAAAGGAAATTAAGGGAATAATTCCATTTACAATAGCATCCATAAGAATAAAATACCTAGGAGTAAACTTAACCAGGGAGGTGAAAGGGTCATACACTCAAAACTATAAAATATTACTGAAATTAAAGAAGATCTAAGTAAGTGGGAGAACATTCCACGCTCATGGATCAGAACACTTAATATTGGTAAGATGTCGATACTACCTAAAGCAATCTACAGATTCAATGCAATACCCACCAAAATTTCAACAGCCTTCTTTCAGAAATGGAAAAGCCAATCCTCAAATTTTTATGGAACTGCAAAGGACCCCAAATAGCCAGAGTAATCTTGAAAAAGAAGAACAAAGGAGGACTCACACTTCCTGACCTCAAACATACTATAAAGCTACAGTAATCAGAACAGTCTGGTACTGGTATAATGATAGACATATATAGACCAATGGAATAGAAGTGACAGTCCAGAAATAAATTTCATACATCTATGGTCAACTGATCTTCGACAAGGGTGCTACGTCCACCCAACGGGGAAAGAATAGTCTCTTTAATAAACAGTGCTGGGACAACTGGATTTCTACAGAGAAAAGAATGAGCCTAGACCCACATCTCACATACCATATATGAGAACAAACTTGAAATGAATCAAAGACCTAAATGTAAGATCTAAAACCATAAAACTCTTGGAAGAAAACATAGGAATAATGCTTCAGGATCTAGTTTACAACAATGGATTATTAGATATGACACTGAAAGCACATGCAACAAAGACAAAACAGATAAACAGAACCTCATCAAAATTAAAAACTTTTGTCCATCAAAGGACTTGTCAATAAAGTGAAGAAGACAACCTACAGATTGGCAGAAAACTTTGAAGAATCATATATCTAATAAGGGTTTACTATCCAGAATATATAAAGAACTCCTACAACTTAACGAAAGACAAACAAACCAATCAAAAAATGGGCAAAGGACTTGAGTAGCCATGTCATCAAACAAGAAACACAAATGGCCAATACTCACATGAAAAGATGTTGAACATCATTCATTATCAGGGGAATGCAAATCAAAACCACTATGAGATATCATTTCATGCCCATCTAGATGGCTATGATTAAAAAAATGGAAAACAACAGGTGTTGGTGAGGATGTGAGAAAACTGGAATCCTCCCCCACTGCTAGTAGGACTGTAAAATGGTACAGCTACTGTGGAAACAGTCTGGCGGTTCGTCAAACAGTTAAACATAAAATTTACCACACAATCCAGCAATTCCACTTCTAGGTATATACCCAAAAGAACTGAAAGCAGGAACACAAACAGATACTTGTACATCAGTGTTCACTGCAGCACTATTCACAATTTCAAAAGATGGAAACAACCTAAAAGTCTATCAACAGATGAATGGATAAATAAAATGCAGTACATACATACAATGGAGAGTTATTACTCTTCTATAAAGAAAAACAAAATCCTGATACATGCTATGGCATGGATTAGCCTTGAAAAAATCAAGCTGAAATAAGTCAATCACAAAACGACAAATACTGTATGATTCCACTTATCTGAAATATCTAGAACAGGAAAGTGTATACAGACCTAAGGTTATGAGTGGTTACCAGGGGCAAGCAAGAGAGATGCGGAAAGGGAATTTACTGCCTAGGAAGCACTGAGTTTCTGTTAAGGGTGGTGGAAAAATTTGGAAACAGGTAAGAATGATGGCTACACAACATGGTGAACGTAATTGATGTCACTGAATCGTACATGTGAAGAATGTTAAAATAGCAAATGTTTTGCTACATGTATATTTGCCACAATAAAAAATAAATAAATTTTAATGAATTAAAGTTTTTAAAAGGTGTTACTGAAGTCATCAGGGAAATTTAAAACAAACTGGATAGTTGATGAGATTAAGGAACTACTGATAATAGTTTTAATTTTGACAATGGCATTGTGGTTCTATTTTTTTAAGTGCCATCTTTTAGAGAGATATATATAACTATTT
Source organism: Trichechus manatus latirostris (assembly GCF_000243295.1). Classification (NCBI taxonomy): domain Eukaryota; kingdom Metazoa; phylum Chordata; class Mammalia; order Sirenia; family Trichechidae; genus Trichechus; species Trichechus manatus. Next base: position 1,517,992 of record NW_004444190.1, read on the forward strand.
ACAATTACATGATAAGATGTCCAGGATTTACTTCAAAATAATCCAAAGTGGTAGCTGAGTAAGGATATTGTTGATGTGTTGTGAGATTGTTAACCACTGTCATAGGGCAACATTTGTAGTAACTGTTAAATGAGAAACGATTTCGTTCTGTAAGCCTTCATCTTAAGTGAGAATAACAGCACAATTGGAAGAGCGTAGTCAATGTCACTGAACTGTGTATGCAGAAATTTTTGAAATGGTGTATCTTTGGCTATGTGTATTTTCACCAAAAAAAAAAGGGTGAGAAGTTAGAGGGTTAATATGTTGTGGGGTTGTTAACCAATGTCATAAAACAACATGTGTACTACTGTTTCATGAGAAAACTATTTGTTCTGTAAGCCTTCACCTGAAGTACAATAAAATATAAAAAAGAAAAAGAAAAAACAATAATAATCCAAAGTGGACATAGAGGGGTAGGTGATGGTAGAAATGAAACAAAATAGGCCATATACTGATTATCATTGAAGCTGAGTAAATAGAAATTCATTATATCATTCTTTCTATTTCTGTGTATGGTTGGCACTTTTCATATTAAAAATGGCTTTTTTTCTTATTTAAGTGCTATAAGAGTACAGAGGTTGTAGCTCTGCTACATAGCAACCAGGTGGCCTTGGACAAGTTACCTCACCACTCTGAGCCTCAGAGTTCTCATTTGATGTCAATAACAGCATCTGAAAGCACTGCTGAGATTAAATGAGTAATTATATATGTAATTCTTGGCATATGACACTTTATATGTTTGCTACTACTATTACTACTGCTATCACTACCACATTCAGCTCCTGAAACCTTTGGTAATCTTTGACTTCTTCCTCCACCTGACCCCTTCCCTGTTTTTCTTTTCTAGAAGTTCTCAATTTTCAGTCGAGTTAACTCCAACTCATGGTGATTCCATGTATGTCAGAACAGAACTGTGCTCCACAGGGTTTTTAATGGCTGATTTTTCAGTAGATCGCTGGGCCTTTCTTCCGAGGTGCCTCTAGGAAGACTTGAACATCCAACCTTTCAATTAGCAACCAAGCATGTTAACCATTTGTACCACCCAGGAATGCCACTGAGAACAAAGAAGAATGTAAAGCACAGTTCCTTCTTAAGGGTCTTTTGCTCCAGCTGAGGATTCAGGACATACAGAGAAAAAGACAAATTATATCTACCTAAATATATTCTATGTACTAAGCACTGTGCTAAGTTCCTTCACACATATTACTTTGCTTGAGCCTCAGCAGAACCCTGTGGAATGATTTGAGAGAGAGAGAAAAGTGAAGTTGAGGGGTTCAACGAAGTGACCTGCTGAGGGTCACAAGCCTAGCAAGCAGCAGCCCCAGAGCTGTCCGACTCGAAGCCCTTGCTCATTCAACAAGCAGTTAGCTTGTACTCTGTAACAATTAAGTAGATTAGATAATAAAAGCCACAGAAGTTGAAAGGAGATAGGTCACCACTTACTCAGCTGCGGAGGTCAGGGCAGAAGATTTCACCGGGAAGATGAACTCGAGCTGTGCCTCAAAAGCCAGAAAGTCGTTTGAGTCAGAGGGCTGAGATGGAACGCATGGGGTATGTCCTGGGATAAGTGTACAAGCTGTTCTGATGGAAACAGGGTTTGCTGAAGAGAACAGTAAAGGGTAAGGTTAGAGGAGAGGGCAGTGGTGGTTCAGTGGTAGAATTCTCGCCTTCCATGCAGGAGACCCTGGTTTGATTCCCTGCCAATGCACCTCAAACGCAGCTATCACCGAAACAGGCTGTGATGCTGAACAGGTTTCAGCAGAGTTTCCAGACTAAGACAAACTAGGAAGAAAGATCTACTTGCGAAAAATCAGCCAATGAAAACCCTATGGATCACAACAGTCTGATCCCATTGTGCATGGGGTCACCATGAGTCTACGGCCAACTCAAGGGCAGCTAACAACAACAAAGATAGAGGAAGGGAGAAGGGGTCCAATGGGAAAAGCATTACAACCTCAAAACTGATAGAATCTGCTGTTTTCTCAGATCGACTGTTTTCTCAGATCAACTGTTCCAGAATCGTCTGGGATGCAAAATGAAAATGCAGATTCCAGCCCCACTCCTGGCCCACTGAATTGGAGGCCCGAGGAGTGGGACCCAGTAATTTGTGTTTTTAATATGCTCTCTGACTGAGTCTGTATGGACTAAAAATTGAGAACTTCTAGAAAAAGAAAAACAGGGAAGGGGTCAGGTAGAGGAAGAAGTCAAAGATTACCAAAGGTTTCAGGGGCTGAAAAGGACAGCAATCTTCAGCTCACACCCAAATGATCCACTGCTTCTCTTGCCTCCTCCCCATCTGCCATTCTGTTGCCAGACTAACAGCCCTTGAGCACCACTTTTATGACACCCTGCCTCTGCTTAGAAGTCTGGAGCAGCTTTCTACTGCTTACCACATCAGATCTGCAGTCCTCTGCCTGCTGCCTCCCCAACAGTCAGGCCGCTACATACCTTCTCTAGTTTCCCACACTCCTCAACTCTCCACTAGGTCTAGGCTGACCTCTTGCCCAAATTATCCTCAGACAACAACAACGGAAGCAAGTGTTCAGGGCTCTATAGGGAGGCCTAGGAGAAAAGTGGGCAGGGAGGAAGGGGGTGGCCCCCTCTAACCCCTGCTAGCAAGGCAGGGGCACTCTTTCTTTTGTTTTTTTAATTTTATTTTATTATACTTTAAGCGAAAGTTTGCAATTCAAGTTAGTCTCTCATACAAAAATTTATACATACATTGTTATGTGACCCTAATTGCTCTCCCTATACTGTGACAGCACATTCCTCCTTTCCACCCCTGCTATCCTGTGTCCATTCAACCAGCTCCTGACCCTCTCTGTCTTCTCATCTCACCTCTGGACAGGAGCTGTCCATTTAGTCTCATGTATCTACTTGAGCTAAGAAGCACACTCTTCACGAGTATCATTTTATGTCCCATAGTCCAGTCTAATCTTTGACTGAAGAGTTTCGGGAATGGCTTGGTTCTGGGTTGACTGAGAGTCCAGGGGCCATGCTCCCTGGGGTTCCTCCAGTCTCAGTGAGATCATTAAGTCCAGTCTTTTCACTAGAATTTGAGTTCTGCACCCCACTTTTCTCCTGCTCCAACAGGGACTCTCTGTTGTGTTCTCCGTCGGGGCGGTCATTGGTGGTAGCCAGGCACCATCTAGGTCTTCTGGTCTCAGGGTGTTGCAGTCTCCGGTTTATGTGGCCCTTTCTGTCTCTTGGGCTAATGCTTTCCTTGTGACTTTGGTGTTCTTCATTCTCCTTTACTCCAGGTGGGTTGGGACTAATTGATGCATCTTAGATGGCTGCATGCTAGCTTATAAGACCCCAGATGCCACTCACCAAAGTAGGATGCAGAACACTTTCTTAATAAACTTTGTTATGCCAATTGACCTAGATGACAGCAGGGGCGCTCTTACACATACACTTACGAGATGAAGGTAGCTAGCTGGCACCAACTCTCCCCAGAGGCTGCACATAGCCCCAGGGAGACGCCTCCTTTCCAATCTGCTTAAGGCTGCCTTGATGCCCAATGTTAGCATATTTCATTTGATAGGGATACTAAGAGGTGGTGTGACTCAACTTCTGCCATCTTCAATCCAAGACCAACACAGAGGGATGCAGAGGTTAAGAGCTACAGCCAGCTACAGCTGCTAACCAAAAAGTCAGCAGTTCAAATCCAACAGCCGCTCCTTGGAAACCCTATGGGGCAGTTCTACTCTGTGCTGTAGGGTCGCTATGAGTCGGAATTGGCTTGACAGCAACAGGTTTGGTTTGGTTGGAAAGCCCACCTTGCACCATACTGCTTTGAAGAACTTATTCAACTACTTTTCCCTCTTTAAATCAAGACCAGCTGTCGTCAGGTCGATTTTGACTCAAGGAGATCTCATGTGTGTCAGAATAGAACTACACTCCATAGGGTTTTCAGTGGCTGATTTTTTAGAAGTAGATTGCAGACATTCCTTTTGAGGTGCCTCTGGGTGAACCTGAACCTCTAACCTTTCAATTAGCAGCCAAGCGCATTAACTGTTTGCACCACCCATGGACTTCTTTCCCTCCTTAGAATACCTCCTTTCCTCCTTGCCCATGACCACTCCACCTCCTCCATGAACAATTAGCACAAGATCTTCAAAGCATAATGCAGTTCCGACTCATAGTGACCCTACAGGACAGAGGAGAACTGCCCATAGGGTTTCTAAGGAGCAGCTGGTGGATTTGAACTGCTGACCTTTTGGTTAGCAGCTAAGCTGTTTACCACTATGCCCCTTCAAAGCATAATAAGCTATAAAAATAAAAAAAGTCCCAGCTCCTTTGAACTATTCACCAGTGACCTCTTAACACAGTGAGATGCCCCTGGACCCTCATTTCCACCTCTGTCTCTTTTCACCGTGTCCTGATGTGCAATCCCCAAGGTCTTTAAGAACCAAGGATTATCCACTATTTTTATCCCTCTGTCACCCAGGCTTAAGGCCATGTGAGAAGAGAGGGCACATGGAGGACATTCTGGGTGCGGAGCCAGGAAGAGAGCTAACTTGTGAGCCCACACTCAGTAGTCCAGGGTAAGAACCCTAGCCTAGCTCTACCGGCTTCCTTCCTTCCATGAACTCATGGAGCTTGCCTGACAAAATGTTTTGGCTCCAACCCATCCGCCATAGTCTCCTGTGCCATGTGCTCCCTCAGAAGCCGTGAGCTCCTTAGGAGCTGGGACTCATGGTGCCTAGTGCATCACATAATATGCACAAAATAATTGGTTTAAATGTTGTTATTTTCATTTAAAGCACATTTTTCTCTTTGATTCACTCTGACATTTATTCCACAAATCAAATAAATATAGTTTTTGTTAACCTGGTTTTTCAAGAAATAAGATACTTTTTCTTTCATAATCCTACAATAATATATTCATGGTTGCTTATTTGAGTCACTCTTGAAGTTTATCAAGATGGCTTGGCTGTTCCATTTAATTCTCTCAAGAGTGTTTTTTTATATCAGGTGTAACTGAAATTTACCTAAGGAAATTACCCAAGGCCAATGGCCTAGGAAAATAAAATACGTTTAAATAAAAGTAGAAGGTAAGTAAGAAATAATTTATATTAAAATATGGCAAGTATTGGCAGTGGTAAATATTTCCTTTATGACTCAGAAAAGAATATAAAGCTTAAATATGAGAGTGTTCCTCTTTAAATTTTCATTTTGGGATAGCCTGCATTTATTATCAGGTTTTTTTTAATCCCAAAATTATTTTCAAGTAGGTGGCATTTATGGGATGAAGCTCAACAAAACCATTACATAAAACTGTGGAATTACTTTGACACCTGGTATCCTCTCAGGTTTGAAAGAGCACAACAAAACGAACTTGTAAAAATCACTTCTCATGGAAAGTGTGGTAGCTGATTTTACAAGATACATGGCTATACACGTCTGCATATCTGGGGAAAAGATCAAGACCTGAGGCTCCGTCTGAAGGAGAAGTTTGTACTGTTATACCTTTTTAATGTAAGGCTTACACAGCCCTTTACAATAATTAAAATGTGCCAATGAGCAAATCCCTGCCCTAAAGCATTCACAGTCTAGAGGCACAGATGGAAGGGGGCAAGCAAGAACACAGGGAAGTTGTGGAAGTGACTGGAATTGAAAGATCTGTGCACCAGGGAAGTTTTCAACCTGCGGGAGCTGCTGATCAGATGGCCTTGGAGAGAATTAACTACCTTTAGGTGTTGCTGTCTCTTCGGTTTGGGAACTCTGAATACATGCTTTGCTGTAACCCCTTGTGAACTAAACATCTGGCAACTCACCAGAACCACTGTGACTAGGGAGGAAAGATCGAGAGGCACAATCCCATATTCCAGATGTGGGAGATTAAGGAATATTATAGGCTGGTGGGAAGAAAAGCCTTGTATTGTACAATTTGCCTTGAGAGTCTACTTTTCAAATAGCACCCTCTCTGTATGATAGGGTTTTAGAGGACCATCCTCAGATTATTAGTTAAATTTATATTGAAGAAAAAAATTGACTGAATAAGCTTTGAAGAGCATCTGAAGAAGAGAGCCAAATGGACTGTCAGCAGTGGGTAAGACATGCACCCAGGTGGGAGGCTCCCAGAACCAGCCCCAGCTGTGGGGTCAGGGGGCTCTGGGATCAATCTCTGCATGGCCACTGTTTACATACCTCACCTCAGATAAGACACTCAACTCTGAATTTCAGCTTCTTGTAAAATGGAGATAAGAAGAAGAACCTCATTGAGTTTCTCGGATAATTAAATACAATAAATGTATATAAATGATCTATTCAGAATCTAACACATAGCAAGTGTTCAATAAATTAAAAAGAAAAACAGTTGCTGTGAAGATGACTTGACTCATGATGACCCCATGTGTGTCAGAGTAGACCTATGTTCCATAGGGTTTTCAATAGCTGATTTTTCAAAAGTAGGTCACCAGGCCTTTCTTTCAAGGCACCTCTGGGTGGACTCGAACCATCAACCTTTTCGGTTAGCAGCCAAGCGTGTTAACAGTTTGCGCCACCCAGGGACTTCTGCTCAGTATATAGTAGCTGCTTTCCAAGCCCAGTTTTTAAGCTGCAAAGGAGCCTGCATTATCTGTGAATGTTTGAGGATTTGACTCTCCCAGGCAGTGCTGAGAAATTCATTTCACAATGAGCCCCTGGATGGCAAAGATACTATAGTCCAGAGCCAGAAAAGGCTGGTGTCTGTTGACCAGGACTGCAAGAAAAGAAGTCTACGGAGCACCCCACCCTGGAGGATCAAGCAGAAAGAGTCCTGAGCTGCCCCTTGTGCGCTAGCCTTGATTCTAGACACCCTCGCTGTGCAACCCTATGCAAATCCCAACGCCTGTCTATACTTCAGTGTCTGGTTCAGTGAAGGGCAGGGGTGAGGTGAGTCCTAAGGTTCTGTTGTTGTTAGTTGTAATGGAGTCGATTCTGACTCACGGCGTCCCCGAGTATGCAGAGTAGAACTCTCCATAGGATTTTCAAGGTTGTGACCTTTCAGAAGGGATCACCAGGTCTGTCTTACCAGGCGCCTCTGGGTGGGTTTGAACTGTCAACCTTTTGGTTAGTAGTCCAGCACTTAACCATTTACACCACCCAGGGACTCTTCCTAAGGTTCCATCTGGCTCTAATACCCGAAGTTGCAATTCTGTGGCCCAGAGCCCTAGCCTACTCACTAACAGACCCTAGAGGCACGGGTTGGAATCAAGCCTAGCAGGGATGTGGAGGCTTCTAGAGAGAGCACGGGACCCCCTTGCTTCCCTCCAGTCAGGACCCAGACAGTGGTGGCCTGAGAGGGTCCAGGGACTGATGTCCTGCAGCTTCAGAGGAAGTACACAGCCAAACCTCACCACCGTGACTTACCGGCCTCCAGGAGGACACGCGCTCCCAGACGCCCAGGTCCCAGCACCTCTGACATCAAAGCAAAGAACACAGAAAGGAGAAAAGCTGCCAACCACGACCTTTGAAGTAAGGATCTGAATCACCCTCATCCTCCTAAGAGCCATTGCTGAAAAGATTCAGAGGGTAGTCAGAGAGGAATTACAATTTTCTGAACAGATTAACAGTCTGCTGTGCTCTGGCATGAATAATACTAGGGTAATGCTTTCATCTCTACTGTTTAGGAGATCTTATATCTGTTAAACAGGTTCCCACCCATTAAAACAGAGAGGCAAATGAAGCCATTCTTTGCATTCCATGAAGGGCCATATGGTTACACACAGGCACCCGGGCAAGGGAGGGTTCTAACAAAGCCTCTTTGTACAATTCAAAGCAAAACAGACAAAGTCATTACGGTCTATTGGGTTAGTATCAGGAAGGGAGGACCAAGACGTTAATAGAACTGTGAACTAAAAAAACTCTTTAGCTTAATTTTTTAATCTTCTGGTTTCAGGGTTACCTTGAGCATCTCTCAAAAACCACAACTGTACCAAATTTAACTCTATTATTTTACAGCTTATGTTATTCAATTAGCATACGTGGAAACCAAGTATGACAATGTCAGTCCTTTGCAAGATATATAAACTCATGCTACTACTAAGAAGATAGACTTTTAAAATATTGCGCTTCATCTACTCAGAAGCCAAAGTTTTAAAAGGATAAAGAATGAATTGCTACATCTGTATTTTTTACCTTGTCTCATCTTCTGATAGGACAGAGACTTCAGGAGACCCCACAACTGGTGAAAGACAGAGTAAAGATGCAAACCCACATCCGTGTCCACACCTTTTGTTGTTAGCTGCCTGGACTCATGGTGACCCCATTCACAAGGGAACACAACACTTCTCTGTTCTGTGCCATCCTCATGATCGGTTGCAAGTCAGACAGTTGTGATCCATAGGGTTGGCTGATTTTCAGAAGTAGATTACCAGGACTTTCTTCCTAGTACACCTTAGTCTGGAAGCTCTGCTGAAACCTGTTCAGTGTCACAGCAACGCACAAACCTCCACTGACGGACAGGTGATGGCTGCACAAGAGGTGCACTGGCCAGCAGTCAAACCTGGTTCTCCCTCACGGAAGGCGAGAATTCTACCACTGAACCACTAATGCCTCACATCAAGGTTTACTGCTTGAGAAAGGTTTATCTTCATTTGGCCCAGAGAGTGATGTCAGATGAGAGAAACGGCAGCAGGTGTGTGACAAAAAAGAGACTGCTCATGGTATCCCAAAGCCTTTCCACAGAGGGCAGATAAGGGTGCTAAGATAAGGCATGGTGACCTGTCTCCTCATTAGATTAGATAAGACCATCATAATAGAGACAAATGATGTGCGACAGAAAGTGAGAGACAAGCAGAAGCAGGTTAGCAGCCTCACGTGCACAGAACATCATTGTAGGAATGAAATAAAAATAATCTTGATTTTTGAGATGTTTTTCTAACTGTACATCTAGAAAGTACCACAAAATAGAGTAATGGGAGAACCATGCAAAATCATTTTTTAACCACTAATAATAACTCTGATACTTATCATGTTATAATTGACATTCTCTGAGCATTCCAACAGCCACAACAATGGATTGAAACATACCAGCAATCATGACAATGGCACAGGCTGGGCATAACATTGGGTTCTCTTATACTTAAAGTCGCTACTTGACAGCAACTAACAATAGCAAAGCACCCCAAATCTCAACTGTATTTAAAGCCTTTTTCCAGAACATCTGCTTCCTCTTGTCCTATTTAAGAGTATAACTATGCCACCTTCCCTCTCTGGGCAATTTGCACAGGAAAAAAAAATCCTAAACTCAGCAAGTCAAATGGAAGAAAAACTTTATTTTAAACTTTATTTTCTTACTTGTGATCTATTACGGCAGTATTTTTCAAGCTTTTTCAAACCATGCCTCCTTTTAGTAAATGTAAAATTCTCATGTCTTCTTTAATTTGACTTCATGTTTTGAAAGCAAACATATCAATAAAAAAGATTAAAATAATATTTTTAAAGAAAAATGTTTTCAGTAACCTTTAAATGCACCACTCATCTGTCAGTTTGTCGTACAGTGGTGACTTGCGTGTTGCTGTGATACTGGAAGCTATGCCACCAGTATTTCAAACATCAGTAGGGTCACCCATGGTGGGCAGGTTTCAGCGGAGCTTCCAGACTAAGACAAACTAGGAAGAAGGGCCTGGTGGTCTACTTCTGAAAACATTGGCCAGTGAAAACCTTATGAATAACAGCAAATATAGCCTGATATAGTGCCGGAAGATGAGCCCCTCGGGTTGGAAGACACTCAAAACATGACTGAGGGAGAGCCGCCTCTTCAAAATAGTCGATCTTACTGACTTGGATGGGGTAAAGTTTTCAAGACCTTCATTTGCTGATGTGGCATGACTCAAAATGAGAAGAAACAGCTGCAAAAATCCATTAATAATTGGAACATGGAATGATGAAGTATGAATCTAGGAAAAAAGAAATGGAATGCATAAAGATCAATATCCTAGGCATTAGTGAGTTGAAACGGACTGGAATTGGCCATTTTGAATTGGACAATCATATGGTTTATTATGCCAGGAATGATATATTAAAGAGGAATGGTGTAATATTCATCATCAGAAAGAACATTTCAAGGTCTATTCTGAAGTACAATACTGTCAGTGATAGTATAATATCCAAACGCCTACAAGGAAGAGCAGTAAATATGACTATTATTCAAATTTACGCACCAACCACCAATTTCAAAGAGAAAGAAATTGAAAATTTTTACCAACTTCTGCAGTCTGAAATTGATCAAACGTGCAATCAAGATGCACTGATAATTACTGGTGATTGGAATGCAAAAGTTGGAAACAAAGAAAAGGATCAGTAGTCAGAAAATATGGCCTTGGTAACAGAAACAAAGCCGGAGACCACATGATAGAATTTTGCAAAACCAGTAAGTTATTCACTGAAGATGCCTTTTTTCAACAACATAAATGGTGACTATACATGTGGACCTCACCAGATGGAATACACGGGAATCAAATTGACTACATCTGTGGAAAGAGACAACAGAGATGTGCAATACCATCAGTCAGAACAAGGCCACAGGCTGACTGCGGAACAGACCATCAATTGCTCATATGCAAGTTCAAGTTGAAGCTGAAGAAAATTAAAACAAGTTCATGAAAGCCACAGTACAACCTTGAGTATATCCACTGAAATTTAGAGACCATCTCAAGAATAGATTTGATGCACTAAACATTAATGACCGAAGACCAGACAATTTGTGGATGGAAATCAAGGACATCATACATGAAGAAAGCAAACTAAAAAGACAAGAAAGAAAGAAAAGATGAAAATGGATGTCAGAAGAGACTCTGAAACTTGATCTTGAACATAGAGTAGCTAAAGTAAATGGAAGAAATGATGAAGTAAAAGAGCTTAACAGAAGATTTCCAACAACAGTGAAAAAGACAAAAAGAGGAAAATACATAAAGAAAAACAACTCAGCAGAGAAAATTAAGTGGAACAAAGAAACTGTGACCAACACACACAAAAAGACATCAAAATGACAGCACTAAACTCATACCTGTCAATAATAACGCTGAATGAAAATGGACTAAATGCACCAATAAAAAGACAGAGAGTGCCAGATTGGATAAAAAACACAATCCGTCTATATGCTGCCTACAAGAGACACACCTTAGACTTAAAGACACAAACAAATAAACTCAAAGGATGGAAAAAAATATATCAAGCAAACAACACTCAAAAAAGAACAGGAGTGGCAATATTAATCTCTGACAAAATACACTTTAAAGTAAAATCCACCACAAAGGCTAAGGAAGGACACTATATAATGATTAAAGGGTCAGTACACCAGGAGGATATAACTGTAATAAATATTTTCGCACCCAAAGACAAAGCTCCAAAATACATAAAACAAACTCTAACAGCACTGAAAACAGAGATAGACAGCTCCACAATAGTAGTAAGAGACTTCAACACACCACTTGCGGTGAAGGACAGAACATCCAGAAAGAAGATCAACACAGACACGGAAAAGCTAAATGTTACAATCAACCAACTTGATCTTACAGACATATACCAAACACTCCACCCAACAG
>NW_004444190.1:1529664-1536720 GCF_000243295.1 Trichechus manatus latirostris
ACAAAGGCCCAAAGTCCATTAATTGGGGAAAAGACAGTCTCTTTTACAAATGGTGCTGGCATAACTGGATATCCATCTGCAAAAAACTGAAACAAAACCCATACCTCACACCATGCACAAAAACTAACTCAAATTGGAACAAAGACTTAAATATAAAATCAAAAATGATAAAGCTCATGGAAGAAAAAATAGGGACAATGCTAGGAGCCCTAATACATGGCATAAACAGAATATGAACCATAAGTAACAACGCACAAGCACCAGAAGAGAGACTAGACAACTGGGAACTCCTAAAAATCAAACACTTACGTTCACCAAAAGACTTGACCAAAAGAGTCAAGAGACAACCTACTAACTGGGAAAAAATTTTTGGCTACGACAAATCCGATCAGCACCTAATCTCTAAAATCTACAAGATACTGCAAAATTTCAACAACAAAAAGACAAATGATCCAATTAAAAAATGGGCAAAGGATATGAACCAGCACTTCGCCAAAGAAGACATTCAGGCAGCTAACAGACACATGAAGAAACGCTCACGATCACTAGCCATTAGAGAAATGCAAATCAAAACTACAATGAGATATCATCTCACCCAAACAAGGCTAGCATTAATCCAAAAAACACAAAATAATAAATGCTGGAGAGGTTGTACAGAGACTGGAACACTTATACACTGTTGGTGGGAATGTAAAATGGTACAATCACTTTGGAAATTGATTTGGTGCTTCTTTAAAAAGCTAGAAATAGAAGTACCATACAATCCAGCTATCCTGCTCCTCGGAATATATCCTAGAGAAATAAGAGCCGTCACACGAATAGATAAATGCACACCCATGTTCACTGCAGCACTGTTCACAATATCAGACGATTTCAAAGGGCAACTCCAGAAGACAAAGTAAAATATCATAATGAAATGTGCAAAGACCTGGAGTTAGAAAACCAAAAGGGAAGAACACACTCGGTATTTCTCAAGCTGAAAGAGCTGAAGATAATATTCAAGCCTTGAGTTGCAATATTGAAGGATTCTACAGGCAAAGTATTAAATGATGCAGGAATCATCAAAAGAAGATGGAAGGAATACACAGAATCACTGTACCAAAAGCAACTGGTTGATGTTCAACCATTTCAGGAGGTAGCATATGACCAAGAAATGATGGTACTGAAGGAAGAAGTCCAAGCTGCACTGAAGGCACTGGTGAGAAACAAGTCTTTCAGGAATTCATGGAATACCAATTGAGATGTTTCAGCTAACGGATGCAGCACTGCAGATGCTCACTCATCTATGCCAAGAAATTTGGAAGACAGCTGTCTGGCCCACTGACTGGAAGAGATCCATATTTGTGCCCATTCCAAAGAAAGATAATCCAATAGAATGCAGAAATTATTGAACAATATCATTAATATCACACACAAATAAAATTTTGCTGAAGGTCCTACAAAAGTGATTGCAGCAGTACACTGACAGGGAACTGCCAGAAACTCAAGCTGGATACAAAAGAGGATGTGAAACAAGGGCTATCACTGCTGATGTCAGATGGATCCTGGCTGAAAGCAGAGAGTACCAGAAAGATATTTACCTGTGTTTTATTGACTGTGCAAAGGCATTCGACTATGTGGATCATAACAAATTATGGATAACATTTCGAAGAATGGGAATTCCAGAACACTTAATCGTGCTCATGAGAAACCACCTGCACATATATCAAGAGGCAGTCGTTTAAACAGAACAAGGGGATACTGCACAGTTTACAATCAGGAAAGTTGTGTGTCACAGCTGTATCCTTTCACCATACTTACGCTGATCAAATAATTTGAGAGGCTGGACTATATGAAGAACAGGGCATCAGGATTGGAGGAATACTCATTAATAACCTGCGTTATGCAGATGACACAACTTTGCTTGCTGAAAGTGAAGAGGACTTGAAGCAGTTACTGATGAAGATCAAAGGCTACAGCCTTCAGTATGGTTACACCTCAAAATAAAGAAGACAAAAATCCTCACAATGGACCAAAAAGCAACATCATGATAAACGGAGAAAAGATTGAAGTTGTCAAGAATTTCATTTTACTTGGATCTGCAGTCAACGCCCATGGAATCAGCGGTCAAGAAATCAAACGACACATTGCATTGGGAAAATCTGCTGCAAAAGAACTTTTTAAAATGTTAAAAAGCAAAAATGTCACTGTGAGGACTAAGATGCACCTGACTCAAGCCAGGGTATTTTCAATCACCTCCTATGCATGTGAAAGCTGGACAATGAATAAGGAATGCAGAATAAGAACTGATACTTTTGAATTATGGTGTTGACAAAGAATACTGAATAATACACTATAAACTGCTAGAAGAATGAACAAATCTGTCTTGGAAGTACAGCCAGAATGCTCCTTAGAAGCGAGGATGGCGAGGCTTCGTCTCATGTACTTTGGACGTATTACCAGGAGGGACCAGTCCCTGGAGAAGGACATTACACTTGGTAAAGAAGAGGGTCAGCAAAAGAGAGGAAGACCCTCAACAAGATGGACTGACACAGTAGCTGCAATGATGGGTTCAAGTACAACAACGATTTTGAGGATGGCGCAGGATCAGGCAGTGTTTCATTCTGTTATATAGGGGGTCTCTATGAGTCGGAACCAACTCGACGGCACCTAACAACAACAACAACCCTTAAGTATACATATCTTTCTTCTGTCACATAAGACTTTTTAAAAATGCTACGGAGGCTTGCTTGCCAAAAGGACAGTGACATTTATTTCAAAATCAAGTGTCTGTTGCTTGTTGCCTTACATACTAGTGAAGTGGAAAAACAGCCTAGCAAACTTACGTAAATGAAAGAAAAGAAAATAATGCCTGGAAAAGCAGGTTTGCTTGTGTGAATGTAAATAAGGAGACCACCACAGTGATCTGAAATGTAGGTCTGACAACTGAATCAAATTCCTGTTCCAAAACCTTTCTTGAAGTCCTCTTTTCAAAAACATCAGTGAGAAAAGGTCTCTTCTTCCAAGCTCACAGACGTGACTTTCCATCAGTATTGAGTGTAGATTGCCTGAATTCACCCTGCAGACTGACTGGATGAGGTGTAATTTCTTAAAAATCACTTTCAGGAAGTCTTGATAGTGTCATCAAATTGAAAAAGATAAAGGGGTGCTCTCAATTTAAAAAAAAAAAAAAAGCTTAATTTTGGCTATAAGTATGAACTTTAAGTATCAATGTTTGTGTATTAAAAGTTTCAAACTTTCGTACCAAATATGCAATATATGCGATGCTCCACTGAAACCTTGTAGGTCATAAATCTGGACAAACTTATTTCCCTCTGATAACCAATGAATAGATGGATGCTATAATTAGCATAAGGAGTCCCTGGGTAATGCAAATGGTTAAAGTGCTCAGCTGTTAACTGAAAGGTTGGAGGTTCGAGTTCTTCCAGAGATGCCTCAGAAGAAAGCCCTGGTGATCTACTTCCAAAAAAAAAGCCATCAAAAACTCTATGAAGCACAATTCTACTTTGACACACACGGGATTTCTATGAGTTGGAATCTACTCCACAGCAACCAGCTGACTGGTTGATAATTAACATTCAAAGATTTACAGAGCAAGACATACCTTCTGGTGTTTCACACACTCTTTTGGACATAATTAGCCATCTTGTTAGCAAGGATGAAAGTCTTCTCTTAGAATTACTAAGCAGTTTTGGAAGCCAAGGTTTTCTAATGACACAGTTGAGCCCCAAAACAGTTGGAGGTTTTTTACCTTTGATTCAGTTTACTGGCTTCCAAGAACATTGACACATTTTAAAGTTTTAGTGGTGGTCTCCCACCTTGAGGAAACAGTACAGTGCTTTTTCTTCTATCATAACTTCAGGCATATATTACATCCAGACCAGGGGTTGAACGCAATTTCAATCATTACAGCTAGCAGCAAAAGAAGGGTGATGACTTCATCTGTGGCTATACTGGAAATTCAATATCCTCATCTAAACCATCAATTCAGCCAATTCAGCAGTTCCCTGCAGAGCAGTTCAAAGACGTCGTCTAGAATGTCTTCCCCATTTCCTTTCCAAGTAAGTTTTAGTGGAGTGGACCACAAAATGCCGGTTTTCATGAGAATGCCTTTAATGAGGTCTTTTTAAAATTATTTCAATTAAGTGATTATTTAATATAAAACTTTTCCAGCGTTTGTGAATTTCTGATAGTATGTTCCAGTTCCATCCAATTTCATTTATGGGGGAAAAGTAAATTTTGCAGGAAAGAAAAAACCTCACCGTTTTTTTTAAATAAGGTTTTCATCACTGAGGCAAAATGGCATCATTGCTCAGCTTTTAAAAATATATACAATATGCATCTTATCCTTTACAAAGTACATTCAGGAATTCACGCTTTACATATAAGCTTTATCAAATTACTAATTATTTCTGGAATAGACCCAGGAATTCTGAAGACTATTTAGCCAGGCCTGCAAAGAGACAGAAGATGTTTATGTTTGACACTGGGGGCTAAGTCTACGCCAGGTATCAAATCATGTAAACAAAACAAAACAAAACAAATTTATCATTTCATATATCTCAATATAGACAGTAGTATAAGTTTTTGAACATTTTATTTTTATAATATACACATATGTCTAAATTTTGATATCTTCCTCTGCCTTCCTAAAAAATGGAAAGTTTTCAACATCCCCTTTACTTTTTTTAATGTACCACTTGTTATTCTTGCCTTGGAGTGACCCAGTGTGGCAACTTGCAGTGTTACAGAGACCTGATTAAAAACATCCTGTGTTTACCTCTCACTACTTTACGATCACATGGTTGACCATCACCAATAAAGTCCATTATTTCCTGTAATTATTATCTCATTTCACACCATTTCCTCTCAACTATGAGAAGAAATTCTTTTCTCCTTTCTTGACAACAAAAATATTCTGCAGAGCCCAAAGTCCATCAAATGGGGAACAACAGTCTTTTTGACAAATGATGCTGGCAAAACTGGATGTCCATCTGCAAAAAAATGAAACAGCACCCATACCTCACACCATATACAAAAACTAATTCAAAATGGATCAAAGACCTATATATAAAGCCAAAAACTATAAAGTTCATAGAAGAAAAAATAGGATCAACGCTAGAGGCCCTAATGCATGGCATTAACGGGATACAAACCATAACCAACAACCTACAAACCCCAGAAAATAAGCTAGACTACTGGGATCTTCTAAAAATTAAACACTTATGCTCATCAAAAGACTTCACCAAAAGAGTTAAAACAGAACCTACAGACTGGGAAAACATTTTCGGACATTACAAGTCAGATAAAGGTCTAATCTCTAAAATCTACAAGAAAATCCAACACCTCTACAACAAGAAGACAAATAATCCAATTAAAAAATAGGCAAAGGAAATGAACAGATACTTCACCAAAGAAGACATTCAAGCGGCCAACAGACACATGAGGAAACGCTCACGATCACTAGCCATTAGAGAAATGCAAATTAAAACCACAATGAGATACCATCTCACCCCAGCATTACTGGCACAAATCAAAAACATTGGAAATAACAAATGTTGGAGAGGCTGCGGGGAGATCGGAACTCTTATTCACTGCTGGAGGGAATGCAAAATGATACAATCATTTTGGAAAATGATATGGCACTTCCTTAGAAAGCTAGAAATAGAAACACCATACGATCCAGTAATCCCACTCCTAGGAATACATCCTAGAGAAATAAGAGCCATCACACGAATAGACATATGCATGCCCATATTCATTGCAGCACTGTTCACAATAGCAAAAAGATGGAAACAACCTAGATGCCCATCAACAGATGAATGGATAAACAAACTATGGTATATACACACAATGGAGTACTATGCAACGATAAAGAGCAATGATGAATCTGTGAAGCATCTTATAACATGGATGAATCACAAAGGGACAAATATTGTATGAGACCTCTACTGTAAAAACTCATGCAAAAGTTTACACACAAAAAGAAACAATCTTTGTTGGTTACCAGGGATGGGGCGGGGGGGAACTAAATAGACAATAGATAAGTGGTAACTTTGGTGAAGGGTAAGACAGTACACAGTAGTGGGGAAGCCAGCACAACTTCTACAAGGAAAGGTCATGGAAGCTGCATAGACACATCCAAACTTCCCGAGGGACTGAATTGCTTGGCGGAGGGCTGTGGGGACCATGGTCTCAGGGAACATCTAGCTCAATTGGCGTAATAGAGTTTATAAAGACAATGTTCTACATTCTACCTTGGTGAGTGGCGTCTGGGGTCTTAAAAGCCTTTGAGCAGCCATCTAAGATACTCCACTGGTCTCACCCCTTCAGGAGCAAGGGAAAATGAAAAGAACAGGCTACAAGGAAAAGATTAGTCCAAAGGACTAATGGACCACAGCTACCACAGCCTCCACCAGACTGAGTCCAGTACAGGTAGATGATGCCCAGCTACTCCATTGACTGCTCTGACTGGGATCACAACACAGGGGCCTGGACAGAGCTAGAGAAGGATGTAGAACAAAATTCTAACTCACAAAAAAAGACCAGATTTACTGGCCTAACAGAGACTGGAGAAACCCCGAGAGTATCGCCCCCAGACACCCTTTTAGCTCAGAGGTGAAGTCACTTCCCAGGTTTACCGTTCAGCTGGGGATCTGACAGCCCCATAAAACAAAACAGGACTAATGAGGCACAGCAGTCCGGGGACAAGGATTAGAAGGCAGGAGGGGACAAGAAAGCTGGTGATAGGGAACCCAAGGTTGAGAAGGGACAGTGCTGACATGTTGTGGGGTTGTTAACCATTGTCATAAAGCAATATGTGTACTAACTGTTTAATGAGAAACTATTTGTTCTGTAAACCTTCATCTAAGGTACAAAAAAAAAGGAATTATCTATGTGAGATCAAATTGACAACAGCAACTCAAAAGGTT
This sequence comes from Trichechus manatus latirostris, assembly GCF_000243295.1. Taxonomy (NCBI): domain Eukaryota; kingdom Metazoa; phylum Chordata; class Mammalia; order Sirenia; family Trichechidae; genus Trichechus; species Trichechus manatus. Next base: position 1,536,597 of record NW_004444190.1, read on the forward strand.
TGATGGGAAGCCTAGGGGCCAGTGAGCTGAAGATAATCGTGATGGAATAATTTGGAAAAGGATACTGAGAACAGCAGGACAACTGGAAGAATGTAATCAATGTCACTGAATTGTACATGTAGAA
>NW_004444190.1:1550357-1593817 GCF_000243295.1 Trichechus manatus latirostris
AATATTTAAAAAAAAAAAAAAAAATCTGTAGTCCAAGTCTCATCTTCTAAGGCAGTTTTCTAACTAAAAAATTTTTAAGATATAGTGTTAACTGTGTTATTATTAAACTGTATATTTTGTAATATTTTGCTAAGATTAAGCCTTTTTTGGATATGATTCCATTTTCCCCATTTAAACTCCCTCATAATGGACTTTTAAAAGAAACAGCATATAATATTTTCCCCATAAAAAAAAAAGGAACTCTTTAAAGACAGATCTCTCATTCAAGTCTCTCTTCATTAATTTTTTATATTCTCCAAGTAACATCATATCTTACTGGAGAAAATCTGAAAAAAAACAGAGGAAACAAAAAATTAGTCTTACTATTCAAATTCAGCCATTATTAATATTCACAATATTAGTATTTAATGTATTTCTTGAGGGTTTATACAACAAATGGAATTTTCAGAGGGTCCTAGATCCTGGCCACTGAGCAAGGATAGAACCCAGTTTATTTGTTAAAAAGAATAGGCTCTTGGATATATATATATATACACATATGTCTAGTGATTCTGATTCAGTAGATCCCTGGGTGAAGCAAATGGTTAAGTGCTCAACTAATAACCCACAGGTTGGTGGTTTGAACCCACCCAGAAGTGCCTCAGAAGAAATGCCTGGTGACTACTTCCAAAAGATCATAGCCTTAAAAACCCTATGGTGCATAGTTCTACTCTACAACACTTGGGGTTGCCATGAGTCATAATCAACTCAATGACAACTTTTTTTTTTTTGGGGGGGGGTTGGTCCATAGAGCATTTATTCATTTATTAATTCATTTCTTTCTTTAATCATCTGGGGAGCCAGATGATTCTGATGCAAACTTTGCGGATCACCAGTTTTGAGCACAGACTTTAGATCCCACAGGGCTGAGTCCAGACCCTGGTCACATTACTTAGCATGGCTGAGCAAGGTTACCCATACTCTCTAAGCTCAGTTTCCTCATCTACAAAGTGAAAACACCAAGAGCACAGTGCCTAAAATAATATATTTAATTTGATGCATGGTAATTATTGTTATTCTTTCCCTACACATCTGGATTGGGATTTTGCTCTAATTTGTATAGCTGTGAAATACTGAATATGTTTTTAAGTAACATTACATACTGTAAGCTTTTTTTCATGGTGCTTCATAACCTCCATAGACATTTTAATGGCTATGTAGTATTCCACCCAATATAAAGAACCATAATTTACCTAATTATTTTCCACTCGTGGTATCTAGGTTACTTGTAATTTTCCTTTCTTAAAAATTGTGTAATGAATAGCTTCTTACATATATCTCTCTGTATTCTGGATTACTACCTTAACTATAGTCCTAGAGGTAGAAATATTACACCAAAGTTAAGTGAATATTTACATGGTTTTTGATACAATTTGTCAAGATGCTTTCAAAAAAAATTACAATACCGTTGGTGATTTATTAAGTCATCCAGCTTATCTCACTCTTGCCAGCACTGAGTGGTTTTTTTAATGATAAAATGGTAGTTTAGAAATTACCATCAGCGTCCAGTCAGCATTAAGTATACTCATACTTATGCTACACTTGTAAGTCCACGTTACATAGAGAACTGGAGTAGGAAATACAAACTGAAGTTTACACTCTCTGCCCTCAAACTATAATCTAATGGGAAAGACACATTCAAAGTGAACTGATGTAAGCAAGTAGAATATAAAGGCCAATTATCTTAAAGTAAGTGATCACATAATTAGAAATCATTTTCGACTTCTATAACTTGAGAAGGCAGTATCTTCCTTGAAAGGCCTGGACAATCTTTTTGGCATAAGGGCAAAGTCAGCACAGTGACTTATCTCCTGGGAAATTAAATAATAATATTACAAAGAACTACGCTCACCCATTCAAGTTCACATTTTTAAGTCATCAGAACTTTTGAGCAGAAAGCGTCAGGGCTTTGGGAAAATTACTTATATTCTCTCTCTTTGCACAATTACACATACTCTAAATCCTTCTCCTTGAAAGTAAAGGCATTTTTTTTTTGAATAGTAGATCATGCTCTTGACCCTCAAACCACCCAGAACAGATTTATGTTCTAACAGAGGAGTCAGTCTTACAAATAGTCATTGAAATTATGTGAACCCACAAATTCACATCAAACTGCTATGTAGAAAGTTTCAATTTACATTCTGTCAGCATGAAATTTTTCCCTCCCTCTTCTAATAAATTTCCAGAAATTTTCAAGGGGGGTAGGGAGAAAAAAATCATTTAGAAAATAAAATGTAATACTTATTTTTAACACTTTTCTTTTTAACAAATCTAAAATCATTTAAATAGTTTTGGCGCATTAAAAAGTATTATCCATAGTGTGACTGTTTCAACTGATCATCAGTTTGAGTATGTAAAAATTTAAAGTATAGTTTACTCAATTACTTATAAATTTTCTGTCTAATTTGCTTTTATATTTTGCTAGAAATATAGCTACACCTGGTGAGACTTTAATCCAGGCTTTCTTACTTTTGGCCTCTTTATGAGAAGCAGGCACATACTTGAGACAGAAGAAACTGATGTTATTTTAGGAAAACAAAGAAATTCTGTAGTTTTCTGGGCATTATATCTTTCACAATCAAAGAGATATATAAAGTGCTCATTTTTAAAAGAGGAAAGAGAAGAGAGAAAAAATATTCATTAAACTTTTTTTCATAGGGAACCTTTTCTAATTAGTCGTAGATGACTCAGCTAACACCATCAGCAATTTTAATCTAATTTTGTTTTCATGGACTTCTTCAAACAGAAGATTTGTTACAAGAAGCTTCTATTCTCTTTCTTGCTTTTTTTTTTTAACTGTAGTAAATATATATGTAACAAAACATTTACCATTTCAATATTCTTCACATGTACAATTCAGTGACACCAATTACGTTCATTGTGTAGTTCAACCATCACCATTATCTGTTTTCAAATTTTTCCATCACCTTTACCAGAAGCTCAGGGTCTCGTAACTAATGGGTCCCCTTTTTCTCCTCCCTCCCACCTGCCCCAGGTATTCACTAATTAACTTTTCTCTCTATACATTTGCCTATTCTAGATATTTCATGTAAATGATATAATAGTTGTCCTTTTGTGAGAGGCTTATCTCACTCAGCATGATGTTATTTGGCATAAGTAGTTTCAAAGCTGTATCAATCTCTTCCACATGAAGGAGACAGAAGCTTTAAAACAGGTGAGGTGAGTAGCAAGAACCAAAACTTGTCACCCAAAGGAAGGGCATGACACATTCATACCTTAGGCCTAGGCCAAATACCTGGTGCTTACAACATGGAAATCTCTTTCTAGAATTGCCTGAGTGTTCTGCTTGTTTTGTGAGTCAGTTTAACTCTCTAACAGTGCCAACAGCCTTTACCTTTCTGATTTTGAATCTTGGATCTAATGTTGTTGTTAGCTGCCGGATCTACGAAATTTGCACCATATAAATTGGCAAGCAAAAAAGAAAAAAAAAAAAATGTCCATTTCCAAATGGCATTTATGTAGTCTCCCTGGAATAAATGAGTGCCACCGCCTGTGGGCCCTCTATCACCTCCCACCGTCCCCTGAGGCCTAGTCAGGGCAGGAGCATCCTCACTGGTCGAGATAAACGCTGCCCAAAGCGGGTGTCAGGGCCAGGAATTGAACATTTTACCAACTCATAACCTACACTGGCTCCCTCCTTGTATACTTGAAATAATAGTCATGGTTATCTCTCCATTCCATTTCCTTAGGGTTTTCATGCCCACAGAATAATCTGGTTTGCAAATCATTGCTCTAGTTAGAAGAGCCACCCAAAACGGAGTCAAGTCCGTCTCATAGCAACCCTATAGGACAGAGTAGAACTGCCCCATAGGGTTTCCAAAGCTGGAATCTTTACAGAAGCAGACTGTTGCATCTTTCTCCCATGGAGTGTCTGGTGGGATCGCAGAGCCAACCTTTCGGTTAACAGCTGAGCGCTTAATCACTGTGCCACCAGGGCTCCTTAGAAGATCAAAAGGTACTTAATTCTTCATTGTACCTAAGACGGTACTTAATTCTTTATTTGTAAAAACAGCAGTGACCACTTGAGAGTTCTACTGTACTACGTCAGTTCAATGTAAATGACATAAAAAGCTGACATTGTAGGGTCTTCTACATAAAAATCTATTACTTTTTGGAGAATAAAAGATGTTCACAGTTCAATTTTTTAAAAAGGTGTTCAGAGAAGAAAAGGTAATGGTTAAATATTTTATCAAAAATAGCTAAGTAAAGTGTGCTAAAGGAAAAAGATACAATAGTAATGTTAAAAGTCTTTTATGTTTTTCAGGTTTTGTTTTCTAAACAACAACAACAACAAAAAAAAAAAAAAAAGACCAAACTGCCAACCTTTTGGTTAGCAGCTAAGCTCTTAACCACTGCGCCACCAGGGCTAATTTGTTTTCTAAGAGGTCAAATACATAAGCAAGGCACAAATCTCCAAGTTTCTCTAAAAGTGGTTTCCTTCAAATTAAAAAAAAAAAAAACATTGCTAAGACTCATCAAGTACTCAAATTTTACCCAATAAAATTTGTACAATTACTGACTGTTTAACGAGAAACTATTTTGTTCTGTAAACCTTCATCTAAAGTGAGAACAGCAGCACAACTGGAAGAATGTAATCGACATCACGGAATTGTATGTGTAGAAATTTTTGAAATGGTGTATCTTTGGCTATCTGTATTTTCACCAAATAAAAAAAGGTCCTCCAAGGCCAAGAAGAGAGTGTGTTGACATGTCTGTCATGGGGTTGTTAACCAACGTCATAAAACAATATGTGTACTGAATGTTTAATGAGAAAATATTTGTTCTGTAAACCTTTACCTAAGGTATAATAAAAAAATTATGTACAATTGTTTACAGTGTGAGCAGATGACAAATTTTAGCACAAATTTATAACAACCTCTAGAAAAATAATCCAAAGCAACCAGTGTCAAGGACTGCCAGCTTCACAGTGGTATCTTTGTATACAGAACTACTTTCTAAATCCTCAACTCCGTATTGGAAAATAAGCCACTCTTTTTTATGTTTCTCAGTAGTTTCGGACATCTCATTTTCTGAATACTCATTTTAAAGTTTCTAACGAGCCATCCTCATCTTCTTTTTCCACGGAGGGCTGCTACCACATTCTCAGTCTCATCTTCCTGTAACTGTCTATGTCTGTGACACTTTTCAAACTGCACATCTACTTTTTTAGGTAAGTAAATGTACATAAATAAGAACTAGTGTATAACAAATATATTTAAGATAACATCCAAATATAGTTATCAGTTTTACTATTAAGTGTAGAAATGCATATGCAGAAAATTCACACTGAAGCCAAGTGACCGCCTCAAATGGCACTACAGGAGGCACCCTGCTATCCTGAGTTGCAGGGGCTTCCACTTCAGCAGGCTCTGAGCCATGGCGTTGGGGCAGACGGGCTGAGAACTCCAGAGACCGGAAGCGATCCAATTCTCAGTCTTCCAGTGTTACAGCCCTGACCCTGCTTCCCACAGCATCTTCCCATTCGTCATGGCCAGCAAAGGCTAAGCGTGCTCTCACACTAGAGTCTGAAGAGGATTGGTAATTAGTTACCTCCATTCACTGTACCTGCCTTTGTTCTCTCTTGAATTACCAACAACTACTTTGTTTTCTCTTCCCTCATGCACTTGCCTCCTCCTAGGGCTAAATCACAAGGTCCTTAAGTACCAGGCCCCTGGTTTCCATTTTTGTTTCTTTCACAACGCCCAGCAATAGGGCTTGCCACAGTGGACCTCCGATGTTTTTTACTGAGTGAATGATGCTCTCAAAAGCTACTGTGCTCACTATACTGGACTCTGAGACAGAAACCCTTATTATCAAAGGAAAGGTTTTTAAACTGCAACACACTATTCTGACTCAAATTCTCGACAGAACTCTCTGGGTTGGAGTTACTCAAACAAGGAGATCCACTGCCCTATGCCTTTCCTAAGAACGGCCACCCCTGCCCTAAGCAATGCTTCTCTAAGTAAGGACTTCACGCCTGCTGCATCAGAATCACCTGGCATGTTTGATAAAAGCCCAAGTTTCCTGGGGCAACCAAATTAAAATCTGTAGAGTTGGTGCCAGGGAACCTTTATTTTTAACAAGCTGTCCAGGTGATTCCCAGGCCCACCAACATCTAAGAACCCCTGGGTGGGGGGCAGGGATGGGTGAAAAAAACTGACCCATAAGACAGCGGCAAGAAGCACCATAACACCTGTGCACTTCTCCAGGCCTCAGGCTCAAGGGATAGTTGAGAAGTAGGGACATGGCAGACACAGGCAAAGTGATTATGCCTCACTACACCCTGAAGAGAAGGACACCAACACTGAGCATAAGTAATATCCTCCTCTGGTAATTCTTGGTCACCAACTGTCAGTGTGTAGTACTGTGGCGGCTTGTGTGTTGCTGTGATGCTGGAAGCTATGCCACCAGTATTTCAAATACCATCAGGGTCACCCATGATGAACAGTTTCAGTGGAGTTTGCAAACTAAGACAGACTAGGAAGAAAGACCTGGAGATCTACTTAAAAAAATCAGCCAATGAAAACCCTATGGATCACAACAGAACACTGTCCCATTCACTTGCTTTGGACATGACATCAGGAGGGATCAATCGCTAGAGGAGGACATCATATTTGGTGAAGTAGATGGTCGATGAGGGTGTGGGAAACCCTTGGTGAAATGGACTGGCACAATAGTCGCAACGATGAAATTTGAACATGTCAGCGATGTGAGGATGATCAGAACCAGGTAATCACCAGAAGTCGGAGTCGGCTCCACAACAGCTAACAACAACAAGTGTTCTTGTGCATTCAAGGTTAAACAGTACTCCAATGCTTATCTTTGACAACGTGGAGCAACCCCTGCAATCAAAATAAAGACTCATATGCTGTGCAAATGTGAACAATGCCAGTGAGATGCGGTCTCTCATAGTAGTAAGCCCTGGCCCTGGAAAGCCTGGGTTTGAATCCCAGCTCCACCACTTACTAGCTGAGTGACCTTGAGTAAGTTACCTAACCTCACTGGTCTAAGTTTCCTCACCAATAAAATGGGAATAATGACAGCCCTGATCTCATAAGGTTGGTATAAGAATTAAAAGAACTAACAGAACAGCACCAAGCACCTAGTAAGTGCTCAGCCCTTCATCTTTGTTAATTTTTTAGAAAATTCATGTTATCATTTGATTTTGCAAGTAAAATCCACAAAGTGTTTGTTATTGATTTACAACTAGATAAGCACAAAAATAGAGAGAAAGCATTTAGAAAGTTTTAAGGTAATTTGACAGAGAATTTTTTGTCTGTTGACTCTAACAATCAAAATGTAAGCTTCTATTTTATATATTTTTATTTTTAAAAATCATATTTTTGTATTTAACAAAATCACTCATCCTAAATAATGACATAGAAATATTTTTTTTAAAACTGATCACTTACCACAGATAGATTGAAAAACATCATTCTAAACCATAAGAGGAGAAAAAAAGGTAAATAGTCTAAGAAAAGACTAAAAAAAGGAAATGCAAGGAAACACTAACAAAGAGAATACTTAAAAAGTTTCAAACAAGCGCAAAGTTATCAGTTATTACAACACATTCAATGAATGGTTCAACAACCCTAAGAAGACAAATGCTCTTGATATTGGGTTAAAATTCAAAATCTAACTACATGCTGCTTATAAAACAAAAAAATACAAAAAAAAAAAAAAGAAAATAGTGGCAGCAATTTACCAAGCAAAAAGCAGGGGTGGCAATATTAATCTCAGGAAAAGATTTCAAGGAAAAAATGATCACAGAGGACCTTTGTGTTAAATTTATATTAATAAAGGGCAAAATCAACAATGAAGATATTTGCTGGATATCAAAATGTCAGAATACATACAAATAAAACAACCAGAACTACAATTTTTTAAAAAATCACATAATTTTGGGGAGATGACTATCACACTTATCACAGTCTTTGACAAGAAAAACATACAAAAATAAATGAAAATACAGGAGAGTTGAAAAATATTATTAATTTAATTTAAAAAGTTAACATGCATACATATCCTATAAGAAAAAATTCTTTTTTCAAATAAATATTTGTGGAACATATAAAACTTGATCTCTATTAGGCACTACTAAAAAATGTCAGTAAATTTAAGATAATATAAATTTAACAACAAAATTTGACACACACATATATCCTACCAAAAAAAAATTCCTGTCTTCAAGTATCTGAGGAATATATAAAGCTTGTTCTCTATTAGGCAACAAAAGTGTCAGTAAATTTTAAAAACATATATATGCTGTAGGATCAACACTACTTGACTGCTATAAAGTAATATGAGACATCAGTGACAACTTAAAACACACACAGTTTCTAGAGGAGATAAAAAGGAAGTTACTAGGTCACAGAGGAAATCTAAATACTAATTATAGACTATTTAAATGAGAATATTGCATATAAAAACTTATGGCATGTAGCCAAATCTGTACTCAAAAGCAATTTCATAGCTTTAAAGACTTTATATTTTAACAGTCATTCAGGTACTGTATAAATGATGCTATCCAATATATTTCATCCACAGAATCGATCTATTATGCTGTTAATTTAAAAAATTTATTTTATCTGGCACCAAACCAAAAGTAATCAAAATACACTTTACCACATCAAATTACTTTTTTTTTTTTGTTCAGGAAAATTCAAGATAAGTGATTCTTTCAGACCTAAGACTCAGTGTAACCTTTTATTCAGAAAATAAAAATATCTCACTAGGAGAGCAATGTCTTTAAATTAGATTAACTAAAATATAATTGACAATACGCTTACAGAATCTGAAAATACCAGTGATATTTACTTCTGCTTTTTCAAAAAAGAAAACGCAGTAAAGAACTATATGATAAATTTTCCTTCTGGCGCCACAACCATTTTGTCACTAAAACAATTTTTTCAAATATCCTTTACTCTGTCCCTTTCTTTCTTCTCAGCTGGTAGCAAAATTTTTCTTATCATGAATGACTTTCTAAGGCTCCTGTTAGGTAACTCTTTGAATATATATCTAGCACTGCCGCTGTTGTGCAGTCATCTGCTGAGCCTGTATTTAAAACACTTTTTAAACCAAGAAGCTGGGCTTGCAAGCCATCCAAATGCCATGTCACTCCCTACAGAAGTTCTAGGGCACCGCAGATTTAAGGCACTGCTCACCTGCCTTAAATTATGGAGACCACAGCACTCTCTTCAGTACTCTGCTTTATTTACTTGATGAGAAATATTTGTATATTTCAAGCAAGTTTCATAAAGCATAATACAAATGTCTATTCTGTTTAAAATTCAGAAGAAATTAAAGTACAAGAGGAAAAAAAAATTATCAGTAATAGTTAACAGAGTCAAAACCTTTGCCCAGCAGAAATGCTAAGCAGTTTTAAAAGGGTTAACCGTTCAAACTCTGGAGTCAGATTACTGAGTTGAATTTTGAGATTCCCCTGCTTATGAAAGGCTGCTCCCTGAACCTCAGTTTCCACATCCATAAAATGGAAATGATATTAGCACTACCTCTGAAACGACTAAATGGGACCATGTAAGTGCTTGGAACAATCCCTGACCATCTTCCTACTCCACATATCAACCCTGAAGTATGAATTAGCAAACAGTTAATAAAATGAAGGGGTTGCCATGAGTCAGAATTGGCATAAAGATTGCCTTTTAGACAATGTTAAAGACACAGGAAAAAGTAAAAGATAGATGCTAGAGTAATCACCATTATCTGGGAGCATTCAGAGACATAATTTCTAAAGACACGGTTTCTACAATGAAAGTACTGTGAAAGTACTGCTTCTTTTTTTTTTTTTTTTGCATTAATGCTTCACAGTCTACTAACTATTAAATGCTTTCCTTGAAAACACTTTTTTTTTTTTTTGACAAATTAATAACCAGGCTCTCGTGAAAGGAAAGTGATCAACCTGGACAAATCATACGGGTCACAAAGTTCCCCACAGCAAAAAAAGAATCATTCCAGTCTCCTGGGATTCTGTATTAACTCTAAAGTCAGCAGTCTTTCCAAGCCTATCAAGACCAAAAGGAAGGGAACCAAGGGAGAAATAATCAGTTATCAGAACTTAAAGGGTCAGCGATTATCTTCAAGGGAGGAAGGTTTAAGGATCTGGGTAAATACTGACACCATACGGAGATCATAGGACAAATGCAACTCTAATCAGTGAAATATGAATTGGAATTTCTTTTCCCCAGGACGGCAGTGATTACTGAGCTGTGTAGTCCTTTCACCTCCCCAGAGTGGAATGAGTGTCTGGTTTGTTGGCCAGAAAGGAGAGCTAAAAGACAAAAACAAACCAAACCCATTGCCACTGAGTCAATTCCAACTCATAGCAACCCTATAGCCAAGGTGAATTGTCAGCCTGGACCCCTAGATTCAGGAAAATGAGGTAATTTTGGACATATTGTTAATCACCAGCATCCATGCCCTGAAGACAGAATGAAGGATATTAGATAGTCCCCAGGTCTGTGGTATTGGGAGGGAGGCAATATCCTGGTTACAGAGACGAGTCATTTTACATCGACAGATGGGCCCTCATTTTAGAAAATTATAAGGCTTTCACAATAAACTGAGAAAATGAAGGAATTTTATGGTGCCTATTTGGGTCCTAAGAGTAAAATCTACAACACAACAGGTATGCTTTCATATTGTTACCATCACAAGAACATCTTGAGACCTGGGGTCTGCTCAGCCTGGTGTTCTGCTGCCACCTTAAGGCCCCAAGCAATGTGACTTGATTTAGAGGCCACAGCTGTCTTCCATGATTTTAATCTTAAAGGATAGTTGCATTTCTTTTTCTCTCACAAGACTGTATTAGTCGGGTTTATTCAGCTGTACTTAACGGAAACTCATCAGTAGCTGATTTATTTTTCTAACACAGGTGGTTTTATTTTTCTAACACAACAAGAAGTCTAGACGTGGGTCGAGGCAGGCCTTGGTTGAGCAATCAAACAATGCCATCAGGGACCCAAGCTCTTTCTCTTTGTGCTCCACCATCCTCAGCACTTCGGCCTTCTTCATCGTGCTTGTCACATCATGATCAAAGGATGGCTACTATAACTCCAGACATAATGGCCACATTTAAACACAAGGCTACACCAACCATATCTGCCCTCTCATCAGTGGTAGAAGTTTCCCAAAAAGTCCTTCAGCAGAAGATTTGGCCAGAACTAGGTCGAAATCAACTCAAGAGTAACTAACAATGTCTCAAAGAAGGTCCCTGGGTGGCACAAACAGTTTGTGCTCAACTACTAACCTAAAAAGGTTGGTGGTTCAAAATCACCCAGTGGTGCCACAAAAGAAAGGTCTGGCAATCTGCTTCCATTTAGATTACAGCCAAGAAAACCCTATAGAGCAGTTCTACTCTGTAATCCATGGGGTCACTATGAGTAGGAATTAACTCAAAGGAAACAGGTTTGGTTTGTTAGGTCTCGAAGATGCTCCTTGCAGACAAGGAGGCTGGGAAAACAGGGAAGATGAGTGTGATGATTTGTAGTGACTTGGAGATGAATATTACTTAACAACAGCCGAAAAGAAAACCATTGCTGTCAAGTCGATTCAGACTCACACCTATGAATATCATTTAGGATACAAAAAATGATGTTTGCCACAGAGAAGATCCAGGGAGGGACAGACAGAAAAATTATCCAAATACTGGGCTGTTCAACAAAGGACTCTTCAATCTTTTCTTTTAAGGGAAAGGCTAAGAGCATACAAGATCAAAATTTATTAAGTCATAAGTATCCTAGTGTGTTTGTCAAGTACCAATGTGCTGCCCTGCCCTGGGTCTTCTTTGGTGTTTTTAAATAATAACAATAACTTAATCTTTTTATGTAATGTTTTACAGTTCAAAGAACACCATTCATTATATACCCTTGTGGTACTACAACCAGTCTTGCAAATCGCATTTCAGGTTCAACTATAACATAGTAAGGATAGAATAATATTTTTCTCAACTACCCTCTGGAGGATGGTCTTTTTAGTCTAAATTAAATACATTCAACATGTTCAACAAACAATCTATCATAGTCTCCTATCTTTTTTTAGTGGATTGGGACCAATTACTCAAAAACATCTTTATTTTATTCATATGGAATGGATTTTTCACTCTTAAACATATTACCTCCTACTCGGTGGCATTAAAATTCCCTGCCACCTTTGTGTCTTCTCCCAGAGTTCCTGAGTCATCCTGTGAGCTTCCTCATTAATTGAGTCTGTCCTCCTAAGAAGTTTACTCTCATCTTGAATCCCAAGACTCTGATGTATCTTCTTTACCTTTTTATTTATGTGATCTATCAAATTCTTTAATGAGATAACCCTAACTCTGGACCTTGACAGTATCTAACTTTACTGTTCTCTATCAAGACCTGACTGTGTCCTTAATGGTAAAGCACTCAGCTGCTAAACAAAAAGGATGGCAGTTCAAACCCACCCAGTGGCTCTGCGAAATAAAAACCAGCAAACTGCCACCATAAAGATTACAACGAAGAAAACCCTACGGTGCAGTTCTGCTCTGTCACATGGGGTTGCTATGAGTTGGAATCAACTCAAAGACTCCTAACAACAACAACAACAAACATTCTTGTTAAAAAGTTCCTCCAATGCCAGGGTGACTCAGGTTTATTAAAAGCTTTAGGCATAGGACCTTCTTGAAGATACATATATTATATTATATTACACCTATAATATTATATATTTATATTTAATAAATTAGATCCACAGCTTGTCCCTTATCAGTACATCTATTTAACCACCTCATTGAGATACTATAAACCAAATAATTCACTCCCCCAAATTAAGGAATGTCTGCGATTATATTACATCTAAAGCTATAATGGAAGTGTTTAAAACTTGTTTTACAAATGTATAAACTGATCAGAGTAATGATAAAAATACAATCTCTAAACTTCAAGTAAATATTTAAAACACTCCCCATATACTGAAAATTCTATCTTTAAGGTGATCAAATCATCACCAGGTGAGATATTTTAAGGAGGATAAAAATGTTTAAAATTATCTGTAGAAAGTAGTTTGTATACAACAAACTTCCCTGATCTTTTTACCCTAAGTGACCCACCTCAGACACAGAAAGCTCTGGAACGATTCACTCCAGCACAAGGTGCACAAACAGATACCTTCCTTTCCTTTCGGTTGCGTGGGCCCTTTTAAAGGTACTTGGGTTTCTTTTCCAAATTCAAAGTGAATCCACGAGGAGACAAACATGGGCTCAAGATCAGAGTTAAGCCATAAGAGGTGAAATTTATAAATCATAGCAAGGCCTACAGTCTCACAAGTTCGTTCTAAATGCTTTATCACCATGAAATTGACACACATTTGCTGAAAATATCTTGAGCCAGAGTTAGGTAATTCATAAAAGTATTTTTTATGACTACCTACAAATTAATAAAATTTTAAATGCATCATTGTTTACTGCTTAGGTTTAATCCTGAGATTTTAATATGAGAGGTAAGCTTCTCTGAATCCCACATTTTAAACTTTTCTGGATTTCTTACAGACCCCAAAAGTGCTTTAGGCTTATTGGACACTCAACACCTTCTCACGGAAGAATAAGATCCCACAAGGCCCCACAGGACCTGGCCTCAGCCACCCCTCTGAATTCAACTCCTGTCACACCGTCCACTCTTTTGCTATCTCAAAAAACCCCAGGCCCACTGGCTTTCTTTTCTGTTCCTCCAACACATCAAGCTGATTTCCATCTACTCCTCTGCTATTGTTGGCCAACTTTTCATCATTCCAGTGTCACTTCAAAGAAGAGGTGTTATGGAGTAGTCATTCAAAGCACTGGCTCTAACATTAGCTGCCTGGGTCCAGATCCCAGCGCTACCACTTACTAAGTAGGTACCCTTGAATAAGTACCTATCTCTCTGTTCCTCAGTTTCTTCATCTGTAAAATGAGCATCAAAATGATATCTAAATAGGATAGATGTCTTAAACATAAGTTAATAAAAATAAAACAGTAAATACTAAATGATCAAAAATACTAGCTATTCACCTCTTAGAATTGGTTTACTGGGTTAAAAGGCTTAGGACCGTTGTCTCGTGGGACAACTCAGTCAACTGGCATAACATAGCTCACAAAGATAATGTTCTACATCCTAATTTGGTGAGTAGCATACAGGGTCTCAAAAGCTTGCCAGTACGTCTGGGGTCTTAAAAGCTAGCAAGCACCCATCTAAGATGCATCAATTGGTTGCAACCCACCTGGAGTAAAGGAGAATGAAGAACACCAAAGACACAAGGAAAGTATTAGCCCAAGAGACAGAAAGGGCATAAACCAGAGACTTCATCAGCCTGAGACCCGAAGAACTAGATGGTGCCTGGCTACCACCGATGGCCACCCTGACAGGGAACACAACAGAGAGTCCCTGATGAAGCAGGAGAAAGATAGGGTGCAGAACTCAAATTCTAGTAAAAAGACCAGACTTCATTGTCTGACTGAGACTGGAGGAACCCCAGAAAGCATGGCCCCGGACTCTCTGTCAACCCAGAACTAAAACAACTGCCGAGACCAACTCTTCAGACAAAGATTGGACTGGACTGTGGGACATAAAATGATACTTGTGAAGAGTGTGCTTCTTAGCTTAAGTAGACACGTGAGACTAAATGGGCAGTTTCTGTCCAGAGGTGAGATGAGAAGGCAGAGAGGGTTAGGAGCTGGTTGAATGGACATGGGAAATCAGGGTGGAAAGGAGGAGTGTGCTGTCACAGTATAGGAAGAGCAATTAGGGTCCCATAACAATGTATGTATAAATTTTTCTATGAGAGACTAACTTGAAATGTAAACTTTCACTTAAACTACTACAACAGTAAACAAATAAATGTACTACAGTAAAAAAAAAAAAAAAGCTTGCCAGAGGCCATCTAAGATACAGCTGTTGGCCTCTACTCGTCTGGAGCAAAAGAGAATGAAGGAAACTAAAGACTCAAAGAAGAAACTAGTTCACAGGACTAATAGCCTACACGAACTACAGCCTTTTCTAGCCTGAGACCAAAAGAACTAGATGGTACCTGGCTACCACTACCAACTGTTCTGACCAGGTACACAATAGAAGGTCCCAGATAGAATGGGAAAAAATGTAAAACAAAACTCAAATTCCTTTAAAATAAAAAAAAGACCCGCTGGACCAATAGAGACTAGAGGAACCTCCAAGACTATCACCTCAAGATACTCTTTGAACTTGGTACTGAAGCCACCCCTAGAGGTCACCTTTCAGTCAAGTAATAGTTTGGCTTATAAAATAAACAATATCAGCCATGAGTAATGCGCATCCTTAAACAATCAACTGTGTAAGACCAAATGGTCAATGTTTACCAAAAAGCAAAATGAGAAGACAAGGAGGGAAAGGGAAGCTAGAACAATGGAAATAGAACAAACATGGAAATAAGGAGAATACTGATACATTGTGAAAATTGTAACCTATGTCACAGAATAATTTGCATAAAAAATGTTAAATGGGAACGTAATTTGCTGTGTGAACTTTCACCTAAAACACAATAAAATACTTTTTAAAAAAATATTAGCTATTATGTCACTTCCTCAAGGATGCTTTCCCTCTAAGCTGGTCCTCCCCCAGTAACTCTCTATCGCATGCTAAATCTTTGTTGCATTTATAACAATGTGAAATTCTTTATTTGTTTTTCTGATTAATTTTAAAATGTCTGTTTCCACTAGAATCAAAGCTCCAAAAGTGCAAAAGTCTATGCCTGTCTTATTAACCACTTCAGGGCCTAGAAAATATCCTCGAAAATGATAGCTGCTGTGGTTGTTGAGTGAATAAATACCTACAATTCAAAAATCTTCATAACAATTGCTAACTAACCGAAACCACTGTTGGCTGTTGTTGTTAGATGCCCTCAAGTCAATTCTGACTCAAAGCGACCCTATGTACAACAAAACGAAACACTGCCCGGTCCTGCACCATCCTCTCAATCGTTGCTGTGTTTGTACCCATTGTTGCAGCCACTGTGTCAATCCATATTGTTGAGGGGCTTCCTCTTTTTCACTGACGCTCTACTTTACAAAGCATGATGTCCCTCCTCATAACATGTCCAAAGTACTTGAGACACAGACTCGCCATCCTTGCTTCTAGGGATTTTCTGGCTCTACTTATTCCAAGACAGACTTGTTTGTTCTTCTGGCAGTCCATGATACATTCAATATTCTTCACCAACACCATAATTTAAAGGCATCAATTATTCTTTGGTCTTCCTTCTTCACTGTCCAGCTTTCACATGCATATGAGGTGACTGAAAATACCATGGCTTGGGTTAGGCACACCTTAGTCCTCAAAGTGACATCTTTGCTTTTTAACACTTTAAAGAGGTCATTTGCAGCAGATCTGCCCAATGTAATACATTGTTTGGTTAAAGCACTCAGCTGCTAACCGAAAGGTTGGCAGTTCGAACCCACCAGCCGTTCCATAGGAGAAAGACGTGGCCGTCAGCTTCCTTAAAGGTTTACAGCTTTGGAAACCCTATGAGGCAGTTCTACTCTGTCCTACAGGATGGCTGTTGGAATCAACTCCACAGCACTGGGTAATACATCGTTTGACTTCTTGACTGCTGCTTCCGTAGGCGTTGATTGTGAATCCAAGTAAAATCAAATCCTTGACAACTTCAGTATTTTCTCTGTTTATCATGATGTTGCTTATTGGTCTACTTGTGAGGATTTTTGTTTTTTTATGATGAGGTGTAATCCATATTGAAGCCTGTAGTCTTTGATCTTAATCAGTAAGTGCTTCAAGTCCTCTTCGCTTTCAGCAAGCACGGTTGTGTCATCTGCATATTGCAGGTTGAATGAATCTTCCTCCAGTCCTGATGCAACATTCTTCTTCGTATAGTCCAGCTTCTCAGATTAACTGCTCAGCATACAGATTGAATACGTACGGTGAAAGGATACAACTCTGACACACACCTTTCTTGACTTTCAACCACATTCCACGTCCTCTTCTGAATGCAGCTTGAATTTCTGGCAGTTCCCTCTCAATGTACTGCTGCAACCATTTTTTAATTAACTTCAGCAAAATTTTATTTGTGTGTGATATTAATGATATTGTTCAACAATTTTCGCATTCTGTTGGATCACTTTTCTTTGGAATGGGCACAAATATGGATCACTTCCAGTCAGTTGGCCAGGTAACTGTCTTCCAAATTTCTTGGCACAGATGAGCGAGCACCTCCAGTGCTGCATACGTTTGTTGAAACATCTTGGTTGGTATTCCGTCAATTCCTGCAGCCTTGTTTTTCACCAATGCCTTCAGTGCAGCTTGGCCTTCTTCTTTCGATACCATTGGTTCTTGATTATATGCTGTTCAACCATATAAAATGGGTGAACAGTGACCAATTCATTTTGGTACAGTGACTGTGTATTCCTTCCATCTTCTTTGATACCTTGTGTGCCATTCAATATTTCACCCATAGAATCCTTCAGTATTGCAACTCGAGGCTTCAATATTTTCTTCAGTTCTTTTAGCTTGAGAAATGCCAACCATGTTGTTTTCTTTCGGTTTTCTAACCCAAGCCTTTGCACATTTTAATATTTACTTTGTCTTCTCAAGCCGTCCTTTGAAATCCTCTGTTCAGCTCTTTTACTTCACTATTCTTTCATTCCCTTTAGCTACACTACGTTCAAGAGGAAGTTTCAGAGTGTCTTCTGACTTCCATTTTGGTCTTTTTTTTCTTTCCTGTCTTTTTAATGACATTTTGCTTTCTTAATGTACGATGTCCTTGATGTCATCCAATAACTTGTCTGGTCTTTGGTCACCTAAACCATTAAGTCTAGAAATATTATTCAATTTTAAGTTGACTTAAATAATTTCTTGGAATGTAAGTGGCATTATAAAATTTTTTAAAAAATAATTGTGTCTTGAATATTTATTACTTGGAGAAACCACTCTAAGAGAGAAAACCAATAAAGACTTTTGGAATAAAGTCTTGATGCCCATATATTCTAAATAATTTTATAATGTAAAATACAAGTCCTGATTTAAAGTATAAAAAGCATATTTAGTCCTAACTATGTGAATATCTAAGGATAAAACGGGAAAGTGTAAAGAGCCATGGGAGAGGGCAGAGGCACTAACCTACATTCCCTGAGATCAGATGTCAGGGGACCATATGGGGATGGACTCGCACGCATATGAAGTGATTGAAAACATCATGGCTGGGGTCAGATGCACTTCAGTCCTCAAAGTGACATCTTTGCTTTTTAACACTTTAAAGAAGTCTTTCGCAGCAGATTTTCCCAATTTGATTTCCTGACTGCTGCTTCCATGGGTATTGATTGTGGATCCAAGTAAAATGAAATCCTTGACAACTTCAATCTTTTCTCTGTTCATCATGATGTTGCTCATTGGTCCACTTATGAGATTTTTGTTCTCTTTATGTTGAGGTGTAATCCATACTGAATGTGTTGGCAAAGAATACTGAATATGCTGTGGACTGCCAGAAGAACAAACAAATCAGTCTTGGAAGAAGTACAACCAGAATGTTCCTTAGAAGCAAGGATGGCGAGACTTCTTCTCACATACTTTGGACGTGTTATCAGGAGGGACCAGTCCCGGGAGAAGGATATCATGTATGGTGAAGTAGAGGGTCAGAGAAAAAGAGGAAGCCCCTCGATGAGATGGACTGACACAGTGGCCGCAACAATGGGCTCAAACACAGCAACAATTGTGAGGATGGTGCAGGACCAGGCAGTGTTTCGTTCTGTTGTATATAGGGTCACTATGAGTTGGACCAACTCGACGGCACCTAACAACAACAACATGGGGATAGATGAACTGGATCTGAGTTGGCTGAGCAGTGGTGGAGACACCATGAGCTCAGGTGGGGCTTTCAGTGAACACAGGGAGCATATGGCTCCATACCCACGCCTAAGCGTCTGGGTTTTTAAGCCCCTCAGGACTCATCAGGTCACAAATGGCATTATTGTTAAGGTAATAACTCTGATCATGTGCGTCTACAATCAGAGAGCAAATACTCTAATATAGCACTCATCATCCCTCCCATGACTGTTTCAATAGACTTGCAGTTGGTGTTCTTGTTTCTAATCCCTCCCAGGCCCAACCATTACCATCACTAGCCCCAGAGTTCTCATTATAAAACATAGATCAAATCAGTCACGCCTATCCCCGCTTAAAAGCCACCAGTGGCTTCTAAATTTTCACATTCTGTTATCCCACTCCACACACCTGAACCAGCCAGTTCCCAAACATGCCATGAACTCTCCAACCCCATGACTGCTCTGCTCATGCTCTGGCTGGGAAAGGCCTCATCTCCTGATCTTCCACTCCCCTGTGGACACAAGGCTTCACTCAAGCCTCACTTGTGCTGGGAAACCTCCCACACCAGCTCACAAGGCAGAAGTAACTGTTCCTTGCTCACTGCCGTCAAAGAGCTCAGCACACTCTCCATTTCTTGTGTCAGAATCCTCCAAAAGATTGCATGTCCAGTCTTTGTATTCTCAGGAGTGACACAACATGGCACCTAGTAAGTACTTAATATACATTTATGAGATTTAATTTAATTTGATTTACTCAAAGTCTACAGAACAATTTTAATACGTTATTAATTTTCCTAGTTTCCTGCATACACGTGTCCTGAAAATAAAAGTCTGAGCTTTTTGCTAAATCTCCATTATAGGTTATTTCTAAGAATGGATCTGAATGTTTCAAATCACAACTACTTTTCCTTTAGTTGCTTAATTCTCTGCTTCTTATTGAAACCAGTAATCAACTCCTTGTTCTCCAATCCCCCACTTCAAATCTTACAATTGGTTAGAACCCCATGCTTTTGGAATTACAGGCACCAAGATGCTAACAACTTTAATACCGACATTTTCAAAATAATAACTTTCAATCCTGCTGTGAAAGTGCAGACTTGCCTCAACTGTACTCTGGCATGGCCAGAAAAGGGCACCTGTGCAGGCCTCTTCTCTACGCCTGTCTGGCAGAGCCTCCTTCTAGGGTGTCTTAGAGCACACATCCAGGAGAACGAGAAATAAGAGAGAGGAGCGAAGCCATTCCTCTCTGTTCTCCACTGGGGAGAATCAAATGGAACAATTTTATTACCACTCTTAAGGTGGAATCTAAGAGATAACCTGGAAAACAACCAAAACTAAATAATCGTTATTTGCCACAAGAATAATAAAATCTGAACCAGCACCTGGCTATTAGTTATTTAAGAGGACTACTGGTAACTAAAGAAGACCTAGTGGTACAGTGGTTAAAGTGCTCAGCTGCTAACCAAAAGGTCAGCGGTTTGAACCCACCAGCCGCTCCGCAGGGGAAAGATGTGGCATTCTGCTTCTGTAAAGATGTTACAGACTTGGAAACTTTATGAGGCAGTTCTACAGTCCTACAGGGTCGCTACGAGTCGGAATCGATTTCATAGCAACAGGTATTGGTAACTAAAGAAATTAACTCAAGTTCCCCAGGTGGGAATATAATGCCTTCTGAAAAGTGCATCTATGTGTTCAGTTCTACGGCTGCTTCATACTCATGAAACGATTAGCTAAAATCACAAAATAACATAAAAGTACCTGATTATATACATAGCACAGACTACGGGATCACCAGTATTAAAAAAAAAAAACACGTTGCCGTTGAGTCGATTCCAACGCATAGCAACCCTATAAGACAGAGTAGAACTGTCCCATAGGGTTTCCAAGCAGCGCCTGGTGGATTCAAACTGCCAACCCTTTGGCTAGCAGCCGAACTCTTAACCACTACACCACCAGGGTTTCCATCAATAGTATAGACTAGTGGATATGTACTATAGAGTGGGAGCTAAGGTATAGTGCAAGAAATGTATTACTAATAATAAAGTATCAAAGATAGTGACTCATTCCTGTTTTTGTATCTAAATTGGACAGATTCAAGGGTATTCCTATCATGTCACTCACATTTTTCAATTACAGCCAGGCTCCCCCTGAACATCCCCTTGTGATTTTTTTTTTTTTTTTTTGAGCATGTGAACCTGTCATCATGTATATTGTGGCTTAGAATAAAAAATTAATGAGCCAGTTACCTGTCACCCCCAGACTCTGGAATTTCAAAGCCTAATAAAAGGTCTCCCAACAAAAAAGTAGGAAGCCTTAGCAGACACGGAGGTTCCAAAAGAGAATCTTCACAGTAGATAAAATCTTTCAAACAATTCATCATTTTACCACCAGCCATTCTGAGGGAGAAAGGTGTGGCAGTTTGCTTCCTTAAAGATAACAGCCTTGGAAACCCTATGGGGCAGTTCTACTGGGTCCTATAGGGTCGCTATGAGTTGAAAATCGACTCAAGGCAATGGGTTTATGGGTACTCCAGCAGAATTGGAATTCCAGTAGAGATTTTGAACCCCCAAGGCAATTCTAAAGAAAGTTATCACTTGGGTGCCAGCAGGTATCACCCCAGCTCCTTTATCTGATGCCTCCATTTCAGGAGGTAATCCTTTGCTTCCTACGAGAAGACGACTCCACTCGAAGTCCAAAGTCCAAGCATGGCTGGTACTGAGTTAGGGCTGAGTATCAGCACTCCCAGCTGCCAGTGAACTTGAGAAAGCTCCGGCTACCTAGCTGGGTCAAGGCAATAGTCAATGAAGTGCAGCAACCTTTGAAATAACCAAAATATTTCCTTTTTGATTAATATGACAGATATCACCAATTCTTATGAGCTTATTCTAAATTGCTGAAATAAAAAAACATGAACACACTGAAACACAAATGAAATAATATAATGTCTAGGATTTGCTTCAAAACGGTGGCAGGGGGGAGTGAAGGGAGGTATAGAAGAAATAAGATTGGTTATGAGTTGAAAAACTGTGAAGTTGGATGACAAGTGGGGAGATTAACATAATATGCTCTCTATTTTTGTATATGTTTGAAATTTTCCAAAGTAAGTATAAAGACAAGTTCAAAAGATAACTATAAAAATGCTGTAGAACAATCCATAAGGTTCATAGAAATATTCTGACTTCCCAACGTGCAGTCCACAGAGGGCAAGAGCACAGCAAGCATCAGAGGCATCAGCCTTTTCACCTGCACAGCTTAATTACAGGGACTCAATTCAGGTTTTTGCTAAAGTGAAAACAGAAAGGAAGAGAGGAACAGAAGGGAAGGAAGAAGGGAGGGAGGCGGAGAGAGAAAGAAGGAAAGAAAGAGAAAGAAAATTAAGGCGCCTTTTGAACTTCAGCTCAGATAACACAAATCTGATGCAAGCTTTACCAGCTTTTTGTCAATTCAGGGGAAATTTGTAAAGATTTCTGGGATGCAAAATTAAAACATAACAAAATAAAAGGTGCTATCCATTTCCCATATGCACACTGGAAAACACACGCAGGTAAAAACTAATCCTGCAGAGGAGGACAGCGTAGCAACAGGAGGTAACGAAAAAAGGCAGCTTTACAGTAGTTCAGCGTTTGAACTTTTGACCTCCTCCCAAAATGTCATGAAAGAATTTCTGAACCGTGGAACTAGAAAGAATGCTTTCTTCCTTGAAATCATTCCATAAAGCATCTACTATTTACTACATACGCTTTTAGCCAACTGGCCGAAAGTACAAACCTAAAAGAAATATTCTAAGAGAAATGCAAACTGAATTAAGGAAGGGGGAAAAAAAAAACAAAAACGAAGTCGTGCAATAAAAAGTTAATGTAACATTGGAAGTACGGCAGCAAACATCACCTTTCGAGCTCTCGTCACCCTTACATTCGTTTCTCTTTTAAGGATCTGACTTTCCTCTGTCCTCTTTGTGTCCCTTCCTTCCTTCAAACACACAAAACGACTTGAAGAAAGATGTACCGGAAGCAAGACATTTAAAACGAAATATACAGCTCTGTCTGCTGCAGAAATGCAGGCGATTAAAACTCGGCCAAAACCACAGCTGCCTGACGCTACTCCTGAGACGAAAGCAGCTGGGGAAGACCAGTTGGGGTAGAGTCGCCACCCTCGGAAAGGACGTCCAGGAGGCGGCCGCGCACCTCAACCGCTCGTCGCCGCCTCCTGTGTCAGAGCTCCAGGGCTACCTGAATTGTCCCTCTCGATCTCTCTCGTTTACACACAATCCCAGGCCCCGAACAGGACGGAAAAGGTGAGACTCACAGACCCCAAGATGGTCGGACCCGCGAGCCTCCCGCGCCGCCGCCGCCGCCGGGCCGCCTACCAGGCCAGCCCCAGGTACCGCCCAGCCGGGCGCGCCGCCCGCCACGCCTGCGCCACCAAGGAGGCTCCCGCGGGCCTTGGGAGGCGTGTAGGAAAAGGTACAGATCCCCGTTTTTAGATGCCAGGAGGTTCCCAATGCCGCGCTCCCAGCGGGCCGCCGGCCCCTCCTCCGGCCCAGGCACCCAGGGAACAGGGCCTGCGCGCCGGCGCTCGGGGCCAGCCATCGCCCCCCAGGTGGCCGGAGCGGGCTCAGGGCGGGGCAGGGACCCGCGGCGGAACCTGCGGCCAGTCCGCGGCACTCACCGAGGCAGCGAATATGGAAGCCCGAGGGCGGCCGCAACGCCCGGCGCGTCCAGCCCTCGCGCAACGCCTCCAGATGTTCCTCCTTGCCCTGGATCAGCAGGACCTGCTCGTCGATCCAGCCCAGGAAGAAGGTTTCGGCAACCGCGGCCGTGACCTTCTTGTTCCAGAAGTGCTGCATGTTCTCGGCTTTGAAGTCGGCGAAGATCTCGTAGCCGATGTGGTGTCGGGCGAGTTGCTGGGGCTGGGCCGCTGGCGCTGGCTGGGAGGCCCCGGGCCGCTCCTCCGCCGGCTCCTCGGCGGGACCCAGGACGATGGCCAGAGAGTGCGGCGCGATCTGCAGGAACTTCTCCATCTTCTGAGGCATCCCGCGCCGATCCTGCTCACCGCAGCCGCCGCCTCCCGCCGCTTCTGGAAGCAGCCACTGGAACGTCACTGCACAACAAGCGGGGGGCGTCAGTGTCTCCCCAGGGCAGGGGCTGACCGCGCCTCCCCAGCCCCCCGCACCCCAGCCGCCCGGGACGGCCACAGCCCCTCCGCGTAGCCCGCGGGTGGGCGCGGCGGGCCGCCTCGTGCGGAAGGCGAGCGTGTGCGGAGTCTTCTCCGCGTCTCTGCCCGCTCCGGCCCCAGGCACTGCGTGCGTTACCTGCTGCTCTGGGCCACCCTCCGGGCACCGCTCATTTTCCAGCGGAGGCACCCTCGCCTACCTCAGCGCTTGGTGGCCCCGGCGCGGAGCGGAGACGCGGGAGTAGGCGGTGAAGGGGGCGGGGAGTTAGCTCCCAGGCCGGGGAACCCCCTTGGCTGCACTCCGCTGGATGAATCCTAAGTAGGAGGTGATCGAGGTGACGCGGCTGACCAGGGGTTGTGCGTTTAGGTGTCAGAGCTCAGGGGAGACCCAGAGGCCAGGGGTCGGGGGGAAGCACAGCGACTCTTGGAATGCACCAATTCCGAGCTGAGAGTGTCGCTCCTCCCCGCGCTCCACCCCGCCCCCAATCCCCACCCCACGCTGGGACAAGTGGATTCGCTGCCTGGTTAATGTACTCTTGTAAATGACTTTTTAAAAAACTTAGCCACCAAGAGTTGTCACCAGTCCCTCCTCCCAAGCTCTTGTGGAACTCTAATATTTCTAGTATGTATTGTGGGCCTCCTCTAGAAGCAACCCAGTAATTCCCAGTATTATCGGTACAAATATTAGTTTCTTAGGAGGCTACGGCAATTTACCAGGAAAAGTAATAATTATACTTTTAAAAAAACTTCGTTAAGCTTGTTTATGTGCAAACTCTATTTTGCTTATTTTTCACTGAGAAAGACTAGTTTGAAAGCGCTGGGGGCTAATGCTACATTTGCCTAGAGCGGTGGCTGTCAAACTTCAGTGTGCATCAGAATCACCTGGAGGGCTTGTTAGAACATAGCTGTCTAGACCCCACCCCCAGAGTTTCTGATTCAGTAGGTGTGGGGTGGGGCCTGATTTTTTTTATTTCTAACTAATTCCGAGATGATGCTGATGATGCTGGTCCTGGTACCACACTTTGAAAACCAGTGAGCTAAAGATTGTCTGTCTGTGTTAGGGTGGGGGAGATCGCTAAAGTGTTTGCTGCTGGGGTCCTGTGATTTTATTATCCTGAAAAAGTCACTGAAACTGGATCTGAAGTCCTGGCTTTTAGTGTTACTGGAGGTGACCTTGAATAAATAACTGAGCCCCAGTTTCTCCATATGCAAAATGCAAGTTAAGTCCTGCTCATCTGGACTGTTGAGAGAATCAAAGAAGGGAATGGATAAGAAATTACTGCGGATTATAAAATTTCACCACTATTCGCAGACACCAGGATCTCTTCAGGCGTCGGAAAGTCAAGGACTGGGTTTGTCACAAAGAAGGGAGCTGAAGCTGTAGTGTTTACTGAGCATGTGCGCATCCTGCCCTCAGAGTTTCCCAGGTCCCTACAGGGTGGTGGTGAGACCTGTTATTTTCTTGACTGGCTTTTAGTGGTTTAGCATAAGTCTCAATTTGGCACTGTTGAAATGCCACATCTTTGCCCTCCCTTCTCAATGCCTGAGCCTCAGGAAGAGAAGTGATGATGGCTGGAAAAATGGAAGAAAGAAGAATGTCAGAACTGTGGCTTTTTTTAAACTTGCTTTTGTCTTTTCAATTTTTTTATTTTGACATAATTTCAGACTTAGAGAAAATTTGCAAGAATAGACTCAGATTCTCCAGTTCTTTACATTTTACTACACTCACTTTATCTCTATGTTGTTGTGGTGTGCTGTCAAGTCCATTTCAACTCACAGCTACCCAGTGTAACAGAGTAGAACTGCCCCATAGGATTTTCTTGGCTGTAATCTTTACGGGAATAGATCGCCAGGTCTTTTTCCCATGGAACTGCTGGATCAGTTCAAACTGCCAACCTTTCAGTTAGTACCCAAGCGCTTAAACATTGCACTACCAGGGCTCCTATATATAGATAGATACATATGTATATATGCCTCTCTGTTTATACACACACAAACATAAATTTATATATGTATTTTTTTCTAAACTGTTTAAATATTTCTCCACTATAAAGTTGCTGTTTTATCCTTTGTAATTAATAAGTATCTTTTTGAGAGTTGCTTTGAGTCTGTGTAAGTATCCTGCTATGTTACTCCTCAAATTTTCACCCCTTAGTTTTAGCAGTCACTGATGATTCTTGCCTGACTAGAGTATTATTAAAATGGTTGCCAAACTGTGATTTTTCTAATTTCAGCATTTTTTCCTACATTTGTTAGTTGTCAATATACTATACAGATGTGCTTTTCATTCTTATTTATTTATATCAGTGTAGACTGATTCTTACTTTATTTGATAGGCTATAATCTTTAACTGTCGTTACTTTTGATGTTCATATTATCCCAGATTTGGTTAGTTGGAGGCTCTAAAAGCTGGTCCCTGTGTCCTTTTGAATTGATCTCGTTATTCCCTGAGCACTTCCTGACTTTTTGGCACAGATGTGCCAGGCTTATCTTGTACTTTGCTTGCCCCAGCCATGGAATAAGCCATTTCTCCAAGGAGCTTTGGTTATTTTCAGTGGAGAATGGTATTTAGAAACCAAGATCTCAGCACTAAGTGTGGTCATTGCTACTGGGGCAACATTAGTTTTTGTTTAGTCCACTTATTCATGAAGATTTTGCCCCTTCTAAAATACTGAACTTCTCCCTGTATAATATAATGTTCTCAATCATCTTGTACATTAAATATTAGGCAGTGTGGCTTAGTCCTTCATGCCCAAGATTACTTCCCAAATGTCTCCAAACCATGGTATCTTAAGATGCCAAAGCAAAACCTGTTCCATGATGTGAGCCTTCTCCCCGACTCAAGCAAACTCTGGTCACCCGGACCTAAAGCAGCTCTTTGTGCCCAAAATCTCAGCAAATCTCTCCAAACACATGTCTTTCATTTTCTGTCATCAATTCTTGAACAAAAGCACCAAAAACTCCACAAGAACAAGCAACCATTTGCACGCATAATATATCTTTTTCCCTAGGAAAGTTAGTGCAATATTACCTTCAACATACGCAATCTTTGATACTCTCAATCAGATACTTTTCCCCTTTGAATACATATCGAACTCTCCTATCCAATGATAGCCTATGATTTATATTTGCATAATTAAATGACCTATTTGAATGATCTTCCCAGAACATAGAATATTTCCTAGAGTGCACAAAAGAATAGGCACCTCTTGAAAGACTGCTTCAAACTTTAAGATAATAAACTTTCCATCTGCTACTCATATCTAGTCTCAAAAGTCTTACAGCCAAATTTTAGTAAGGCTAAAGCTCAAGCTTCCCCACTACCATTTCTGCATCTACAATAAGAAAGCCTCTTTTCCCAAACACATGGCTTAGGAGCTCAGCCCTAAGATGTTTGGGAGAGTTCTACATAGTCCTTCCACGTCTAGCTCCAGGGGTCGTTTATCTTCCTTGGGCAGCAGTCCCCCATAATAACGATAATAGAGTAAGATTTATTCAGTACTTATAGTTTGCCAAAGTCTTTAATCCTTACAACAGCTCTTTGGGGTACATATTATTACCATCCCATTTTATAGATGAAGAAACTAAGGCACAAAGAATGTAAGTAGATTTTCTTGGGTTCCCCAGTCAGGAAGTGGTAAAGCGGGAATTTAAACCTAGACAGTCTGTCTCCAAGTCCAACCCCATGCTGTCCCATCTGTTCTGCTTAGCTAACCAAACACTGATAGGTGGAGTTTTCCCCAAAAGGTCCCCTAATAGTGCCTCTTGCATAAATGATTTTAGCATTTGTATCTATTATAGATTGCTGCATAACAAATTAACATAATTTAGCAACTTAAAACTACTAACATTTATTATCTCACAGTTTCTGTTAGTTAGGAACCTGGACATGGCTTAACTAGGTACCTCTGGCTCATAGTATCTCATGAGGTTTCAGCCAAGCCAGGGCTGGGGTTTCATCTGAAGACTCAACCAGATGTAGATCCACTTTCAAGCTCACTCACATGGTTGTTGGCAGGATTCAGTTCCTTGTGGGTTATTGGACTGAGGGCCTCAGTTCCTCACTGGCTATTGGCTGGAGACTGCCTCTGTTCCTTGCCACATGAACCTCTCCATAGGGTAGCTCACAGCGTGCCAGATAGCTTCCCCCAGAAGGCCCAATGCAGAAGTCACAGTCTAATCTCGGAAGTGACATCCCATCACCTCTGCTGCATTCTATTTGCTAGAAATGAATCACTAAAACCAGCCCACACTCAAGAGGAGGGGATTACATAAGGCATGAATACTAGGAGGTAGGGATCATTAGTGGTCATCTTAAAGGCTGCCTACCACAACATTTACAGTGAACCATAAAAAGATCTCATTATTGAGATGTTTACAATAACGTGACAAAAGAGAAACTTTTAATATAATATAAATGCTCTCTCTCACATATAGATATAGATAGCAAGCTCTTGCCACACACACAAATGCATGCACACACAAATACCAGAAGAACTATTGATTTTCCAAACAGGAAGGGCCATCCTAAGAGCATATGCCATCAAAACTCAGCAGTGGAATTAGTAAGAGAAGCTACTTTATCGGCTCTTACCAATGCCATTATTAGCAACATCATTATCATCATCATTTCTATTGAATGATCACTTACTACATGCCAGAAAAGGTGCTAAGCACTTTTCATATGCTGTCATATAGTTGTGATTTTTCCTGGGAGAAATATTACAATAGCAATAATATTTTCAAGATAAAGTAATTCAACATACATTGTCAATAATCCTCAGTTCTCAGTTGTCCCACAGCATTCCCCATCCATGGATTCAATTGCTTCTACTTTATGTCAGTTCACTAAACTCTTATTTGCCGATGAATATAGCTTTATTTTCTTCCTCAGCTTTGTCCCTCCGTCTCTCCTCTCTCTGCCTCCAATCTCCAGCTGGTGCAGCATCAGGAAGCTAGGACAGAGATGACTTGTGCATTCCTTAGAATGTTGTTATGAAGACAAAATAAAGAAAAATAAATGAGTATAGAGGAAGCAATAACCAAGTAAAGAAACAACTGTAAGTATAATTATAAAACCAGTTGCTGTTGAGTTGATTACAACCCATGGCAACTTCATGTGTGTCAGAGTAGAACTGTGATCCATAGGGTTTTCAATGGCTGATTTTTCAGAAGTAGATTACTACTACATCTTTCTTCCAGTGTACCTCTGCGTGGACTCAAACCTCCAACCTTTCAGTTAACAGCAGACTGTGTTAACCATTTGCACCACCCAGGGACTCCTGAGTATAAATTAATTTTAATTATACTATATATTAATTATAAGTATAATTATAACGTGATATTAACCCCTCGAAGGTGTTAAACAAGTACAGTGACAGAAACAGGGAGGACCTACAGTAGATAGGATGCTGAGGGAAGGCCTTTCAGAGGAGGTGGGCATTACCACCAGCTCAAAGGGTGAGAAGGAGCCCAACTTACCAAGACTGCAATGATCACACTGTCAGTTTTGCTGGAAGTATTGTGACTGTGCGTTATATTCCCTCCACAAAGAGAGATGTAAACATTGATTGGCAAGGAACAGTTTCCTTCCCCAGGATCAGTATCTAAGATATTTATATTCACTCAAGTAGTGGTAAGATTTCCTGGTTATTTTCCAGGGGGAAATAGTTAACAATTTATTAAATACCTCATTCTTACAAAGATCAATAAGGAGGAACAATTATTATTCTAATTTTTCCAATGAGAAAACTGAGGTTCACAGATGTTAAGTAATTTGCCTAAGGTCATGCCATTGATACTTCATAAAGCCACGATTTAAACTAAAACTATGACTCTGGAACCAGTGCGTCTTCACCATCTACTGCAGCTTTCCAAAGAAAGAAGAAAAAAAACAGTGTTAGTTCATGGAAAATAAATTCTTACGTCAATTTACTTGAGAATGTTCAGGAAAAACATTGAAGAACTGCTTGAATATTTAACCAAATAAGAAACACTTAAATCCATCTCAGACATCCTGGGGAGAAACTTGTCTCAGTCAATCTCGAAGTAGAATGTTGCATGGGACTTTGTGAAGGATGAATGAGCACTGTGAATGAAATTCTTTGTTAGCATTTCTCCCCATTGCCTGAAGTCACTGTCTGCCATTCTTGCTGGGGAAAACAGGTGTTGCTAAAGTTGTTTTCAGAGCCCTGGTGGCACAGGGTTAAGAGCTCTGCTGCTAACCAAAACGTCGGCTGTTCGAATCCAACAGCTGGTCCTTGGAAACCCTACGGGGAAGTTCTGCTCAGTCCTATAGGGTCGCTATGAGTTGGAATCGACTCGACGGCAACGGGTGTGGTTCAAAGTTGTTCTTGTCCAAGCTTATCAATTGCTAATTGTCCTCTCTGGTAGAG
This sequence comes from Trichechus manatus latirostris, assembly GCF_000243295.1. Classification (NCBI taxonomy): domain Eukaryota; kingdom Metazoa; phylum Chordata; class Mammalia; order Sirenia; family Trichechidae; genus Trichechus; species Trichechus manatus. The sequence continues at coordinate 1,580,799 of NW_004444190.1, forward strand.
CAGAAGCCCAGACAATCATCACTCAGGGAGGTGTATTCCGGCCTAAGTATATTCACTTTGGAATTTCTGTTTGTGCCAGACAATGTTTTCCAAAGATGGTTGCTACAATATTTCCCATTCACGTGCTTTTTTCTATGACACAACCTTGCCACTCCCCCACCAAGAGGTAGAGTATATCTCCCACTGCCTGGACTCTAGTCAGGCTCTGATTGCTCTGACTAACAGAATAGAGCTGAAGTGATGCTGTGCCAGTTCTGGAAGTAGCCTTTAACCGGCCTCATAGTGCCCACTTCCTGCCTCTTGGAGGTCAACCACCATGTAAGTGCAACTACCCAGAGATCATCATAGTGTGAGGAAGACCAAGCGAGCCACATGGAGAGAGCATGTAGAGAGAGAGAACAAAGCTGGCCAACACCAGCCATTCCAGCCATCCCAGCTCACACACCAGTTGTTTGAGTGAAGGAAACATTTCATTTCCAGCTGTGGATGCCAAATGTAGAAGAACTGTGGCCCCAGACTCATGGTCCAAATCATGTTGTCTCAGACATCTCCAGCCATTCAAGCCACAACTGAAACCTCCAACTTTGTGGAGCAGGGTAAACCATGCCCAGTGTGCCTTGCCTGAATTCCTGACCCACATAGTTTTGAGCATAAAAAGATGGTGGTTATTTTACATAACCAAGTTTTGGGGTGATTGGTTATATAGCAATAGATAACTGGAACACTGTTACTCTTGCAATATTTTCATACTTCAGATGGAACTCTAATTCCAGGCAAAACCAAACCAAACTCGTTGCTGTCGAGTTGATTCCAACTCATAGCAACCCTATAGGACAGAGTAGAACTGCCCCATAGGGTTTCCAAGGAGTGACTGGTGGATTTGAACTACTGACCTTTTAGGTTAGCAGCCAAGCTCGTAACCACCGCTCCACCAAGGCTCCTAGTTCCAGGCAGAAAACAATATTTCAGTGACTTTCTGATAGTGGCATCTATGGAAAGTAAACCTTTTGGTTAGCAGCCGAACTCTTAACCAGTATGCCACCAGGGATTCAGGACAAAGTTTAATGTTGCCAGTATAATTGAGACCCTTACATAGCCTAAAAATTAATTCTAGATGATTCTTGAGGCAATGCTGCTGAATAATGCCTCTGTTGACAACCCCTGGAGAAGAATACTTTTGCAGTTTCTCATCCCAGCCAGGAGACCTCTGGCACCAGCTCTGACACCTCAATTACCATGGCAGAAGCCCATTCCAGTCCAAAACCAATTTTCAAAGAGCACTGTGCAAAATGCATTTTTCTTTGTCTTATGTTTCTATTATTGTTTGTTCATGTTCAGTTCTTGTGGCTGTGCACAGCAGCCTTTAAAAGTAGAAACTAGTCTAGGAGGTGGAGCCAAAATGACAGAGTAGTCAGACACTTCCTGTCGTTCCTCTTACAACAAAGATTCTAAAAAACAAGTGAATCGATTATATATGACAATCTAGGAGCACTGAACATCAAAGACAAAGTTGAAGAGTCGGACTGAGCAGCAGGGGGAGGGGAAGACAGAGAGGATTTGCCAGACCTGACCTGGCTGGCACCCTGCAGGCTGGATCAGCTGGTGCACGAAGGCTGAGGCAAGCAGTAGTGCACAGGACTCATTTTCCACATCAGGAGAAACCGAGTGGTAGACAATCTGCTCAAGCCTCCGGAACAAGGGAACCAATCACACAGATCAAAACTCTCTCTTTGAGAAGTACCTCTTTCCCATTTACCTTACCCCTCCCAGCTCTGCTCTGGGTCCTGGTCTGGCTTCAGTGATTGCTGGGCCCCTGGGCTGGAAGTAGAACCCACTGAGTGCCCTGAGCCATTCTCCCAGCTTTGGAGGGGGAACAAATTCAAAAACACAAAAAAATAATCTGAGAGCTCCCCTAAACTGGGAACTCAGGGCAGGCACAGCTCCTTTGCCTAGGCACAGGCATAAGGGGTCCACAGACTTTGAATACCTTTCACCCCTGCATAGACCTGTGTGGGCCCATTTCAACAGCCTAGGCCCTCATTAGCACAGTACAACAGGGTATATACATGAAGCCTATTTTCAACTGCATCAGCTATAAGGGGAAGTAGCAGATTCCAATATTTGACACAACCCTGCCCATTAAGCAGGGTCCTCACCTACCCACATCAGGGGCTGAGGACTGGTAGCTCCACCCACTCCACCTAGCCACCCACAACAAGGTCCAAGAATAAGTGGTGTCTGCTAGTCCTTACAGCCAACAGCAATGGGTGCCCATAGTCCAGCTGCAAAACCCACCTACCTATTCGTTCTAGGGAACGGGGACATGCTTTCTACCCAGACACTCAGGGGCAGCCGTCAGCCTCCTACCTTGCTCAGCACATGACCCCCTACTACAGCCAGATACCTGTGCCTACTCCAGTCACCCCTGCCAGTCTAGGACTGTAGGTGAGAGCCTACACCACACACTCAGTGACTAATGAACTGGACACCTGAGCTGAATCTACACAAGAAAAGTAAACAGATTCCTGGACTCACATACCTAATAACAGCTCTAACCACCTGGTGATGGCACATGAGAGCTTCAAAGATGCCAATAATCAAACTAGCTCACATTACCAACCTATTTGGGCATATTAAAACAAAACAAAACAAAACAAGAAGCTAGGATACAGTAAGTAAACATAAAATTAATAAGTATAATAACTTAGTGATGGCTAGAGACAACAGTCAATATCAAATCACGTAAAGGGGCATACCATGATGGCTTGAGCAAGCAACCAAAACAAAGCACCAAGAAATCTTCTGGAGATAGAATACGTCTTGGAATTATTGGAGGTAGAATTCAAAAGATCAGTATACAGAGCTCTTCAAGAGATCAGAAAGGAGATCATGCAAAACACAGAATAAGCCAAGGACCACAAAGATATAGCAACAGAGAAACTTAATAAGGTTATACAACACCATAATGACAAACTTAACAGCTTGCAAGAATCCATAGAGAGACAGAAAACAGAAATCCAAAAGATTAACAATAAAATTTCAGAATTAGAAAAGTCAATAGAAAGTCATAGGAGCAAAATTGAGGCAATGGAAGTCATAATCAGTGAAATTGAAGATAAAGCACTTGACACCAACTTATTTGAGGAAGAATCACATAAAAGAATTTATAAAAATGAAGAAGCACTAAGAATTATGTAGGACTCTCTCAAGAGGAATAACCTACAAGTGATTGGAGTATGAGAACAGGGGAGGAAGGGGAGATAACAGAAAATACAGAGAAAATTGTGGAAGATTTGTTGGCAGAAAACTTCCCTGATATCATGAAAGATGAAAAGATATCTATCCAAGTTGCTCATCAAAACCCATACATGGTATATCCCAAAAGAAAGTCACCAAGACATATTATAATCAAACTTGCCAAAACCAAAGATAAAGAGAGAATTTTAAGAGTGGATAGGGATAAACGACAAGTCATCTACAAAGGAGAGTCAATAAGAATAAGCTCGGACTACTCAGCAGAAACCATGCAGGCAAGAAGGCAATGGGATGACATATATAAAAGAAAAAAATTGCTAGCCAAAAATTATATACCCAGTAAAATTGTCTCTCAAATATGATGGCAGAATTAGGGCATTCCCAGATAAACAGAAGTTTAGGGAATTTGTAAAAACTAAACCAAAATTACAAGAAATACTAAAGGGAGTCCTCCGGTTAGAAAATCAATAACATCAGTAACAACCCAACACTACAACACAGGACAGAAAAACCAGATATCAACCCAGATAGGGAAGTCATAAAAATAAATCAAAGCTGAAACACTGAAAATAGGGAAACAGAGACATCAATATGTAAAAGATGACAACATTAAAATAAAAAAGAGGGACTAAACAGTGTAGTCATAGATCTTTCATATGGAAAGGACGTTAAGGCGATATAAAGAAATAAAAGATTGATTTAAACTTAAAAAAAAGAGGTAAATATTAAGGTAACCACAAAGAAAACTAACAATCCTACACATCAAAATAAAAAACAAGAAAAATGTAAAGACTCAGCAAATACAAAATTAAAAACAATGAAAAACGTGAAAAGAATACATAAAGAAAAATGACTTGGCACATAAAATTAAGTGGAACAAAGAAACTGTCAACAACACACAAAAAAAGACATCAAAATGACAGCACTAAACTCATACCTGTCAATAATTACACTGTATGTAAATGGACTAAATGCACCAATAAAGAGACAGAGAGTGGCAGAATGGATAAAAAAAACACAATCCATCTATATGTTGCCTACAAGAGACACACCTTAGACTTAAAGACACAAACAAACTAAAACTCAAAGGATGGAAAAAAAATATATCAAGCAAACAAAAATCAAAAAAGACAAAGAGTGGCAATATTGATCTCTGACAAAATACACTTTAAAGCAAAATCCACCACAAAGGATAAGGAAGGACACTACATAATGATTAAAGGGTCAATACACCAGGAGGACATAACCATAATAAATATATACACATCCAATAGCAGGGCTCCAAAATACATAAAGCAAACTCTAACAGCATTAAAAAGAAAAACAGACTGCTCCACAATAATAGTAGGAGACTTCAATACACCACTTTCAATGAAGGACAGAACATCCAGAAAGAAGCTCAATAAAGACATGGAAGATCTAAATGCCACAATCAACCATCTTGATCTCATAGACAGATACAGAACACTCCACCCAACAGCAGCCAAGTCTACTTTCTTTTCCAATACACATGGAACATTCTCCAGAAGAGACCACGTATTAGGCCACAAAACAAGCCTTAACAGAATCCAAAGTATTGAAATATTACAAAGCTCCTTTTCTGACCATAAAGCCATAAAATTAGAAATAAATAACAGAAAAAACAATGAAAAAAATCAAATACATGGAAATTGAGCATTACCTTGCTCAAAAACTACTGGGTTATAAAAGAAATTAAGGGTGGAATAAAGAAATTCACAGAATCAAATGAGAATGAAAACCCATCCTAACAGAACCTTTGGGACACAGCAAAAGCAGTGCTCAGAGGTCAATTTATAGCAATAAATGCACACATCCAAAAAGAAGAAAGGGCCAGAATCAAAATATTAACCCTAAAACTTGAACAAATAGAAAGAGAGAAGCAAAAGAAACCCTCAGGCGCCAGAAGAAAGGAAATAATAAAAATTAAAGCAGAATTAAATGAAATAGAGAACAGAAAAACAATTGAAGGAGTTAACAAGACCAAAAGCTGGTTCTTTGGAAAGATAAACAAAATTGATAAACCACTGGTCAAACCGACAAAAGAAAAACAGGACAGGAAGCAAATAACCCAAATAAGAAATGAGATGGGTGATATCACAAGAGATCCAACTAAAATTAAAGGAATTGTAACAGAATAATATGAAAAACTGTACTCTAACAAATTTGAAAACCTAGAGGCAATGGACAAATTTCTAGAATCTCACTATCCACCTAAACTAACACAGAGATAGAAAAATTAAATAAACCTATAACAGAAGAAGAGATTGAAGAGGTAATTAAAAAACTCCTAACAAAAAAGCCCTGGCCCTGATGGCTTCACTGGAGAATTCTACCAAACTTTCAGAGAAAAGTTAACACCACTACTACTAAAGGCATTTCAGAGCATAGAAAAGGATGGAATGCTCCCAAACTCATTCTATGAAGCCAGCATAATCCTGATACCAAAATCAGGTAAAGACACCACAAAAAAAGAAAATTACAGAAAAATATCCCTCATGAACAAAATCCTCGACAAAATTCTAGCCAATAGAATTCAACAATATACCAAGAAAATAATTCACCATGACCAAGTCAGATTCATACCAGGTATGCAGGGATGGTTCAACATTAGAAAAACAATCAATGTAATCCATCACATAAATAAAACAAAAGACAAGAACCACATGATCTTATCAATTGATGCAGAAAACGCACTTCACAAAGTCCAACACCCACTCATGATAAAAACTCTCAGCAAAATAGGAATAGAAGAGAAATTCCTCAATAAAGGACATTTATACAAAGCCAACAGCCAACATCATCCTAAATGGAGAGAGTCTGAAAGCATTCCCCTTTAGAACAGGAACCAGACAAGGATGCCCTTTATCACCACTCATATTCAACATTGTGCTGGGGGTCCTAGCCAGAGTAATTAGTATAGAAAAACAAAGAAAGGGCATCCAAACTGGTAAGGAAGAAGTAAAAGTATCCTGGTACTCAGATAATATGATCTGATACACAGAAAACCCTAAAGAATCCACAAGAAAACTACAGGAACTAATAGAAGATTTCATCAAAGTATCAGGATACAAGATAAATATACAAAAATCTGTTGGATTCCTCTACACCAACAAAGAGAACGTCAAAGAAAAAATCACCAAATCAATACCATTTACAATAGCCCCCAAGAAAATAAAATGCTTAGGAAAAAATCTAACCAGAGACATAAAATACCTATACAAAAAAAAGTATAAGACACTACTGCAAGAAACCACAAGAGACCTACAAAAGTGGAAAAACATACCTTACTCGCAGATAGGAAGACTCAACATTGTGAAAATGTCAGTTCTACCCAAAGCAATATACAGATACAATGCAATCCTGATCCAAATTCCAATGCCATTTTTTGATGAGATAGAGAAACAAATCATCAACTTCGTATAAGAAGAACAATGTGGGAGGCCTCATAGTACCTGATTTTAGAACCTATTATAGCGCCACGGTAGTCAAAACAGTCTGGTACTGGTACAACAGATACATAGACCAATGGAACAGAATTGAGAATCCAGATGTAAGTTCATCCACCTATGAGCAGCTGGTATTTGACAAAGGCCCAAAGTCAGTTAAATGGGGGGAAAGACAGTCTCTTTAACAAATTTTGCTGGCATAACTGGATATCCATCTGCAAAAAAAAGAAACAAAACTCATACCTCACATCATGCACAAAAACTAACTCAAAATGGATTAAAGGCCTAAATACACAATCTAAAACAATAAAGATCATGGAAGGAAAATTAAGGACAATGCAAAGCCCTAATACATGGCATAAACAGAATATAAAACATAACTAGAAATGCACAAACACCAGAAGAGAAACTGGGAGATAACTGGGAACTCCTAAAAATCAAATACCTACGTTCATCAAAAGACTTCACCAAAAGAGTAAAAAGACAGCCTACAGACTGGGAAAAAATTTCTTGGCTATGACATATCCAATCAGCATCTAATCTCTAAAATCTACAAGATACTGCAAAACTTCAGTAACAAAAAGACAAATAATCCAATTAAAAAATGGGCAAAGGATATGAAGAGGCACTTTACCAAAGAAGACATTCAGGCTGCTAACAGATACATGAGGAAATGCTCAGGATCATTAATCATTAGAGCCAAAAAACCCGTTGCCATTGAGTCGATTCCAACTCATAGTGACCCTATATGACACAGTAGAACTGCCCCATAGAGTTTCCAAGGAACGCCTGGTGGATTCGAACTGCCGACCTTTTGGTTAGCAGCCATAGTACTTCACCACTACACCACCACGGTTTCCATCATTAGCCATTAGAGAACTGCAAATCAAAACTACTCTGAGACACCATCTCACCCCAACTAGGCTAGCATTAATCCAAAAAACACAAAATAATAAATGTTGGAGAGGTTGTGGAGAGACTGGAACACTTACACAGTGCTGGTAGGAGTGTAAAATGGTATGACTACTTTGGAAATAAATTTTGCAATTCCTTAAAAAGCTAGAAATAGAAATATGATATGATCCAGTAATCCCACTCCTTGAAATATATCCTAGAGAAATAAGAGCCAGCACATGAATGTATATATATGCACACCCATGTTCCTTGTAGCACTGTTCACAATAGCAAAAAGATGAAAACAACCTAGGTGCCTATCAAAGGACAAATGGATAAACAAATTATGGTATATTCACACAATGGAATACTATGCAATGATAAATAACAATGATGATTCCACAAAACATCTCATAACGTGGATGAATCTGGAAGGAATTATGGTGAATGAAATTAGTCAGTCACAAAAGGACAAATATTGTATGAGACCACTATTATAAGAACTCAAGAAAAGGTTTAAACACAAAAGAGAAAATTCTTTGATGGTTAAGAGGGTGGAGAGGGAAGGAGAAGGGTGTTCACTAACTACAAAGTAGACAAGAATTATCTTAGGTGAAGGAAAGGATGACACACAATACAGGGGAAGTCAGCACAACTGGTCTAAACCAAAAACTAAGACGTTTTCTGAACATAACCAAACACTTCGAGGGAAAGAGTAGTAGGGCAGGGGTTTGGGGACCATGGTTTCAGGGGACATCTAGGTCAATTGGCACATCAATGTTTATTAAGAAAGTGTTCTGCATCCCACTTTGGTAAGTGGTGTCTGGTGTCTTAAAAGCTAGCAAGCAGCCATCTAAGATGCATCAATTGGTCCCAACCCACCTGGAGTAAAGGAGAATGAAGAACACCAAAGACACAAAGAAAATATTAGCCCAAGAGACAGAAAGGGCCACATAAACCAGAGACTCCATCAGCCTGAGACCAGAAGAACTAGATGGTGCCCGGCTAACACCAATGACTACCCTGACAGGGAACACAACAGAGAGTCCCTGATGGAGCAGGAGAAAAGTGGGGTGCAGAACTGAAATTCTAATAAAAAAGACCAGACTTAGTTGTCTGCCTGAGACTAGAGGAACCCCAGAAAGTGGACTCTCTGTTAACCCAGAACTAAAACCTTTCCTGAAGCCAACTCTTCAGACAAAGATTAGACTGGAGTATATGACATAAAACGATACTTGTGAAGAGTGTGCTTCTTAGTTCAAGTAGATACACAAGACTAAGTGGGCAGCTCCTGTCCAGAGGTGAGATGAGAAGGCAGAAAGGGATAGGAGCTGGTTAAATGGACACAGGAAATCCAGGGTGGAAAGGGGGACTGTGTTGTCACATTATAGGGATAGTAACTAGGGTTACATAACAATGTGTTTATAAATGTTCGTGTGAGAAACTAACTTGAGCTGTAAACTTTCATCTAAAAACACAATTAAAAAAGAGTAGAAACTAGTCTAAATAATACTTTTCTTCATTAAAACAATTTACTCTTTTCCTGCCTGTAATTGTAAACCCAACTCAACCCAACCCAACCCAAATTTCATACTAAAACTCACTTTAATTTGAACAGAAACTCTATCAGTCAAACTAAATTATTGTCTTTTGTTCATGAACGGTTTTACAATACTGGGTGTCCACATCATTAGGATGCCTCAGATTTTAACTCTGAGTGATTGGAAGTTATTAAATTTTGCTCCTGCTCATAACAATCATATATCAAATATCTATTATATTCTAGGCAGTGTTCTGGTTACTAGGCATAGGGAAATAAACATGACATAGCCCTTGTTTTTGGAGAGCTTGGTTTGCAAGAGGAGACAGGCAAATAACCTCTCCAAAAAACAAAAAGCAAAATAAATAATGGCTTATTGCTGCAATGGTAGAATCATTTACATATTACAGAGGAGCATGGGAGGGGGGCAAAGGAGTGGTTCATTATAAATGGTGACAATGGGAATCGAGAAGACTTCATACAGTGGGTAATATTGGGCTAATGATGGAAAGATAAGTACCTAATGTATGAGGTTGATATATGGTATCTTTCCAACCCAAGGATGATGATTCGTTGAGAGTCTCTATCCCCAGGAAGTGTGTTGTAAGAAAATTGTTATTAAAAACAGCGTATCAGTTTGAGATTGATTCCTTTTTATTTATTTTTAAATTACAGTTGATTCAAGTTTTCTCCAATAATAATTTCACTGCCATAGATTTCTTAGGTATGAAAGAAAGGAGGTGGCACCACAACTATCCTGCCGGGATTTGTACATTTCATTGGTACTCCCATGGGGATGGGTCCCGTGTGTAGGTGACATCTCCTATGAATGCTATGGTTGGGAAAAAATGTGACAAGCTGCTGGTATAATACTGCACTGTCATTAACTTCACATATGACACTTTTTTGCTACTTTGTGTGGAATAGCAATAACTGATTTAAATAACAAGCTACACGGTAAAACAAAGACAATTTTTATACATTTTCCTCTATTCACTGGAATAGAATCAGTTTATTATCTGTTGATTTTTTTTTAAAGTCTGATTGCCAAGTTCTACCCTTAACTGTGTCTCCACAAAAAAGAAGGTAAACGCTCAGTGAACTGAGGTCTCCAACAGCAGAAATTATAACTTGCCAGGACATTGCCATCTTACCAAAAGTACATATTCTCCAGTAAACAGGCCCTCCCTCCTCCGAGATCACTACAGATGGCAGGTTTACAAAGAGAAGAGAAAGCTCAGCTAAAAATAGAGAGTTTTAGGAAAATGCTATGGTTGATCAGATAACTGCTATCCGAAACATGTAGATATCAAAACATTTTAAAAGGCAAAAACAGTCATTCACAAAAGCAAACTCAGTAAACTCATTCATGTACATTTTGTTAAAGAGGGACTTTAATCACCTAAGTTAGGCATTCAGTTAGAGTCTCTTGCTGGTTTACACTTAACTACTTAAAATACAACTAACCAAGTAATTTAGAAAAATATTCTATGTCGTTGGTTATTCCTGTTGATACAAAATAAAGTCATTAACTTCTAAATATTTATCACATTTATTCCAGACGGAAAAATATGGATGTCTTCTTTTTCAAAAAAAATTTTTTGAAATCCTTTTATTTGTAATTTGTTTACCTTTCCTTTACAATATTAATAAGTATTGTCTTGATACTTCAGGAGTGCAAAGTAAGTGGCACATCAACAAGCCTTATCTACCCTCTGGGGCAATTATTGCATATCTTGGTATCTCTTCAGCTCACCACCTTTAATTTGTTCTATTTATCTGCAGAAATATTTTTAAAAGATATAAATAGTATTTTAAAAAGTGATTAGACAAGCATCCCATGTCTCAAAAATTATATTTTATATCAGAAGTAATAAATACATACAATATAAAACATGTTTTAAGAGAAAACATTTTATTATCAAGCAAAAGTGCGTTTAGCCCTTCCATTTATGACAATAGAGCATGCTATATATATCCTAAAAATTTCTCACTACAAACTCCTAAAGATGGTAGATATCAAAAATATCTAGCACTGAACTTATGTTCCTAGGTAGGATGTCAGACCAGTGATTCTGCCAAGAACAACTAGAAAAGCTAGATGAAATATAAACATTGTTTGTTTAAAGGCATCACATAGTTGATGACACAACAGAAACAAAAGGTAGCAATGTTTTAGAGAGGAGAACCATGAGGTAGTGATCTGACCTTCTGCAGCCACTTCCCCTGGAGAAATGGGTTAATCCTGAGCATGAATAAGAGGCTTAAAATCCAGGCTTTGCCTGAGTAGAGAGCTGTTTCTGATGACAAAGAAATCAGCAGACATATTGGCAGTCTTATTCGGCCAGAGTGACACAGGCCTTCCAACATGGGTAGTCTTCTCTCCAAAATGGCTGCAAAGAATTAGAGGATAAAATACTAAAATGAAGACCTCAGAAAACCAGAGCAAAACTTGACGGTCTCAGAGTAATGATGAGATGAAGATCAGAGTTCATGACTTGATGGGGGAGGATTCCCAGAATACATACTAGGTTCTCAGTTTAAAACCCTAGAGTGCATTGACCTAAATAGGAGGGTGAACCAAAGGTAAACTGAGCTACGACAAAACTGCACTCACTCTATAGTCTGCTCAAGCCCTTACTGAACTGAAGTAATCAGCCACCATTCTAACTGTTTAGCAAGGGAAAGGGTGAACTTTCTCTTAAGGAAGATAACATCATCTGTAGCGTCTACAATTTTTCATATGTACTGGCCAGCATTCAGTCAAAAATTGACAAAGCATGCCAAGAAAAAGGACCACATTGAGTCTGTTAGAGTCTTAGAGAAAAAATAAATATAATAGAGACAGTAACTTTAAAATAGCTCTAATATGTTCAAGAAAATATAGAAAAGATGGAGAAAGACAAAACAACAGAAAATTTTATCAGAGAAATGAAATCTATTGTTAAAAAATCAATGGAAATTTTAGAGCTGGAACATACACACAATCTTTGAAAATAGAACTCAATAGGTGTTTAAGAGTAGGTAATATAAAATATATTTGGTAAAGTAGAGGGTCAGCAAAACAAGAGAAAGCCTCAAAGAGATGGATTGACACAACAGCCATAGCAATGGATTCAAACATACCAAAGATCATGAAGATGGCACAGGACTGGGCAACATTTCATTTTGTTATACATAAGGTCACCATGAGTCAAAGCAGACTCCATGGCAACTAACAGCAACAAAAACAATATACAATAGGACAAAAGATTAGTGAACTGAAAGATAGTTCAATGAAATATATACAAATTTTATAGCACAAAGGAGAACAAGAATGGGAAAAAAATAAAAAACAGAGCACAGATACATGTAGGATATATTGAAATGATCAAATATACATGTAATTAAAATTCCATAAGGAGAAGAAAGTGAGAATGGGGCATAAAAAAATATTTGAAGAGATAATGAAAGAGAATTTTCCAAAACTGATATGAAGCATCATCTCACAGACTTAAGAAGCTCTGCAAAACCCAAGTAAGATAATCACACATAGGCATATCAAGGTAAGACCGCTGAAAATCAAAGATAAAAGGAATATTCTAAAAGTAGCCAGAGGGGGGAAAAAAGACACATTATGTTCAAAGGTGCAACAATAAGACTAATGGCTGATTTCTCAGTAGAAATGATGGAAGATAGAAGACAATAGAGGCATATATTTTAAAATGCTAAGGAAAGCAGTTGCCAACCTAGGCCATTGACCAAAAGATACAGCAAGAAAACATTTTAAAATGTGTTGAGAATAAAGTTGGAGGACTCACACTACCTGACTTCAGAATCTACTATACAGCTACAGTAGTCAAAACAGCCTGGTACTGGTACAA
>NW_004444190.1:1596268-1610569 GCF_000243295.1 Trichechus manatus latirostris
AAAAAAAAAAAAAAAAACACAGCAAACAAGCAAATCTATCCCATTTTAATGTTAATGTATACGTGAGCTTGTAAGAATACCTCTAAATCCAGGAACCAAGTGGTACCCAAATCCAGACAGGTAAGAAAGTGATGAAGCCACTAGCTTTTCTGAAAGCATCTGACAGTCCTTAGTGGGCAAGAGCTTGGGTTTTCATGGCCGTACTTGATGGACAGCAGATAAAGTTTTGGGGCTATCTAAGGTATCAGAGCTTTTCTCATAAAATCAGGCCTCTCAAAGGGCTGCATCTCACTAAAAGGGTGAAGACAGAAGGCAAAGAAAGTTGCTCTTTTTAGCCTTGCCTCTGAGTGGAAGTGGTGGGGAGGAATTTCTCCCTGAGAATTCATGACCATAGGTCAGTCTTCATTGTGATTGAGGCCTGAAATCACATTATCAAAACCTACAAGCTAAGCATTTAATTTAAAGTGGGTACAGTTTGGTAGTGATGCTAAGCAATCAGTAGAAGTAAACAAAAAGTGTCTCTGAAGAAATCCAGGCCTCAGAGAATTCCTGCAACAAAATGCTAAGAAACATGGACACAATCAAATATCACAAAGCACAAAAGGAAACAAACCACCACGAATAAGCAGAACTCACAAATCTTCAGAAATTTGAGTTATCAGATTCAGAATATAAAGTGAGCATTTTTGATGTGTTTGAAGAAGTTTTGTTTTTAAATGTGTATATGTCAGATATATTTGAAAAACAGCCAAATAGAACTTCTAAGAGTGACAAACATAATAATTGAAATTAAAAGCTCAGTGGAAGTATTAAACAGAAGATTAGACTAAACTGAAGGGAGAATTAGTTAACTAAAAAAAGTCAGGAAGAAGTAATCCAGAATGAAGCCAAAAGGAGAAAAGATAAAAACATGAAAGGCAAAAATACAGAAAGACTGAAATAGAAGAACCAGAACAGAAATAATGAGAATATTCACACATTGTGAAGAATGTAACCAATGTCACTGAACACCTTGTGTAGAAATTGTTGAATGGGATCCTAAATTGCTGTGTGAACCTTCACCAAAAACACAAAACATTATTAAAAAGAAAAAAAATACAGGGAGATTGAATAAAAAGATCTAATATATGTTTAATTGAAGTTCCAGAATGAGATAATAGAAAAAATGAGGGAGAGGCAATATTCAAATACGTATGGCTGAGAATTTTTCAGAATTAATTTTAAAAGAAAAGAAATTTAAGACTCAGAAAACCAACAAATTCCAAGAAGATTCAGATTTCAAAATCCATAACTGCATACCTAGTGTTATGGGTTGAATTTTGTACTCATAAAATGTGTGTTGGAATCCTAACCCTTATACCTATAGATGTAATCTAATGGAATGTGATCACTTTCCATAATACAATCTAATGTAATGTAATCAATCAATCAGTTGAGGGTATACCAGTGTAGGGTGCATCCTAAACCTGATACCGTCTGAGTTATATAAATAGCAGCATAGACAAAGAGACACACACTCACACGTGGGGGAAAACAGACGTCATGTGAGGGTCATCTACAAGCCAAGGAACCAAGGAATGCCTGGGGCTACCAACAATGAAGGAATCAACATGGTCAAGACCCTAATTTGGAATTTTAGCCTCCACAACTGTGAGAAAATAAATTTCTGTTCCTTAAAGCCACCAACTTGTAGTTCTGCTACAGCAGCACTAGGTAGCTAACACATCTAGTTCTGAAATTGCAGAAGCTTAAGGAAGAAGGAGATCTTAAAAGTAGAGAAAAGAGAAATTACCTTAAAAGCAACAACAATTAGAACGACAGCAACAATAGAATCTTGAAGACAATCAAATATTATCTTCAGTGTGCTGAGAAAATAACCATTATCCTGAAACTGTATACCTAGAGAACCTATGAATGTATTGTTGTTAGGTGTCAGCGAGTCGGTTCCAACTGATAGCGGCCCTATGAACAACAGAACGAAACACTGCCCAGTCCTGCACCATCCTCACAGTCGTTGTTATGCTTGAGCCCATTGTTGCAGCCACTGTGTCAATTCATCTCCTTGAGGATCTTCCTGTTTTTCACTGACCCTCCACTTTACCAAGCATGATGTCCTTCTCCAGGAACTGATCCCTCCTGATAATATGTCCAAAGTATGTGAGACGAAATCTCGCCATCCTCACTTTTAAGGCTGAATTTAACCCATGAATGGAGATACTGAAATACTAGCAAACCAAATGGAACAATGTCTAAAATAATAATACATAATGCCCAAGTTGAGTTGATTACAGGAATATAGGAGTAATTTAACTATAGAAAGTGTATTCATATATTTACTATATTTACAGATAAAGATTACTGCCATTTATGACCAGAAAAAACATTAGAAAAAGTATACAACAATTGTTGGTTAAAAAAAAATTAAACTAAAATATTCTTACGAACTAGACTAGAATATCTTAGCCTGATAAATGTATCTACCAAAAAACAAACCTAGCTCTGAAGAACAGGAGCAAGGCAAAGACATCACAGGTGTTGTGTGGTGTATGCAATTTACTTTATTCAAAGTATTTGGTCTTTGTTCCTGGTTCCTGGGAGGTAATTTCTAAAACCTTGAAATCTTCCCAGTGATTGGTTTCTTTGTTATTCATGGAGGAGCTGCAGATCAAAATTACTTAATAGGTTATGCGAATGAGGTGACTCTTGGGTGGAGGATGGCCATGACAGAAAGACTAGCCACATGATATCAGCCTTACCTCAAGGAAGGAGAGCTGGAAATTGAGTTCAACCACATGAGCAATAACTCAATCAATCATGTCTCTGTAATGAAATAAAAACTCTGGACACTGAATTTCCATAAGCTTCCTCTTTAGTGAAGACTTCAGTGCTTGGGAAGATGACATGTCCCTTTTTGGGACATGGCAGCTTTGTGTTGGGAACCCTCCCAGACCTATGCATCTCTTCATTTGTGTCCTTTTTGATACAGTAAAACTATAATCATGAGTATAGTGCTTTCCTGAGTTCTGCGAGTTGTTCTAGTGAATTAAACCTGAGGAAGTAGTGGGAACCATGAGGTCAGAAGTGAGGGGACCTCTGGGGAACCCTGAGCTTGTGGCTGGTATCCTGAGGTGGTAGTGGGACCCCTAAATTTGCAGCCAGTGGTCATAAATTTGTGTGTCCCAGGGACTCCCAAACTTGTGACTTGGGTCTGAAATCTTGTACAGACTTGGCAGTCTGGAGGACTGTACCCCTTTAACTTGTGGGCTCTGACCTAGCTCCGGTGGTTAGGGTCAATGGAAGAAGTACTGCATTTGTAGTTGGTGTCAGAGAGGATCTTTAGATATAAAATTAGAGTTTTCGTCAAAGAAGGCACAGAGAGACATCTGCAATAGCAGATCTCAGAGAGAAAGGTTGTGGTTAGCTGGATAGATACCACAACAGATGTCTGCAGAAGGTACTAGTTTAGATCAGGACAAAGGAGAGACTTCTGGAAGTAAAATAGAATTAAGGAGTTTCTCCCGTGATGACTATCCAAACGTCAATCAAAACAGATGTCAATAATTCACCCTACGGTATATGGTGCAGCCTGTATGTTCTTTCTGTTCTTTTCCTCATTGATGTGGAAGAGATGATAGAGGAAAGACAGTAGTGGCTGCTGATCTTGGAAATTCTCTCAGCAGAATTTGTATCTACCTACTTTATGGGGCAAACCCTGGATGAAGGCAAACTCTGCCTCAAAAAATGATACTATGTTAGAGTTAGGAATAGAGTGCCATGATAGGAATCCTAGTAAAGAATATATTTAACTTTAACAATAATTTACCTTACCCTTTAAAATGATTCATTTTTTTCCCATAACTATTTGAAATTTTAAAGGGAAAACATTCATGTTAAATAACTAACTTTTGAAAGAAAAGTAGCATCTGGAGTTAGCTTGGAGGTTGAAAACACTACCCTGTTTGTTTTTATTATTTGGAAACGTCAGGCTCATAAAGCTGGGCAATGAATAAGGAAAGCCGAAGAAATGACACCTCTGAATTACGGTGTTGGTGAAGAATATTGAATATACCATGGACTGTAAGAAGAATGAACAAAGCTGTCTTGGAAGATGTACAGCCAGAATGCTCCTTAGAAGCAAGGATGGTGAGACTTCGTCTCACTTACTTTGGACTTGTATCAGGAGGGACCAGTCCCCGGAGAAGGACGTCATGCCTGGTAAAGTGGAAGGTCAGCAAAAAAGAGGAAGACCCTCAATGAGATGGATTGACACAGTGGATGCAACAATGGGTTCAAGCATAACAAGGATCGTGGAGATGGCACCAGACCATGCAGAGTTTCATTCTGGTGTGCATAGGGTCACTATGAGTCAGAACCAACTTGATGGCACCTAACAACAATCCAAGCATTGTATTCCCAGAAAAGGAAAATGACTCTACACTTTATTATACATTAATTAAGAGCTAAAAGCTCTTTCAGAAATCTTCGCTAGGTGGCCCAAGTACCTAAGTGATTACCACCTGGATTTGATGGTCAGAATCTAAATATTAAAATGTCCCTGCAGGCAACATCTGTTGCTCAGATCTGCCCTTTTGTGGTGGCTAGAAACTTAACCATTCACTGGAAAGGCTTGATCTCCAGGCTGTTATTCACCCAGCCAGCCATCCTGGCAATCTTCCCCAAGAGATTATGCTTGCAGATAGGAGGCTGCCTCTACCCTAAGAGGAGACCAGGGAAATCTGCAAATGCACAGAGGGTGGAGAAGCTGTATCAGACAACTAGGATGTAGGAAGCTGTTGCTGTTTTTAGGTGCCATCGAGTCTACTTTGACTCATAGTGACCCCATGTAACAGAGTAGAACCGCTGTGTAGAATTTTCTAGGCTGTAGCCTTAATGGAAGCAGATTGTCAGTGTTTCTACCAGGAAGCTTCTGGGTGGGTTCCAACTTCTGACCTTCCAGTTAGCAGCTGAGCACTTAATCCTTGCGTCACCAGGGCTCCTTTGTAGTAATGGCTGGATTTCTCCATTTCCCCTCCAGATTCCTCCTGCATCTCCTCTATACTGATCTCTGCCCAAAAGCCTGATTGCCACAGACTCTACCAACAGGCTCTCCTGCCTTCTTACTTCCAGGTATATCTGGCTAATGGGAGAAATTATCAAGAGATGGAAGGTCACAAGGAGAGAGAGACCCCTGAAGTCTTCTTTAAACCAAACAATAGTTTAGCTTAGTTAGAAAAGAATGTCAGCTTTGAGCACTGTATTCTTTTAAAGTTATCTATATGTGATCAAATTGACAACAGCAACTTGAAAGGTTAGATGAGAAGCTTAGGGGGCAGTGAGTTTGTGTTAATGATGGTGAAATAATTTGGAAAAGGATATCAAGAAAGGCGGCATAACTTGAACAATGTCACTGAATTGTACATGTAGAAATTCTTGGTGTATATTTTCACAAAGAAAGAAAGAATAGAGACAGTATGGGATATCTATTCTTCCAGCTCTTCCTGGTCAAGCCTGGGGATTAGCAACGGCTGTGTTCCCCTAGGAGTTCCTGGGTCATATAAACACATAACATGCTTGGCTGCTAACTGAAAAACTGGCAGTTCGAGTTCACTCAGAGGCTCCTAGAAAGAAAATTCTGGTGATCCACTTCGGAAATATCAGCCACTGAAAACCCTATGGCATGTAGTTCTACTCTGACATACATGGGTTTGCGATGAATCTGGGTCATCATGAGTCAGAGTTGACTCAGTGGCAACTGGTACTGGCCGTGGTTTCTACTCAGGGCCCTCTTCTACAACAGCAGGTCTTGCTTCATTAATAATCACTCACTTTCCTGGCCCTTTCAGGCCTAGGAGTGGTAAAGGCGTCGTCGCTGCTACTAGCCCCTGGATACTTCACTGTCCCTTGTTACTTTCCCTTAACCCTGCCCACATCATTGTAAATAGTCTCTCCATAAAACTCTCTTCGATCATCCCTTTTGAGCATGCCATCTGCTTCCTGCCAAGATCTTGATTGATATACTACCTTAAAATTATTCACAGTAAGACGGAAGGCAAGGCTAATAGGAATTGTCACTGGTGAGTAAAATTGGGAAGAATTGGTAAAGGGTTTAACATTTTATTTTATCCTGTTCTTTATTATTTTTTTAATGAGTAGGTGTTACTTTGGTAAATATACACACAGAAGAAACAATAATTAACCTAAAAGCAACTAAATAATAATAATATTCATAATAGAAGGCATGTAAGATATATACTTATTTCTTGTCACTATGGGAAGAAGTTCAGACAGAGCTATAGTAGGTTTGTTTACCTATAGGTGTGAATAATACCTGTGTTATATTGATAAAAGTCTGTTTTTAAGTCCCTAAACACTGAATTCATCACCATGTATGGACTGAGGTTAAAAAAAAAACAACTTTGAAATAGATGCTAGGGAGAAAAACATTACCACATTGCATTTAAATAATATAGTATTATACTATTTACCCTGAGAAAAGTTATTCCAAAAAAGATGCATTTGTTTGGGATTTTGTGAAACAGCAATATTTAGACACAGCTAAATGAAATATTCTCAAAAAACCATTTCTGTTTTAAAATATATCCTTATTTCGAAAGTGATGTAGCAACATTTTCCCAATTTTAATCTTCTTTCTCAATGATAACTTTAAAGCACTTAGTTAAAATAAATATAATATCAGCTCTGTGATTTTACATAGCTAAGATTTTTAAATAAAAACTTGAAAATTCATATTTGTAATTAAAAATTTTTGGTTTAAAACCTGAGAGAATATCAATAAATACACATTCTCTAACAAAAAGTTAGAAACAATCTAGAGATGCAGTCTAAGATGGCAGAGTTGTCAGACGCTTAATGTTGTCCCTCTTACAACAAAGACCCAAAAAAGCAAGTGAATCGTGTATATGTGACAATCTAGGAACCCAAAGCTTCAAAGACATGGCTGAAGAATTGGACTGAGTGACAGGTGGAAGAAGAGACAATCCAAAAACAGCATAAATGGAGAATTATGAATCATCAGCAACCTGCTAGCTGAACCTGCGCAGCATGGACATATTGAGACAAGCAACAGAGTCCTTAACTAAAACCCACCCCACCTGCTGCATCTAAGGAGGAATGATGCTGCTCGCACCTCCGGTCAGCCAGGAGTGATTCCAGCCCTGCAAAAGTTAAGTGCACCCACCCAACCCACCATGCACACCCCAGCCCCCACCCCTGGCAGAGCTCCGTGGGCCAAGGAGCCCTCCCTCTTCCTCACCCATCCCCCTCCTTGTTCCGACACCAGTCCAGTGGTGGCATTCAACTCGTGCCACATCGTCTAAGCCAGGAACTCATGGGCCCGGTTAGGAAGCACCCCCATTCCTTAGCCCAGCCACCAACTCTTGGGGTCCACAGATTTGCGGTGCTTTCCACCCCCTCCAATCACCCCCGCCAGAGACTTGCTGGCCAAGCCGGAAAAATGTGGCCATACTGGGACAAGACAGGTGGCATTACCAGCTGAAGCCCACTTCACCTGCAGCAGCTAAATGGGAGCTGCAGACCTGTGGCATTTGACATTGCCCTGTCCCTAAGCTGGTAGCTCTCGACCTGATCCAAGGTGCCCACCTCTTCATCCAGCCACTAGCACAGGGGGTCCATGGACTTGCAGCCCCCTCCACGCCCTCCGATCACCCATGCCAGTGCCTTGCCAGTACAGTCATATTGGGATAAGGCAAGCAGATGTAAATGACAACAATGTCAAAACAAAAATAAGGAATAAACAGTGTGGTTATGGAATTTCCATACAGACAGGAAGTCAAGGCAATATCAAGAAATAAAAGACTGGTTTAAACTTAGGAAAATAAAGATAAATTTCAATGTAACAAAAAAAGGAAGTTAATGAACCTACCCATCAAAAAAATAAAAATAAAGACTCAATAAACACAAAATCAACAATAATGAAAGAAATGGAAAAGAAAATCCATAAACAAAAGGAACTGAGCACAGAAAATTAAGTGGAACAAAGAAAATGTCAACACCACACTCACACACACACACACAAATACAACAAAATGTCAGCAGTAAACCCATATCTATTGATAATTACACTGAATGTAAATGGCTTAAATGCACCAGGGGAGAGAAAGAGAATGGCCCAATGGATTAAAAAACACGAGCCATCTATATGCTTAAACACAAAGGCATAAACTAAAACTCAAAGGATGGAAAAAAATATATGTCAAACAAACAATAACCAAAAAAGAGCAGGAGTGGCAATATTAATCTCCAATAAAACAGATTTTAAAGCAAAATCCACCATATAGGATAAGGAAGAACACTATATAATGATTAAAGGGTCAATACACCAGGAGGACATAACCATAATAAATATATAGGCACCCAATGACAGGGCTCCAAAATACATAAAACAAACTCTAACAGCACTGGAAACAGAAATAGACAGTTCAACGACAGTGGTATGAGACTTCAACACACCATTCTTGATAAAGGACAAAACATCTAGAAAAAAACTCCATAAAGGTACAGAAGATCTAAATGCCACAATCAACAAACTTGACCTCATAGACATACACAGAACACTCCAACCAACAGCAGCGAAGAATACATTCTTCTCCAATGCACATGGAACATTCTCCAGAATAGACCACATTTTAGACTACAAAGTAAGCTTCAATAAAATCCAAAACAAACAAACAAAAAAATACAAAACATCTTCTCTGATTACAATGTCACAAAGTAGAAATCAATAACAGGAATAGCAAGGAAAAAAAAATCAAATACATGGAAACTGAATAATATCTTGCTTAAAAACTACTGGGTAATAGAAGAAATAAAGGATGGAATAAAAAAATCCCTATAATCAAACAAGAATGAAAACACATCTTACTAACACCTTTGGGACACAGCAAAAGTAAGACGTACAAAAAGACATCTTACTAACACCTTTGGAATACACCTATGGGATAAACTGCTTAGAAGTCAATTTATAGCAATAAATGCATACATCAGAAAAGAAGAAAGGGACAAAATCAAAACATTAACCCTACAACCCGAGCAAATAGGAAGAGGGTAGCAAAAGAAGCCACAGTCACCAAAGAAAAATATAATACAGATTAGAGCAGAAAGAAATGAAATAGAGAACAGAAAAACAATAGAAAGAATCTACAAGACCAGAAGTTGGTCTTCAAAAGGATCAACAAATCAACAAATCATCAGCCAAACTGATAAAGGAAAAACAGGAGGAAGCAAATAACCTGAATAAAAAATGAGATGGGTGATATCACAATAGAATCAACTGAAATAAAAAGAATCATAACTGAATACTGTGAACAACTGTACTCCAACAAATTTGAAAATCTAGAGGAAAAAGACAAATTTCTAGTCACATACTACATACCTAAACTAACAAAAAATGAGGTAGAAAAATTAAACAGACCCACAACAAAAGAAGAGATTGAAGAGGTAATAAAAAAAACTCCCAACAAAAAAAAAAGTCCCTGACCTGGATAGATTCACTGTAAAATTCTACCAAAGTTTCAGAGAAGAGCTCACACCAACACTACTTGAACTATTTCAGAGCAGAGAAAAGGAAGGAATACTCCCAAATTCATTCTATGAATCCAGCATAACCCTGATAACAAAGCCAGGCAAAGACAACACAGAAAAAGAAAACTACAGACCAATATACCTTATGAATATAGATGCAAAAATTCTCAACAAAATTCTAACCAATAGAATTCAACAGCATATCAAAAAATAATACATCATGACTAAATAGGATTCATACAAGATATCCAAGGATGGTTCAACATTAGAAAATCAATCAACACAATCCACCACATAAATAAAACAAAAGAAAAAAATCAAACGATCATCTCAATCGATGCAAAAAAAGGCATTTGACAAAGTTCAACACCCATTCCTGATAAAAACTCTCAGCAAATCAGGAATAGGAGGAAAATTCCTCAACATAATAAAGCGTATTTATACAAAACCAACAGCCAACATTATTCTCAGTGGAAAGAGACTGAAAGCATTCCCCTTAAGAACACGAACCAGACAAGGATGCGCTTTATCACCACTCTTATTCAACGTCATGCCGGAAGTCCTAGCTAGAGCAATAAGGTAAGAAGAAGAAATAAAGGGCATCCAAATTGATAAGAAGGAGGTAAAACTGGCCCTATTAGGCGATAATATGATCCTATCAGAAAACCCTAAAGAATCCACAAGAAAGCTACTGGACTAATAGAAGATTTCAGAAAAGTTGCAGGATACAAGATTAACATACAAAAATCTGTTGAATTCCTCTTCACCAACAAAGACAACTTTGAAAAGAAAATCAGGAAATCAATACCATTTACAATAGCCTCAAAGAGATAAAATACTTAGGAACAAATCTAACCATGGATGTAAAAGACCTACACAAAGAAAACTACAAAACACTACTATAAGAAACCAAAAGAGACCTACATAAATGAGAAAACATACCATGCTCATGGATAGGAAGACTCAACATTGTGAAAATGTTGATACTACCCAAAGCGATCTACAGATACAATGCAATCCCGATCCAAATTCCAACAGTATTCTTTAATGAGAGGGAGAAAGTAATCACCAAATTTGTATGGAAAGTGAAGAGGCCCAAGATAATTAAAGCATTATTGAAGATGAAGAACAAAGTGGGAGGCCTCTTACTACCTGATCTTAGCACCTACTTACTACGCAGCCTGGTAATGGTACCACAACAGACATATTGATCAATGGAACAGAATTGAGAACCTAGACATAAATCCATCCACCCACAGGCAGCTGATATTTGACAAAAGGCCAAAATACATTAAATGGGGAAAAGACAGTCTCTTTAACAAATGGTGCTGGCACAACTTGGTGTACATCTGTAAAAAATGAAACAGGATCCATACCTCACACCATACACAAAAACTAACTCAAAATGGATCGAAGATACAAATATAAAACCTAAAACTATAAAGATCATGGAAGAAAAAATAGAAGCAATGCTAGGGGCCCTAATACGTGGCATAAATAGAATACAAATCATAACTAACAATGCACAAACCCCAGAAGAAAAACTAGATAACTGGGAGCTCCTAAAAACTAAACACTTGTGCTTATCAAAACTGTTCAACAAAAGAGTGAAAAGAGAACCTACAGACTAGGAAAAATTTTTTTGGCTACCAATAAGGGTCTAATCTCTAAAATCTGCAAAATACTTCAACACCTCAACAATGAAAAGACAAATAATCCAGTTTAAAAATGGGCAAAGCATATGAACAGACATTTTACCAAAGAAGATATTCAGGCAGCTAGCAAATGCATGAAGAAATGTTCACAATCATTAACCATTATAGAAATGCAAAACAAAACTAAAATGAGATGCCATCTCATCCCACATTACTGGCACTAATCAAAACAAACAGAAATAATTAACGTTGGAGACGTGGCAGACATATTGGAACCCTTATGCGTTGCTGGTGTGAATGTAAAATGGTACTACCACTATGGAAAATGATATGGCACTTCCTTAAAAAGCTAGAAATAGAAATGCCATACAATCCAGCAATCCCACTCCTAGGAATATATTCTAGAGAAATAAGAGCCATCACAAGAATAGATATATGCACACCCATGTTCTTTGCAGCACTATTCACAATAGCAAAAAGATGGAAACAACCTAAGTGCCCATAAACAGATGAATGGATAACAAATTATGGTACATACACAAAATGGACTAGTACAAAATGATACAGAACAACATGGATGAACTTGGAAGGCATTACACTGAGTGAAATAAGTCAATCACAAAAGGACAAATGCTGTAGGACACCACTATTATAAAAACTCAAGAAAAGGGTTACACACAGAAGAAAACATTCTTTGATGGTTATGAGGGTGGAAAGGAATACGGAGGGCAAATCACCAGATAGTAGACAAGTGTCAACAATGGTTAAGGGAAAGACAACACACAATATAGGGGAAGTCAGCACATCTTGACCAAGGTAGAGTCATAGAAGTTTCCTAGACAAATTCAAACACCTTTAGTTGTCAGGGCTGAGAGCTGGCGACTGTAGTCTCATGGGACATCTACATCAATTGGTATAACATAGTTCTTAAAGAAAGTGTTGTACAACCTACTTTGGTAAGTAGCATCTGGGGTCTTAAAAGCTTGTGAGCGGCCATCTAAGATACATCTGTTTGTCCCATTATTTTTGGAGCGAAAGAGAATGAAGGAAACCAAAGACACAAGGAAAATATCAGCCCTAAGGACTAAAGGACCACATGAACCACAGCCTCCACCAGCCCGAGCCCAGAAGAACTAGATGGTGCCTGGCTACCACCACCGACACTCTGACAGGGATCACAACAGAGGGTCTTGGACAGAACAGGAGAAAAATGTAGAACAAAATTCAAATTCACAATACAAGACCAAACTTACTGGTCTGACAGAGACTGGAGGAACACCCAAGACTATGGTTCCTGAACACCCTGTTAACTCAGAACTGAAGCCACTCCAGAAGCCCACTTTTCAGACAAAGATTAGACAGGCCAATAAAACAAGCAATAACACAAGTGAGGAAAGTACTTCTTAGTTCAATCAAATATAGGAGACCAAATGGGCAACTCCTGCCCAAAAGCAAGATGAGAAGGCAGAAAGGACAGAAAAACTGTACAAACGGACCTGGGGAACCCAGGGTGGAAAGGGGGAGTGTGCTGTCACATTGTGGGGATTGCAACCCATGTCACAAAACAATGTGTTATAAATTTTTGAATGAGAAACTAACCTGAGCTGTAAACTTTCACCTAAAGCACAATAAAATTAAAAATATAAAAGAAAAATTCTCAGAAGCCATGTCAAAACAAGTTTAAATCACTTCAACTTAAAAAAAAAAATTACCATACTACTATTTTAAGAGAAAAATGAGGATGTCAAAAAATAAAAAGCTATAAGGTTTCACATTAGTTGGGCTCCATTGTAATAAGGAACTGCCTTTAAAAATCCTGTGTTTGGCTGCCTGAGCACCCATAACTGCATCTCTCTGTCCTCAAGTGAAGCTACGGGAACTCAGACAATGGCTTGTTCTCTCTTGTTTGTTGCTTCAAAGAATGTCTCTGCTCCACCTCTTTTTGCCATTTTGAACCTGTTGGCTCATTCTTGCCTGACCTCTGTGGTAAGTCACTGGCTTCTGGTGCATTCCTGTCTGACTGTCCGCTCTGGATTTGATATTCCAGACCATCTGTGGAGTCCCAGGTTTCCCTCCCCATGACACTGCATCTAGACCCCCTTTGCCAGTCTCTCCTCACAACCAGCCTCAATTCTCAAAACTTTATCCTATGTCAGGTCATCAATGGGTAAAGGACATGAACAGACACTTCACCAAAAAGACACTGAAGCAGCTAACAGACACATGAGGAAATGCTCCCAATCACTAGCCATTAGAGAAATGCAAATCAAAACCACAAAGAGATACCATCTCACCCCGGCATTACTGACACTAATCCAAAAAATAGAAAATAACAGATGTTGGAGAGGCTGCGGGGAGATTGGAACTCTTACGCACTGCTAGTGGGAATGCAAAATGGTACAACCATTTTGGAAAACGATATAGTTCTTCCTTAGGAAGTTAGAAATAAAAATATCACGATTCACAATTCCACTTCTAGGAATATATCCTACAGAAATAAAAGCTGCCATACGAATAGACATATGCATACCCATGTTCATTTCAGCGTTGTTCACAATAGCAAAAAGATAGAAACAAAGTAGATGTCCATCAACAGATGAACGGATAAACAAACTATGGTACATGCACACAGTGCAGTAGTATGCAATGATAAAGAACAATGATGAATCTGCGAAGCATCTCACGACATGGATGAATCTGGAGGACATTATGCTAAGTGAGATAAGTCAACCACAAAAGGACAAATACTGTATGAGACCACTACTATAAAAACTCATGAAAAGATTTACACACAAAAAGAAACAATCTTTAATGGTTACTAGGGAGGGGAGGGGTGGGGAAGGAAAAACACTAAATAGACAATAGATAAGTGGTAACTTTGGTGAAGGGTAAGACAGTACACAATTCTGGGGAAGCCAGCACAACTTGTCCAAGGCAAAGTCATGGAAGCTCCATGGACACATCCATACTTCCCGAGGGACCAAATTACTGGGCTGAGGGCTGTGGGGACCATGGTCTCGAGGAACATCTAGCTCAACTGGCATAACATAGTTGATAAAGAAAATGTTCTACATTCTACTTTGGT
>NW_004444190.1:1610894-1618039 GCF_000243295.1 Trichechus manatus latirostris
CTGACAGAGACTGGAGAAACCCCGAGAGTATGGCCCCTGGACATCCTTTTAGCTCAGTAATGAAGTCACTCCTCAGGTTCACCCTTCAGCCAAAGACTAAACAGTCCCATAAAACAAAACGAGACTAAATGGGCACACCTGCCCAGGGGTAAGGAGGGGACAGGAAAGCTAGTAATAGGGAACCCAAGGTCGAGAAGGGCAGAGTGTTGCCATGTTGTGGGGTTGGTAACCTATGTCACAAAACAATATGTGTACTAATTGTTTAATGAGAAGCTAGTTTGTTCTGTAAACTTTCATCTAAAGTACAATAATAAAAAATAAAATAAAAAGAAAGCAAAAGGTCAGTAAAATGACAGGAGAAAAAGAAAAGGCCAAAATGGATGTCAGAAGAGATTCTGAAACTTGCTGTAGAATGTGGAGTAGCTAAAGTGAATAGAAGAAATGATGAAGTAAAAGAGCTTGAACAGAAGATTTCAAAGGACAGCTCTAGAAGACAAAGTAAAATATCATAATGAAATGTGCAAAGACCTGGAGATAGAAAACCAAAGGGGAAGAACAAGCTTGGCATTTCTCAAGCTGAAAGAACCGAAGAAAAAATTCAAGCCTCGAGTTGTAATTTTGAAGGATTCTGTGGGCAAAATATTGAATGATGCAGGAAGCATCAGAAGATGGAAGGAATACATAGAGTCACTTACCAAAAAGAACTGGTTGACGTCCAACCATTTCAGAAGGTAGCATATGATCAAGAATTGGTGGTATTGAAGGAAGCAGTCCAAGTTGCACTGAAGACATTGGCTAAAAACAAGGTTCCAGAAAGTGACAGAATACCAATTGAGATGTTTCAGTAAATGGATGCAGCACTGGAGGTGCTCACTAGTCTATGCCAAGAAATTTAGAAGAAAGCTACCTGGCCAACTGACTGGAAGAGATCCATATTTGTGCCCATTCCAAAGAAAGATGATCTAACAGAATGTGGAAATTATTGAACAATATCATAATACTACACACAAGTAAAATTTTGCTGAAGATCTTTCAAAAGTGGTTGCAGCAGTACATCAAGAGGGAATTTGCCAGAAATTCAAGCCGAATTCAGAAGAGGACGTGGAACAAGGGATATCATTGCTGATGTCAGATGTATCTTAGCTGAAAGGAGAGAAAACCAGAAAGATGTTTACTTGTGTTTTATTGGAAGCAGGGCCAAGATGACGGAGTAGTCAGATGCTTCCAGTGGTCCCTCTTACAATAAAGACCAGGAAAAAAAAGGGAATCGATTATATATGACAATCTAGGAGCCCTGACCATCAAAGGATAAGTTGAGAAATTGGACTGAGTGGCAGGGGGAGGGAGAGGCAGTTCGGAAGCAGTGAGGAGTTGCCAGACCTGACCTGGCAAGAGTTGGAAACCTTCAGCCTGGATCAGCTCAGGGATGAGCGCTGAGGGAGGCAAGCAGCAGCACTTGGGAGGCCTTTTCCACACCAGGAGAGACCAAGCAGCAGAGAGTCCACTCCGCCATCCAGAACCAGTGAGAAGCAGCACTCCATAGGTAAAAGATAAGTACTTGTGTCTGGCCTACCACGTGGATCAAAAACAACCCCCTTTGGGAAAAACCTCTCTCCCACTTACCTCCCTGCACCCTGCTCTGCACTGGGTCCCAGACTGGCTTCAGCAATTGCCAAGTCACCTGGGCCGGAAGTAGGAACCATCACACACCCTGAGCCTTTCTCCTGGCCTTGGAGAGAGAACAAATTAACAAACGGGAAAAAAATAATCTGCCAGCTCCCCTAAGCCAGGAACTCAGGGTAAGCACAGCTCCTTTGCCTAGGCACATGCATAAGGGGTCCACAGACTTTGAGTGCCTTTCTCCCTGCATAAACTTGTGTGGGCCCATTTTAACAGCATAAGCCCTCATTACCACAGTACAACAGGGTATATACCTGAAGTCTAACTTCAACTGTTTCAACTGTGAAGTGGCAGGTTCGTGACATTTGACACTGCTCTGCCCATTAAGCAAGGTCTTCATCTACCCACATCAGGGGCCTGAGGACTGGTGGCTCCATCCATGCCTCCTAGCTACCTGTGACAGGGGCCCAAGAATAAGTAGTGTCCCCCAGTCCTTACAGCCAATAGCATTGGGTGCTTATAGTCCAGCTACAAAACCCACCCACCTACGTGCTCTAGGGAACAGGGACACGCTTTCCTCCTGGACACTTGGGGGTGGCCATCAGTCCCCTGCCTTGCTCAGCATGTGACCCCCTGCTGCAACTGGATGCCAGTGCCTACACCAGTCACCCATGCCTGTCTAGGACTGTAGGTGAGAGCCTGCACCAAACACTCGGTGGCCGACTACCTGGACACCTGAGCTGAATCCATACAGGAGGAGTAGGGGGACTCCTGGGCCCACATTCTTAGTGGCAGTTCTGGCCACCTGGTGGCAGGACGTTGGAGCTTCAGGGGCACCAGTGATCGGCTCACACAAGCAGTCTATTTGGGCATGTCAAAAACCAAAATAAAACAAGAAGCTAGGACACAGTAAGCAAACATAGAATAAATAAATATAATAACTTATTGATGGATCAGAGACAACAGTTAATATCAAATCACATAAAAAGGCAGACCATGATGGCTTCAGCAAGCTCCCAAAATAAAGAATCAAATTTTCCAGAGGAAGAGAATTTCTTGGAATTACCAGAGGCAGAATACAAAAGATTAATGTACAGAACTCTTCAAGACATCAGGAAGGAAACTAGACAAAATGCAGACCAATAAATACAGGAACTTAAGAAGATTAGAGAAGAGCATAATGACAAATTTGGCAGGCTGCAAGAATCCATAGAGAGATAGCAATCAGAAATCCAGAAGATAAACAATAAAATTTCAGAATTAGACAACTCAATAGAAAGTCAAAGGAGCAGAATTTAGGCAGGGGAAGTCAGAATCAGTGAGACTGAAGATAAAGCACTTGACACCAACTTATTTGAGGAAAACTCACATAAAAGGATTTTAAAAAATGAAGCAACCCTAAGAATTATGTGGGACTCTATCAAAAGGAATAACCTATGAGAGTTTGGAGTACAAGAACAAGCGGGTATAACAGAAAATACAGAGAGAATTGTTGAAGATTTGTTGGCAGAAAACTTCCCTGATATCGTGAAAGATATCAAGACGCTTATCGAACTCTACACAAGGTAGATCCCAAAAGAAAGTCACCAAGACGTATTATAATCAAACTTGCCAAAACCAAAGATAAAGAGAGAATTTTGAGAGCAACTTGGGATAAAAAACAAATCATCCACAAAGGAGAGTCAGTAAGAATAAGCTCAGACTACTCAGCAGAAACCATGCAGGCAAGAAGGCAATGGGATGATATTTATAAAGCCTTGAAGGAAAAATGCTGCCAGCCAAGAATTATATATCCAGCAAAACTGTCTCTCAAATATGATGGTAAAATTAGGGCATTTCCAGATAAACAGAAGCTTAGGGAATTTGCAAAAACCAAACCAAAATTGCGAGAAATACTAAAGGGAGTCCTCCAGTTAGAAAATCAGTAACATCAGACAACAACCCAAGACTAGAACACACGACAGAACAACCAAATATCAACCCAGATAAGGAAGACACAAAAACAAATGAAAACTGAAATGCTGAAAATAGGGAAATATGTAAAAGATGACAACATTAAAACAAAAAAGAGGGACTAAAAAATGTAGTCATAGATCTTTCATATGGAGAGGAAGCCAAGGCAATATAAAGCAATAAAGACCTGTTTAAACTTAGAAAAATAGGAGTAAATCTTAAGGTAACCACAAAAGAAACTAACAATCCTACACATCAAAATAAAAAACAAGAAAAATATAAAGACTCAGCAAATACAAAGTCAACGAGGAAAAAAAGATAAAAAGAAAATACATAAAGAAAAATGACTCATCACAGAAAATTAAGTGGAACAAAGAAACTGTCAGCAACATACCTGTGTTTTATTGACTGTGCAAAGGCATTAGACTGTGCAGATCATAACAAATTATGGATAACATTGGGAAAAATGGGAATTCCAGAAAACTCTATTGTGCTCATGATGAACCTGTACATAGACAAAGAGGCAGTCATTTGAACAGACAAGTGGATGCTGCAATGTTTAAAATCGAGGAAGTGTGGGTCAGGGTTGCATCCATTCACCACACTTATTCAATCTGTGTGGTGAGCAAATAATCCAAGAAACTGGACTATATGAAGAAGAATGTGGCATCAGGATTGGTGGAAGACTCATTAACAACCTGCGGTATGCAGATGACAGCTAAAAGTGAAGAGGAGTTAAAGCACTTACTGAAGAAGATCAAAGACCACAGCCTTCTGTATGGATTACTCCCCAATATAAAGAAAACAAAAATCCTCATGGCTGGACCAATAAGCAAAATTATGATAAATGGAGAAAAGATTAACATTGTCAAGGATTTCATTTTACTTGGATCCACAATCAGTGCCCCTGGAAGCAGCAGTAAGAAATCAAATGACATAGCACATTGGGCAAATCTGCTGCAAAAGACCTCTTTAAAGTGTTAAAAAGCAAAGATGTCACTTTAAGGACTAAGGTGCACCTGACCCAAGCCATAATATTTTCAATTGCCTCGTATGCATCCAAAAGCTGGACAACAAATAACAAGACCAAAGAAGAATTGATGCCTTTGGATTATGGTGTTGGCGAAGAATATTGAATATACCATACCAGAAGAACGAACAAGTAAGTCTGTCTTAGAAGAAATACAGCCAGAGTGCTCCTTGGAAGTGAGGATGGCAAGACTTTGTCTCAAGTACTTTGGACGTGTTTTCAGAAGGGATCAGTCCTTGGAGAAGGACAACATGGTTGGTAAAGTAGAGGGTCAAGGAAAAAGAGGAAGATCCTCGACAAGATGCATTGACACAGTGACTGCAAAAATGAGCTCAAACATAACAATTGTGAGAATGGTGCAGTACAGGGCAGAGTTTCGTTCTGTTGTACATAAGGTTGTTATGAGTCAAAACCTACTTGATGGCACCTAACGACAACAACAAATCTTTGTGGAAACAGACTGCCACATCTTTCTCCCCGAAAGGTCAATGGTTGGAACCCACCTGTCACTCTCCAGGAGAAAGATGTGGCAGTCTGCTTCTGCAAAGATTCACAGGCTTGGAAACCCTGTGGGGCAGTTCTACTCTGTCCTATAGTGTCACTACGAGTTGGATTTGACTTGATGACATTGGGGGTATGCCATATGTATACTTTTACAATACTTTCTAAAGTTCTGATAAGGAACACTCCAAAGGCATTCTTCTGAGGAAGGAAAGTTGAAACTCGAGAGTTTTTACCTGATTTTTTACAGAAAATAAAATGTTTATGCATTATTATACTAAAATTAATTTAAAAGGTAAGTAGTTCTTGTTAGGTGCTGCTGAGTCGATTCCAACTTATAGCTAACCTGTGTACACCAGAACTAAACACTGCCTGGTCCTGTGCCATCCTCACAATTGTTGTTATGCTTGAGCCCATTATTGCACCACTGTGTCAATCCATCTCACTGAGGGTCTTCCTCTTTTTCACTGACCCTCTACTTTACTAAGCATGATGTCCTTCTCCAGGGACTGGTCCCTCCTCATAACATGTCCAAAGTATGTGAGAGGAAGGCTCACCGTCCATGCTTCTAATGAGCATTCTGGCTGTATGTATTGCTTCCAAGACAGACTTGTTCATTCTTCTGGAAGTCCGTGGTATATTCAATATTCTTCGCCAACACCATAATTCGAAGACAAAGATTCTTTTTTAGTCTTCCTTACTCATTGTCCAGCTTTCACATGCATATGAGGCGATTGAAAACACCACGGCTTGGGTCAGGCCCAAGCAATGCATCATTTGCTTTCTTGACTGCTGCTTCCACGGGTGTTGATTGTGGATCCAAGTAAAATGAAATCCCTAACAACTTCAATATTTTCTCCATTTATCATGATGTTGCTTATTGGTCCAGTTGTGAGGATATTTGTTTTATTTTTTTATATATATATATTTTTTTTTTCCCATACAAAAATTTATACATACATTGTTATGTGACTCTAACTGCTCTCTCCATACTGTGAGAGCACATTCCTCCTTTCCACCTGAATCCCCATGTCCATTCAACCAGCTCTGAAACCTCTCTGCCTTCCCATCTCACCACCGGATAGAAGCTGCCCATTTAGTCTCTTGTATCTACTTGCGCTAAGAGGCACACTCCTCACGAGTATCACTTTATGTCCCACAGTCCCTGTCTGAAGAGTTGGCCTTGGAAACTGTTTTAATTCTGGGCTGATAGAGAATCCAGGGGCCATGCTTTCCAGGGTTCCTCCAGTCTCAGTCAGACCACTAAGTCTGGTCGTCTTACTAGAATTTGAGGTTCTGCACCCCAACTTTCTCCTGCTCCATCCGGGACTCTCTGTTGTGTTCCCTGTCAAGGCAGTCATCAGTGGTAGCCAGGTACCATCTAGTTCTTCCGGTCTCAGGCTGATGAAGTGTTTATGTGGCCCTTTCTGTCTCTTGGGCTACTACTTTCCTTGTGTCTTTGGTGTTCTTCATTCTCCTTTACTCCAGGTGGCTGGGACCAATTGATGACTCTTAGATGGCTACCTGAAAGCTTTTAAGACCCCAGGCGCCACTCACCAAAGTAGGATGCAGAACATTTTCTTAATAAGCTTAGTTATGCCAGTTGACCTAGAAAGCATGGTCCCCTGACGCCTACCCTGCTACTCTGTCCCTCACAGTATTTGATTGTATTCAGGAAACTTCTTAGCTTTCGTTTAGTCCAGTTGCGCTGGCTTCCCCTGTAGTGTGTGCTGTCCTTCCCTTCATATAAGATAATTCTTATCTACTATCCCTCCCCAACCTCGTAACCATCGAAAAATGTTTTCTTCTGTGTTTAAACCTTTTCTTGAGTTCTTATAATAGTGGTCTTACACAATATTTGTCCTTCTGTGACTGACTAAATTCACTCAGCATACTGACCTCCAGCTTCCTCCATGTTCTGTTTCACGGCTTCATAGTTGTTCTTTATTGTTGCATAGTATTCCATTGTGTGGCTATACCATAATTTGTTTATCCATTGCTCCGTTGATGGGAACCTAGGTTGTTTCCATCTTTTTGCTAT
>NW_004444190.1:1618820-1619965 GCF_000243295.1 Trichechus manatus latirostris
TGTTAAAGAGACTGCTTTTCCCCAATTAACAGACTTTGGGCCTTTGTCACATATCAGCTGCTCATAGGTGGATGAATTTATGTCTGGATTCTCAACTCTGTTCCATTGGTCTACGTATCTGTTGTTGTACCAGTACCAGGCTGTACTGACTACCATGGTGGTATAATAGGTTCTAAAATCAGGTAATGTGAGGCCTCCTACTTCGTTCTTCTTCTTGAGTAATGCTTTACTTATTCGTGGTATCGTCCCTTTCCATATGAAGTTAGTGATTTGTTTCTCTATCTCATTAAAAAATGCCAGTGGAATTTGGATCGGGATTGCATTGTACCTGTGGATCGCTTTGGGTAGAACTGACATTTTCACAATGTCTACTCTACTTATCCACGAGCAAGGTATGTTTTTCCACTTATGCAGGTCTTTTTTTGTTTCTTGCGGTAATGTCTTGTAGTTTTCATTGTATAGGTCTTTTACATCTCTGGTTAGATTTGTTCCTAAGTATTTTATCTTTTTGGGAGCTATTTTAAATGGTATTGATTTGGTGATTTCCTCTTCGAGGTTCTCTTTGATGGTGTAAAGAAATCTAACTGATTTTTGTATGTTTATATTGTATCCTGAAATTTTCTATTATTTCCAGTAGTTTTCTTGTGGATTCTTTGGGGTTTTCTGTGTATAAGATCATATCATCGGCAAATAGAGATACTTTGACTTCTTCCCTACAAATTTGGATGCCCTTTATTTCTTTTTCTAGCCTAATTGCTCTGGCTAGGACCTCCAGTGCAATGTTGAATAAGAGTGGTGATAAAGGGCATCCTTATCTGGTTCTCGTTCTCAAGGGCAATGCTTTCAAAGTCTCTTCATTTAAGATTATGTTGGCTGTTGGCTTTGTATAAATGCCCTTTATTATGCTGAGGAATTTCCCTTCTGTTCCTATTGTGTTGAGAGTTTTTATCATGAGTGGGTGTTGGACTTTGTCAAATGTCTTGTCTGCATCGATTGATAAGATCACGTGGTTCTTGTCTTTTGTTTTATTTATGTGATGGATTACATTGATTGTTTTTCTGATGTTGAGGAATCCCTCCATAACTGGTATAAATCCCACTTGATCATGGTGAATTATTTTTTTGAAAAGTTGCTGAATTCTATTG
>NW_004444190.1:1621058-1639072 GCF_000243295.1 Trichechus manatus latirostris
TTTTCAGTGCTGTTAGTGTTTGTTTTATGTATCTTGGAGCCCTGTCATTGGGTGCGTAGGTATTTATCATAGTCATGTCTTCCCTTTAATCATTATGTACTGTCCTTTGTTGTCCTTAGGGGTTGATTTTACTTTAAAGTCTGTTTTGTCAGAGAATAATATTGCCACTCCTGCTCTTTTTTGAGTGTTGTTTGCTTCATATTTTTTTTTCCATCCTTTGAGTATTAGTTTGTTTGCATCTTTAAGTCTAAGCTGTGTCTCTTGTAGGCAGCATATAGACAGATAGTGTTTTTTTAATCCAGTCTGCCACTCTCTGTCTCTTTATTTGTGCATTTAGTCCACTTACAATTAGCGTAATTATTGATAGGTGTGAGTTCAGTGCTGTCATTTTGATGTCTTTTTGTGTGTGTTGTTCACAGTTTCTTTGTTCCGCTTAATTTTCTGTGCTGAGTCATTTTTCTTTATGTATTTTCTTTTCATCTTTTTCATTGTTGTTGACTTTGTGTTTTCTGAGTCTTTATATTTTTCTAGATTTTATTTTGATGTGTAGGATTTTTAGTTTCCTTTGTGCTTACCTTAACATTTACCCATATTTTTCTAAGTTTATACCAGTCTTTTATTTCTTTATATCGCCTTGACTTCCTCTCCATATGAAAAATCTATGTCGACATTTTTTAAATCCTTCTTTTTGTTTTAATGTTGTCATCTTTTACATATTGAAGTCTCTGTTTCCCTATTTTCAGTGTTTTTAGCTTTGATTTATTTTTGTGACTTTCCTATCTGGGTTGATATCTGGTTGGTCTGTCCTGTGTTCTAGTCTTGGGTTGTTGTCTGATGTTACTGATTTTCTAACAAGAGGACTCCCTTTAGTATTTCTTGTAATTTTGGTTTGGTTTTTGCAAATTTCCTAAGCTTCTGTTTATCTGGAAATGCCCTAATTTCACCATCATATTTGAGAGACAGTTTTGCTAGATATATAATTCTTGGCTGGCTGTTGTTTTCCTTCAAGGCTTTTTACACGTCATCCCATTGCCTTCTTGCCTGCATGGTTTCTGCTGAGTAGTCCGAGCTTATTCTTATTGACTCTCCTTTGTAGATGACTTGTCGTTTATCCGTAGCCACTCTTAAAATTCTCTCT
Source organism: Trichechus manatus latirostris (assembly GCF_000243295.1). NCBI lineage: Eukaryota > Metazoa > Chordata > Mammalia > Sirenia > Trichechidae > Trichechus > Trichechus manatus. The sequence continues at coordinate 1,622,197 of NW_004444190.1, forward strand.
TTATCTTTGGTTTTGGCAAGTTTGATTATAATATGTCTTGGTGACTTTCTTTTGGGATCTACCTTATGTGGGGTTTGATGAGCATTTTTGATAGATATCTTGTCTTCTTTCATGATATCAGGGAAGTTTTCTGCCAACAAATCTTCAACAATTCTGTCTGTATTTTCTGTCATTTCCCCTCCCCCCACCCCGTTCTGGTACTCCAGTCACTTGTAGGTTATTCCTCTTGATAGAGTCCCACATAATTATTAGAGTTTCTTCATTTTTTTAAATCTTTTTATGTGAGTTTTCCTCAAATAAGTTGGTGTCAAGTGCTTTATCTTCAGTCTCACTAATTCTGACTTTCATTGCCTCTATTCCTCTCCTATGACTTTCTATTGAGTTGTCTAGTTCTGAAATTTTATTGTTAATCTTCTGGATTTCTGGTTGCTATCTCTCTGTGGATTCTTGCAGCCTGTTAATTTGTCATTATGCTCTTCTCTAATATTTTTAATTTCCTCTGTTGTGTGTTCTGCATTTTGCTTAATTTCTTTCTTAATTTCTTGAAGAGTTCTGTATATTAATCTTTTGTATTCTGCCTCTGGTGATTCCAAGAAATTTTCTTCCTCTGGAAAATTTCTAGATTCTTTATTTTGGGAGCTTGCTGAAGCTATCATGGATTGCCTCTTTATGTGATTTGATATTGACTGTTGGCTCTGAGCCATCAATAAGTTATTATATTTATGTATTTTATGTTTGCTTACTGTGTCCTAACTTCTTGTTTTGTTTTGATATGCCCAAATAGGCTGCTCGTATGATTATTGGCACCTTTGAAGCTCTAATGTCCTGTCACCAGGTGTTTAGATCTGTTACTAGGTATGTGAGCTCAGGAGTCAGCTCACTCCTCCTGTATGGATTCAGCTCAAGTGCCCAGGTAGATAACCACCAAATGTGTGGTATAGGCTCTCACTTACAGTCCTAGACAGGCATGGGTGACTGGTGTAGGCACAGGCATCTGGCTGCAGCAGGGAAACACACTCTGAGCAAGGCACGGGACTGATGGCCGCTCCCAAGTGTCCAGGAGAAAAGCGTGTCCCTGTTCCCTAGAGTGCGTAGGTGGGTGGGTTTTGCAGCCAGACTATGAGCACTTAATGCTGTTGGCTGTAAGAACTGGGGGTCACCCTTATTCTTGGGCCCCTGTCACAGGTAGCTAGGTGGCGTGGGTGGAGCCACCAGTTCTCAGGCCCCTGATGTGGGTAGGTGAAGACCCTGCTTGATGGGCAGAGCAGTGTCAAATGTCAAGAACCTGCCACTTTGCAGCCGAAACAGTTGAAGTTAGAGTTCCAGTATATACCTTGTTGTACTGCAGTAACGAGGCCCTACGCTGTTGAGATGGGCCCACACAAGTCGATGCAGGGGGAAAGGCACTCAAAGTCCGTGGATCCCTTATGCCTGTGCCTAGGCAAAGGAGCTGTGACTACCCTGGGTTCCTGGCTTTGGGGAGCTGGCAGTTTATTTTTTCTCTTGTCTGTTAATTTGTTCACTCTCCAAGGCAGGGACAATGGCTCTGGGTGTGTGAAGGATCCTACTTTGGGCCCAGGGGACTTGGCAATTACTGAGGCCAGTCTGGAACCCAGTGCAGGGCAGGGTACAGGGAGGTAAATAGGAGAGAGGTTTTTCCCCAAGGGAGGTGTTTTTGATCCGCGTGGTAAGCCATACGCAAGTACTTACCTTTCATGGAGGGCTGCTTCTCACTGGTTCTGGGTGGCCATGTAGAGTCTCTGGTGCTGTGTCTCCCCCAGTGTGGAAAACGCGCATCTCGAGCATGGCTGCTTGCCTGTCTCACCGCTCTCCCCCAAGCTGATCAGGCCTGAAGGGCTCAGGTTTTCCCTGGGTCAGGTCTGGCAACTCCTCACTGCTTCCGAATCATCTCTCCCTCCCCCTGACACTCTGTCTGGTTCCTCAACTCTGCCTTTGATGTTCAGGGCTCCCAGATTGCCATATATAATCGAATCACTTGTTTTTTCCGGTCTTCATTGTAAGAGGGTCCACCGGAAGCATCTGACTATTCTGCCGTCTTGGTTCCGCCTCAAGATATTTGTTTTCTTTATATTGAGATGTAATCCCTACTGAAGCCTTTGGTCTTTGATCTGCATCAGTAAGTGCTTCAAGTCCTCTTCAGCAAGCAAGATGGTGTCATCTGCATAACACAGGTTAATGAGTCTTCCTCGTATAGTCCTTCTTCTTCATATAGTCCAGCTTCTTGGATTATTTTTTCAGCACACAGATTGAATAAGTATGGTGAAAGGATTCAACCCTGAAGTACACCTTTCCTGACTTTAAACCCTGCTGGTATCTGAATATCTGTGGTGTAGCTTCCATCATCACAGCAACACGCAAGCCCCCACAGTGTGACAAACTGACAAACTTGCTGATGAATGGTAAGTTAGAAATAAATATTCTTTTATCGAATTTTACATTTTGGAGACAGTATTTTACTTTTTTATCGACAAACACCTATACAGTACTCACTATAGAGTCGTTATGAGTTCGAATCTCAATGGCAACAGGTTTGGTTTTTTTTTTTTTTTCTGATACGGCAGGCACTTCTCTAAGCACTTCACAGATATTAGCTCATTTAATTCTCAGAGCAGCCCTACCAGGGAGACTCTCTTATTATACTAATTTTACAGATTTCCTACAGATGATGAAATGGAAGCTCAGAAAACTGAAATAACTTGCCTAAAGTTTCAGGGCCTATAGAAGGAGGCACTAGGAGGCACCTGGATCCAAACCAAGAAGGTCAGACTCCGAGTCTCTGGCCCTAACTGCACTGCCCCTGTGATTATGGAGAAGCTGGATGCTGGCCCCAGGGTTTAGGAAATGCCTAACAAAAATGCTGCCATAGTACCTTGCACTCTACTACCCATCTATGAACATCCCCGCACAAGCCATTGGTCACTGTACCGTCTTGTCCAGTCACAGATCTTCTGCGGTAAATAGTCTTCTCCCTTTTGAAAGGATTACTAGGACAGTTGACATACCCCTACACTCTGGAAGAAATAATGTTATCCATTCTAGATATCCATTTATGTGATTAGTAACTGCTGAAGGCTGTGGAAACCCAGATTTCTGCTCTCTTACTGAAGAAATGTAATGGTTTGGAAAGAACACAAATTTGAAATCAGAAAATCTGAGGCTGAGTTCTGGCTCTACCACTTATAAACTAGTGATGTTGGAAAGGTTACCCAGACCTTGGGATGAAGTTGGCTGCCGAACATGTCTTCCCCAAGTCCCACTAAAACTACAGTAAAGAGGAAGAAGAAATACCCCTTTATCACACAGGGGAGCAAGTGTTGTTGTTTGTTCATTTAAAGGGGAGTCTACCATTATCACTCAGCAGACAAATGTTTAATGAGGGCCTCCTGGGTGCTCAGCAACATTAGAAAAAGGGGTTTACAGTCTAGATGGGAGATAAGAGACCAATACAGCTAAAATAACAGCCAACATTACAGATGATGGTATGACCTTACTTAATTGTATAGAGGAGAGCATTGTTCCTTTGAACTTTCAGAACAAAAGGACTAAAGTGGGTAGAGAAAGTTTTGTCAGAAAGAGGAGCATTTGTTGGGTCCTAAAGGTTGGAAGTTTGAGTACACCAGAGGTACCTCAGAAGAATGTCCTGGCGACCTACTTTCAAAAAACCAGCCATTGAAAATTCTGTGGAGCACAGTTCTACTTTGATACACATGGGGTCACCATGAGTCAGAATCAACTCAATGACAACTGGTTTAAGGCATGTGGATAACAACGTGGAAAGGGCAAGGTATTTTGCGTAAAGGAAACACAGTAATTAGGAACACAGCTTACAGCTGGATCAGTGAGGCGCTGAGCCTGACTCTCATATTGTTAGAGAGCAAGAACCCAGAGCGGGGTGATGGGGAATGTGGTTTGTGTATCTTTATGATCTTATAGCCCTCCCACACCAGCTATCAGCACCTGGCAATTTATAAGTGTTAGCTAATGTTTTCCCAGATGTAGCTGAAGACCAGGAAATACATTTAGTGCTGTACTACAGAAGGTCTTGGAAGCTGGGTGGAGGAATTTAGATCCGATTGTAGAGGAAATGAATAAGCAAAGGTCTTATGAACTGGGGACAGATGGTATTTTGTGACTACAGAATGGTTATTGGGGAAAGTCAGTTTGTAACACGTCCCCAGGACACACAATTGACAGGAGATCCTCTGGTACGTGTCATTATAAAGGGAATGGACTCTGAGGAGACCTTCTCTGGGTTATATATAAGTGCAAAGGGGCCAGAAGTCAAACAGTGGCCACAGTGGTCAGAACGAAAACTATCATACACCTTCACATTGTAATTGTTGTTGTTGTTTGCCGTCAAGTTGATTCTGACTCCTAGACACCCTATAGGACAGAGTAGAACTACCCCATAGGGTTTCTTAGGCTATAACCTTTATGGGGCAGATAGCCAGGTCTTTTCTCCCATGAAGCAGCTGGTGAGTTCAGTTAGCAGCTGAGCACTTAACCACTGTGAAACCAGAGCTCCTTACTTTCACACTGGTGCTGTAAAACCCTCATGCCAATATTTCTCCTACTGGAATGAGTAGAAATGAATTGTTGTCCATGTTCAGAGAGTTACCTAAAAGTTCACCTCATATGACTCTTCCCTTAGAGGGAAGAACAGATTACTTTAAATTTAAAAATCCTCATTTATTATTTCACCAAAATTAAAAGTAAAATAAATAAGTAAATAAATACATATTCTCATTTGTTACAGACATACTCTACATTTTCCTGATCATTCTGGAGCTGAAATTACTGGTCACAATATAGTTGTACACCAGTTCACCTGCCCTTAACGTTATCAGTATGATAATGATAAACTTATATAGAACTTTTGTTAATTCTCTACATTTTTTCATTGCCATCCGATTTTTTTATATCATGTACAATACAGAGAAAATGTGCACCTAGAAAATCTCTTTTTCTAACATGCTTCCCATTTGATATGTTTGCAAAACCATCATTTGTCTCCTTTAAGTTAGTCTAAGATAGCACAAGACTTCTATACGTGAGGTATTTGGCTGGTGGAGGAAGTTCTTACCAGCATCTCTTTCCTAGTGAAACCTTCACATCGAGGGTGCCTTCTTGTGAGTCCTCATGTTTGCTAAGTTTGAATCACCCAGGCACCTGTCCAACACAAGGCACCTTCTTAGTAAAGACCTTACTTCAAGTCTATGACATGGCAGATGTGCACAGTGCTCCTTCAAAACCTGTAACCCAAGAGAAGAAATAGTGGAGGCTGGTGGATTGTTTCACCTTAGGCTGACCAAGCTCACCTAATCAAGGATTCCAAAGACATAAAATTGCTTTATTGTTGTTTTCCCTTTGTCTAAGCAACTATTCATGCTTTAATCAACAGCACAAGAATATACTTTATAGGTCAACTTTCAGGCCTCAGATTTCAGCTAAAAGCTTAACTTGAAGCCACTATAATTCCAGCCCCACTTAATTGGATTTGAAGGCCCATTTGTGAAATGCATTTAGTTCTGAGAACCTTAGATTTCTGTCCTATACTTGATAGGAGGCCAGTCTGGGCAGCACTCAGGTGGCTGTCAAACTTGATTGACCCATTCCTTCCTTTTGGTTCTCCAACTGGTAGAAATTCTTCTCACAAGTTTCTTCACCCTGTCAGTATTTTCTCACCTTCTCCAATCTGTTTTTTCTTTATATCTTGCTCTAAGTTCACTTACCCCTCAGTAAAAATACTTTCTTCCCAACACTCATGAGGGTGTTCTAAGTATAATTCCAAAGTGAGACCCAAAATAGTATAAATTAGTCAAATCTAACATTAGAAATATTGCATGAGTTGTCTGGAATCAAGATATTTGTCTTCACATAGCACAGCTACACTAAACACCACACATACACACACACACACACACACACACACACACACACACACTCATTCCACAAACACTAGTGCACAGAGCACTTGACATAATAGCAGGTACAATCCTCATTCTAGGAGTGCATGGTCTGATTAGGGGAGAAAGAATAAAATACATTCTAACCATTTGTGGCAGGCAAATTAAGGCCATTAAGAGTTGGAATTGAGTCGTTTGATGGGTTTGGTTTTGGTTTCGATACATTTCATTATATTCTTTCTTGTACACTCAGATGTATTAAAAAGTAGCTTTATTTTTCAACTCACATTATTTTCACTTTCAAGGCACTATTATCCCAAAGCAATAGAAACTAAGTCTCTTCCAATCATTTACCTGAGGTTGTATCTAGTTTTTTTTTTTTTTTCTTTCCAGAGAAGTGTCCACCAGGCCTTGCTGCCATCTCTTGATGCAGGCATCTGCTTAGGTTTGTGTTGTGCTGCCTGGCCCTCGGTCTTTGGTCTACACAGGTCATCACAGAGATAGTTCCTTTCAATCCACTTGCTCCTCCAGGTTTGGAGATTCTCCACTTACTCCTAAGCCACTCGTGGGTATCCAGGAATCACTGCACTGTCTCTGTGCTGAAGTGTAAGAAAGTCTTTGACATTGTCTAAGGTTCACTATACCTCGACCCATCCCACAGCCATGTTTCAGCGAGGGCAAGGAACACAAATATTCTCTGTCCTCTGATGCACAAAGCTGTCTGTCATTTTGCTGCTGCTCAAGCACAACCAGGGAAGCGAATGCAGAGCTGGTCTCTCTGGATCCACCAACCTCACATTCTTGGTATTTTCTGTCACTGTCATTCTACTCCCACTAAGGGGAAGTTTATTCTTGATTGTTTTCTAATGGTAAACGTGGAGATCAAATTGTAATGCTATTTAGATTCCGTCGGATACCTTTAAAAGAGAAATATAATCTTTATATTTTAAACTATTAATTCGACAATACTCTGGAAATTAAACTTTATACAACTGTTTAAACTTACAATAAAAAAGATTTGAGTATCAACTTGATCATCTGCAAGGAGCTGACCAGTTTTCCAAAAACTTTTTATGGACTGTCTAAACAAAATACTGAAAGACCAGCTCTTCTAGAAACTAAAAAGAAATTTTTAATTCTGACTGGAAGTTAGGGAAGACTTGCATTTGAGATGGCCTGTGAAAGGTGATCAGACATTGCAGGGTGGACATGACTGTAGAGAGAAGATTCAGGTAGAGGGGAAGGCCTACATAGCTTCGGAGGAATGAAAATGGAGGCGTATTCAGGAATCTATGAGTAGCCAATGTGCCTGCAGTGTGCATGGTGCATGTTGCTGTTGTTATGTGCTGTTGAGTCAGTTACGACTCATAGAGACCCTATAGGACAGAGTAGAACTCTCCCATAGGGTTTCCAAGGAGCTGCTGGTGGATTCGAACTGCCTATCTTTTGATTAGCAGCCAAGCTCTTAGCCACTGTACCAGCGAATGGAGGGTCGGATTTCGTCTCACCGATGAGCCTGGACTTGTTTCTGGGGCAAAAAGAAGAAGCAAATGCGTCTGATAAAGATGGGTAAACTTTGGTCAATACTAGGAGGATGCTGACTGAAACTTGAACTTCTTCCTTTGGAGACTGAAAAACATCTGCTCAGGCTATACATGTAGTTTTAGCTTATTTTGAATTAATAACATTTGCCCTTTGCTAGAACCCAGCAATCCAGGGGCTGCTTCCTGGCAGTTCTGCAGCCAAGCCCATGTTCCTCTCTTGCCTGTTGCTTTCCTCCACCTGCTCTCTTGCACCGTCAAGCCCAGTGCAGACCACAGCACAGAGCTCTATAAACTCTTTGTTTCAAAAATCCATGTTCTCTGTCCCCAAGACTAGATCATTAGTTCCCTACTCCTTTGGATTACTTCCAAACTGCTCTGTCTTAACTGCCTTTTGGTCTGTTTCCTCTCTTCCTTGGTTACTTGCCAATGTCTCTCACTTGCCTCTCACTCTTAAAAAACAAACGATAAATGAAAATAAAAACAAACCCTGTTACACTTTATTCCACATGCATTTAAACTTTACTACACTAACTTAGGATCCCTGGTGGCACAGCGGTTAAGAGCTTGGCTGCTAACCAAAAGGTCGGCAGTTGGAATCCACCAGCCACTCCTTGGAAACCCTATGGGGCATTTCTATTCTGTCCTATAGGGTTGCTATGAGTTGGAATAGACTCGATGGCAACGGGTAATGATATACCTGTGGTTATAATGACATTTGGAAATGAGTTGTCTTTGTTATGTTAATGAGACAGTGTTAGTGTAGGGTGTATCTTGAGTCAATCTTTTCTGAGATATAAAAAGAGAAGATTAAGCATGCAGAGCTGGGGAAAGATAGATGCCACACTACATGAAGATCACCAAGGAACCAAGGAACAAGGACCTTCCCCCAGAGCCAACAGAGAGATGAGCCGGCGCCCTGAATTGGGACTTGTAGCCTTCTAAACTGTGAGAAAATTAATTTGTTTGTTAAAGCCACCTGCTTGTAGTATTTCTGTTACAGCAGCACTAGATAACTACGACAGATGGAAAGAAAGGTTTTCCAGGAAGAGAAAATAGCATGTGTGGAAAGCTAGAGCAGAGGGTGGCAGCTGGGACACAGAGTGTGAGTAGGTCAGTATTCCTTAAGATTCTAGAATTGGTGAGAGAATAGGAAATGCAGGTGCATTTGTTTCCCCCTGAAATACTACGGCTCTTCATTATGTGTTGACAACCCCAGATTAATTTTTCCAGCTTTTCCTGCCCCAAACTGCACAAGAACCTTAGAGATCAGCGTGGCACAGACAACTCTTCGTGTTTTGAGGTCTAACTTCCTTGGAAATGCTCTGCTTTCAGGATGATCCATGCCCTGTGTCATCTCTCCTTCCCTGTTGCTTTTCTCTTTCCCTAACACTAGGCAGGATGGCACTGAAAGGAATATACATTATGTGAAAGCAACTTGAACACTCAGAAGTTTAATAAAAATGTAGAGTATGAATCATGATAATTAACAATACCATATATTGTACAGCATAAAGAGCAGGGTCTAAAATCCAAGAAATTGTGTTTCCAGTCCTCCTCTGGCTCTGTGACTTGGAGTAAATCCTGAACCTCGCTTCAACGGTTTTTGTCTTCTTATGCCTGTCTAGCACCCTGTGTAAGAAGCCCTGGTAGCGCAGTGGTTAAGTGCTTGGCTGCTAACTGAAAAGTTAGCAGTTTGAACCCACCATGGGTTCTCCATGGGAGAAAGATATGGCAGTCTGCTTTTGTAAAGATTACAGCTTTGGAAACCCTATGGGGCAGTTCTACTCTATCCTATATGGTCTCTGAGTCGGAATCTGCTCAATGGCAATGGGTAGCACCCCTAGTGGAGTCCCTGGCTGGTGTAAACAGTTAACATGTTCAGTTGCTAACTAAAAGGTTGGCAGTTGGTGCTTCAAGTCCACCCACATGGGCCTCTGAAGAAAGGCCTGGAGATCTACTTCTGAAAAATCAGCCACTGAAAACAGTTCTACTCTGACACACATGGATCCCCATGAGTGGGAATCAACTCAACTGTCACTGGTTTGGTATTTGATTTAGTACCCTGCATACTTTAGAAACACGCCCCTCCCTGACTGCAATCCTGTGATTTGGTAAAGCTGTTAATCACAGTACCCCACCCACCCACCAGAGCCTCCCTACAAAGTATGATCCAGGCCCAGCCAACATGTGATCCAAGTCAGGCCAATCTAGTATTTTCTAGTGTTTTTCAATTGGAACAGAAGAAAAAAGAGGGCTTGCCTTTCAGTTTATAGAATCACAAGAATTTGACTTCCTTTTTGTTTCTATCTCCACATTATACTATTAGCTCCTTAGAAACAGTTTTGAGGCTGAGCTTTTTTCTGTCTTTCAGAGACAAATCTGCTTGGCAGACTGGAAGTGGAGAAGCTGACCCAGTGGAAGCTGCTTCAAAGAAGGCACTTTGGGGGACCCAAGAGATACTTCCTCAAAGGGAAAATGGGGTCTGGTACAAAGATGAGGGTTCAGGAACAAAGCCTGAGGGTTGAAAGAGACATCACAGGCCAGCAGAGGCTTGCTGGGCTCTCCAGAAGGACTGGCGTGACTGCATGTGAGCTTCATACTAGCAAATACAAACACAGTTCCTTGGCACTTGAATGTAGGACTCTAGACTCCTTCCTGACCTTTCCTGGCAGACACTTAAAGTACTGAGCATCCTCAAGTCAATGAACCTTAGGGTGCTCCTTTTGTATGCAAGAGTAAACTGAGGCACAGAGAAGTTAAATAATTTAGTTTAAAATCCTTTCTACTCAAAATATAGTCCGTGGATCAGTGGCGTCAGCCTGACCTGGGAGCTCCCACACCCAAGACCTACTGAATTAGAATCTGCATTTTAGCAAGATCCTCAGATGACTGATAAACACATTAAAGTCTGAGAAGCACTGGTCTAGATTGCTGAAAAGATGGAAAAGTTCCTAAAACTTATTCGAACATCTCAACCACATCCTAATATTCACATACTGGTTTTATTTAATGAGAAATGAAATAACTGTTTGCCAATGACATAATAATTAAGTGACTTTCAGTCAAACATTTATAAGAATAATTGCAAAATTAAATATCTCCCAAATAGAGTATGGCTTCAAGAGGTGAGTAAATCATAAAATTATTTCTCAGCTTAGCCAAAATGAAATGGTACATTGAGGACAATGTAGTCAGATCAGGGTTAGGGCCAGTCACAGGCAGCAATGAGAAGTGAAAGTTCACCTTTCTCTGCAGGCTGAGATATTTATGGGTCAAGTATCATGAATGTCTGCAACGTATGTTCTAAGGATTCAGAATACAAACACACACAAATATATACACATGTAGATACTAATACCAGCACCAGTTGCAGTTGAGTTGACCCCAACTCATGGAGACCCACGTGTGTCATAGTAGAACTGTGCCATATGGGATTGTCAATGGCTGATATTTTCAAAAGTAGATCGCCAGGCCTTTCTTTCAAGGTGCTTCTAGGTGGACTTGAACTTGAACCTTTTGGTTAGCAGCCGAGTGCTTAACTGCACCACCCAGGGATTCCTATACATATAGATAGGTAATGCAAATGTGGGGAAATGTTAACCATTTTAAAATATAGATAGTAGTTATATGGATGATCAGTGTACTGTGTTTTTACTTTTTCTAAATGTTTGAAAATTTTCATAATAAAAAATTGAAAAACAGAATTTCCATTCTCTTGCTAGTCTTCAGTTTGTGACTTTCCCCCATTCAGGGCACCCTGTAGAGTCCTGTGCGATTTCATGCCACCTTCTCCTCCAATATCAGAATTCCCTCAGAAATGGATAGTTTTCCATGATCACATCTCAGCTCTGGATAAACTTATGTCAACTTCTCATCTTTCTCAGGAGTATTCATATTTTATCTTCCGCTGTGACATAGAGGTTTTGTGTCCTCTTAGATGGATTTCAGGATGGGCACAGAAGAGAGGGATGGAGAGGTGGCGGATGTCTTCCTGAGCCCATAAAGCATATCACAGAGGTTACGTCTACACTGTCTACATGTGGAAAGCATGGTGTCCCTCTATAAGTGACATGTCTCAAAAGTGTTTTGTTTTAAATTGGCTGCCGTTCTGGGCCTACCTGTTTAGGCTAGCAACTGCTCATTTGTGAAATAAGGCCTTTGCACCAGCTGGTTATTGGACTACCACACATGGGGTGCATACTGAATATGCGAATGCCTGAGGCCACCCCCGGTGCACGTGGCCAACAATATCAGAAATGGTGGACTGAGTAACCTTTAAGACTTCCTTCAGCTGTAACACACCATGAGTTTGTGATAAAACAGTGTGGACTGTGTCATCATAGCAATGTGGCTGTCCTCACGTCTTCCTTCCTTTCTCCACTCACGCTCCCTTCTCCCAGGTCTGTTATTTAGCGAATGTTTCCCATCCCGATGCCGAGACACTAAAGCTCAAGAGTTCAGGAGAAAGCAGAGCTGAGGCAGATATTCTAAAATCCAGAAGCACTGCTTTGTCATCTTTTAAAATAAAATTGCTCATGTCTTTTTCATTATATGAAAATATATTTTATAAGTTAAACTACCTTAACTATGGTTTAAGATCTCTTTTATGTTGTTCAGAACTCTCTTGTTTAATGTGGTTTTGGAAAAAAGCTTTGTAAAAGTATATTTCAGTCTAAAAATATAAGTACTTTCCTATAGGAAGTCACCGCTCCCTTCCCCTCACATATTTGAGGAAATACTGCACATCTAATGCTAATGATGTTAAATAAAAAAAGGAAACTCAACCACAAAACAAATCCCCTTCCAATGTTTTCAGGGAGCAGATAACAACTAACGCTGAAATGAGCCGAGGTGGGTGGGGGCCTCTTCCTCCTCAGTGTCATGCACCACCTTCCGTTTTCTGTGGGTTGAATTTTAAATCTAAATGAAAGCCAATAAAAGTCCTTTTCATTCTGGGGACACAAAAAAAATACAGGATTTAGGCCTGAAGTCTCAAGTCTCTCATACTTTCCTTTGTGTGAATGAACTACAGGAGTTCATTTAATAATCGTTTGGAATAAGCCTTCCTCAAAGCAAATTTAAACACAGAGCACCATCTGGCCAGCTTCAGCGCTGACCCCTCTTTCTCCCCTGGCCATCCCTTGCCCTAACTTGTCTGGATTATATGATTATCCCGAGACCAGCACATAGGTGAATCCTTGGAGGAGCCCTGGCTGCTCTCTCTTTTCTTTAGCACCTCTTAAAAAATTGACAAAAGCATTTTAGAAAAAGATTTCTTTCAGATGAAGTGCTGCTCAGACCACAGGTGCACACACCTTGCGAGCATATTCACCTTGCTCTGATTGTCAGAGGCATTCAGTCAACACAACAAGAATTGATTTATAAGGAGTCAGCTGAATGCACAACACTGTTAGGAGGTGAAGTGATTGCATAAAAATATTTAATATTATCTGGCGAAGTGTTTATATCCAATGGGGAGATAGTTGTCAATAAGTACAACACAGTTAAAGGACAAAACAGTATGAATCCAATGAACTGCTCAACTCTGTGCTATCACCTGAAAGGAATGTTCAATTTGAGTTGAGCATCTGGCGAAGATTTTATGCAGAATAAACAAAATAGAGTAGTAGTTAACCTGATGGGCTTTGATTGCAAAATGGCTTGATCCAAAGCTTGTTGGCTCTGGCATTTGTTAGTTGTCAGATTTAGGAAAAAATAACCTATTTCTGCCGTAGTTTTCTCCTCTGTAAAATGGGAACAATAAAATTACTTATCTCAGAGAGTTATTGTAAGGGCTATGTAATAGATACATTTGTTTGTTGCTGGATTGATTGCCTGTCTCCTCACCAGAAACAAGAAGAAATATTAACAACTCCATGACAAGAAGAAACACTCATTGTTTACTACTGTGGTGGCTTAGTGTTGTAACGACTTAGCTAAACCACAACTGCACTTCCAGAATTCCCTTCACTGCATGATTCTGGGTTGAAATTCACCACAAGAGCAATTTACATTATATTTGGAAGGTAGAAGTGAGACATTTGTCATATTTTTTATGCTCTGAAGGGCAGCACAGGGTTTCAGGCCCTGTGTCAGTTTGCACACGTTGTCGCTTATCTGTCGTTGTGCAGGACAGCAGCCAGACTCTTACTCTTCCAGTTGCCACCACATCCCTCCCTTCAGCTTCTCCAAGTCCCTGGCAAGGCATGTGTCTAGCACAATGGTGAAGGACACCAGCTTCTTCTGCAGGTTAAGGTGTCATCAATGTAGGAGACAGACATGGGTTCCAGTGTGTCTTTGCTAATCCCATTTCATATTAAGATTTCCTTCCCCACTGTTGGTCTAGCTAAATTGTAGGGACCTCAGGCTCATCAACAGAGAGGCGGCAACAGCCCTGCATAGATTCCTCCAGCAGCTCCCACAACTGTGAAGTTCTAATCCTTCAAATAAATCCCTCATTCTGTATCACTTATAGTGAGTGATTGTGCTTCTCAGACTGAACCCTGACTTATCTGAAAGTCAGTACTGGAAATGGTTCCAGAGGATGGGTTCTCTGAACTGATTCTAGGCGCTCTGAAATTGATTCTCTGATGTGATTAGACGTAAAGGTACTAATGACTCTGCTTCCATTGGTAAAGGAAATAATAGTAGTCTGTGACATGCAGTGGCAAAAGTTACTTAAATTATTACCTGTAGATACCTATAGTCAAGTGTCTACAGAAAGCAAGGCTTTGGGTAACAAAGTACTTTCTGCCATGTTACTGGTGTTAGTTGCTGTTGAGTCTATAGGGTTTTCTTGGCTATAATCTTAATGGAAGCATATTGACAAGCCTTTTCTTGCAGGTTGAAACCCACAACCTTCATGCTGGCAGTCGAAAGCAAACTGTATGCACCACCTAGGGATCTGTCAATTTCTGCCATAGAACACTTTACATGTAATGAGGTGGCTTTGTTGCTTCTAAGTGCTCTGGACAACCTGGGGGAAGAAAATGATGAGTTTCAGGGTTCTGGGTATAGGACCAGGAATCTTCTATGACTACCCTAGAAGAAATGTTTTTCTCCTGTAGCTACAAATCTGAAAATGAAGCCCACAGTCCAATCCAAATGAATCCCCAGCCTCAAAGTGTCTCTTTTGCTAAAGTGGGAAAGTAGTGGGATCCTATAAATTGGCATGGGCATATATGGGCATATTCAATACAACTAGGGACCTTGGATCCCCAGATTCTATGCTGTCTCCTTTGCCAGTAGAAGAAGTCACTTATCCTCTGTCTAAGGAGGTTGCTGTTCACACGTCTAAAGATCCTATAATGCGAGGCAGGGCCAAGATGGCAGAGTAGTCAGATGCTTCCAGTGGTCCTGCTTACAACAAACACATGAAAAAACAAGGGGATCGATTGTATATGACAATCTAGGAGCCCTGAACATCAAAGGCAAAGTTGAGGAATCAGACTCAGTGGCAGGGAGAGGGAGAGATGGTTCAGAAGCAGCAAGGAGTTGCCAGACCTGAGCTGACGGGAGCCTAAGCCCTTCAGCCTGGATCAGCTCTGGCAAGAGTGGTAAGGCAGGCAACCAGTGGCTTTCGGGAGGCCTTTTACACACCAAGAGAGACCCAGTGGCAGAGAGTCTACTCAGCCATCCAGAACCAGTGAGAAGCAGCCTTTGATTGGCAAAATATAACTACTTGAATCTGCGTCTGGCCTACTGCACAGATCAAAAACACTCCCCTTTGGGAAAAACCTCTCTCCCATTTACCTCCTCGCTCCCTGCTCTGCACTGGTTCTGGGTCAGCTTCAGCAATTGCCAAGTCCCCTGCACCGGAAGTAGGACACATCATGCACGCTGAGACATTCTCCTGGCCTTAGAGAGTGAACAAATTAACAAACAGGGAAAAAAATAATCTGCTGGCTCCTGTAAGCCAGGAATTCAGGGTAGACACAGCTCCTTTGCCTAGGCACAGGCATAAGGGATCCATGGACTCTGAGTGCCTTTCCCCCTGCATTGACTTGTGTGGGCCCATTTCTACAGCGTAGGCAGTCATTACCACAGTACAACAGGGTATATACCTGAACTCTAACTTCAACTGTTTCAGCTGTGAAGTGGCAGGTTCATGACATTTGACACTGCTCTGGCCATTAAGCAGGGTCTTCACCCACCCATTTCAGGGGCCTGAGGACTGGTGGCTCCACCCATGCTACCTAGCCTCCTGTGATGGGCCCAAGAATAAGAAGTGCCCCCCAGACCTTACAGCTGATGCATTGGGCGCTCATAGTCTGGCTGCAAAACCCACCCACCTACAAGTTCTAGGGAACAGGGATACATTTTCCTCCTGGACACTTCGGGGCAGCTGTAGGCCCCTTGTCTTGCTCAGCGTGTATCCCTCTGCTGCAGCTGGATGCCTGTGCAAACACCAATCACCCATGCTGGTCTAGGACTGTCGGTGAGAGTCTGCATCACACACTTAGTGGCCGACTACCTAGACACCTGAGCTGAATCCATACAAGAGGAGTGGGCTGACTCATAGGTTCACATATTTAGCAGCAGTTCTGGCCACCTGGTGGCAGGATGTTGGAGCTTCTTGGGTGCCAGTCATTGGGCTAGTTCACATGAGCAGCTTATTTGGGTATATCAAAACAAAAAGCTAGGACACACTAAGCAAACATAAAATAAATAAATATAATAACTTATTGATGGCTCAGAGACAACAGTCAATATCAAATCACATAAACAGGCAGACCATGATGGCTTCAGAAAGCTCCCAAAATAAAGAATCTAGAAATTTTCCAGGGGAAGAAAATTTCTTGGAATTGCCAGAGGCAGAATACAAAAGATTAATATACAGAACTCTTCAAGACATCAAGAAGGAAAATAGGCAAAACGCAGACCAAGCAATAGAGGAATTTAAGAAGCTTAGAGAAGGGCATTATGACAAATTTAGCAGGCTGCAAGAATCCATAGAGAGACAGCAATCAGAAATACAGAAGATTAACAATAAAATTTCAGAATTAGGCAACTCAATAGAAAGGCATAAGAGAAGAATTGAGGCAACGAAAGTCAGAATTAGTGAGATCGAAGATAAAGCACTTGACACCAACTTATTTGAGGAAAACTCACATAAAAGGATTAAAAACAATGAAGAAACCCTAAGAATTATGTGGGACTCTAGCAAGAGGAATAACCTACGAGTGATTGGAGTACCAGAATGGGGAGGAGGACAGAAAATACAGAGAGAATTGTTGAAGATTTGTTGGCAGAAAACTTCCCTGGTATCATGAAAGATGGGAAGATATCTATCCAAGATGCTCATCGAACCCCACATAAGGTAGATCCCAAAAGAAAGTCACCAAGACATATTATAATCAAACTTGCCAAAACCAAAGATAAAGAGAGAATTTTAAGAGTGGCTAT
>NW_004444190.1:1639172-1661506 GCF_000243295.1 Trichechus manatus latirostris
AGAAGATTTCAGCAAAGTTTCGGGATACAAGCTAAACATACAAAAATCAGTTGGATTCCTCTACACCTACAAAGAGAACTTCAAAGAGGAGATCACCAAATCGAAACCATTTACAATAGCCCCCAAGAAAATCAAATACTTAGGAATAAATCTAACCAGAGTCATAAAAGACCTATACAACGAAAACTACAAGAAACTACTGCAAGAAACCAAAACAGAACTACATAAGTGGAAAAACATACCTTGCTCATGGATAGGAAGACTCAACATTGTGAAAATGTCAATTCTACCCAAAGCAATCTGCAGATACAATGCAATCCCAATCCAAATTCCACCGGCATTTTTTAATAAGATAGAGAAACAAATCACCAACTTCATATGGAAAGGGAAGAGGCCCTGAATAAGTGAAGCATTACTCAAGAAGAAGAAAAAAGTGGGAGACCTCACACTACCGGATTTTAGAGCCTATTATACTGCCAAGTAGTCAAAACAGCCCGGTACTGGTACAACAACAGATACATACAGCAATGGAACAGAATTGAGAACCCAGACATAAATTCATCCACCTATGAGCAGCCGATATTTGACAAAGGCCCAAAGTCCATTAACTGGGAAAAAGACAGTCTCTTTAACAAATGGTGCTGGCATAACTTGATATGCATCTGCAAAAAACTGAAACAAGACCCATACCTCACTCTGTGCACAAAAACTAACTTAAAATGGATCAAAGACCTAAATTTAAAATGGAAAACAATAAAGATCATGGATAAAAAGTATGGACAACTCTAGGAGCCCTAATACATGGCATAAACAGAATACAAACCATAAGTAACAATGCACAAACGCCAGAAGAGAAACTAGGTAACTGAGAGCTCCTAAAGATCAAACACTTATGCTCACCAAAAGAGTACAAAGACAACCTACAGACTGGGAAAAAAATTTTGGCTACGACAAATCTGATCAGTGTCTAATCTATAAAATCTACAAAATACTGCAAAACCTCAATAATGAAAAGACAAATAACTCAATTAAAAAATGGGCAAAGGATATGAACAGGCACTTCACCAAGGAAGACATTCAGATGGCTAACAGACACATGAGGGAATGCTCACAATTATCAGCCATTAGAGAAATGCAAATCAAAACTACAATGAGATACCATCTCACCCCAACAAGGCTAGCATTAATCCAAAAAACACCAAATAATAAATGCTGGAGAGGTTGTGGAGAGACTGGAACACTTATACATCCACTGTTGGTGGGAATGTAAAATGGTACAACCAGTTTGGAAATGCATTTGGCGCTTCCTTAAAAAGCTAGAAATAGAAGTACCATACAATCCAGCTATCCGACTCCTTGGAATATATGCTAGAGAAATAAGAGCCATCACATGAATAGATGTATGCACACCCATGTTCATCGCAGCACTGTTCACAATAGCAAAAAGACTGAAACAACCTAAGTGACCATCAAAGGATGAATGGATAAACAAATTAATGGTATATTCATACAATGGAATACTATGCGATGATAAAGAACAGTGATGAATCTGTGAAACATCTTATAACATGGAGGAATCTGGAAGGTATTATGCTGAATGAATTTAGTCAGTCACAAAAGGACAAATATTGTATAAGAGCAGTATTATAAGAACTCAATAAAAGGTTTAAAAGCAGAAGAAAACATTCTTTGATGGTTACAAGGGTGGGGAGGGGAGGAAAGGGGTATTCACTAGATAGTAGATGAGAACTGTCTTAGATGACAGGAAGGACAGCACACACTACAGGGAAAGTGACCACAATTGGACTAAACCAAAGCTAAGAAGTTTCCTGAACACAACCAAACACTTCGAGGAACATAGTAGCAGGGGCAGGGGTCTGGGACCATGCTTTCAGGGGACATCTTGATCAATTGGCATTACAAAGTTTTTTAAGAAAATGTTCTGCATCCTACTTTGGTTAGTGGCATCTGTGTTCTTAAAAGCTAGTGAGTAGCCATCTAAGATGCATCAGTTGTTCCCAACCCACCTGGAATAAAGAGAATGAAGAACATCACAGACACAAGGAAAGTATTAGCCCAAGAGACAGAAAGGGCCACATAAACCAGAGACTTCATCAGCCTGAGACCAGAAGAACTAGATGGTGCCCAGCTACCACAATGACTGCCCTTACAGGGAACAGAACAGAGAGTCCCAGATGGAGCAGGAGAAAAGTAGGGTGCAGAACTCAAATTCTAGTAAAAAGACCAGACTTCATGTTTTGACTGAGACTGGAGGGACCTTGGAAGACATGGCCCCCAGACTCTCTGTTAGCCCCAAACTAAAACCATTCCCGAGGCCAACTCTGCAGACAAGGATTAGACATAAAATGATACTCGTGAAGAGTGTGCTTCTTAGCTCAAGTAAATACATGAGACTTAAATGGGCAGCTCCTTTCCAGAGGTGAGATGAGAAGGCAGAGAGGGTCAGGAACTGGTTGAATGGACATGGGAAACCCGGGGTGGAAACGAAGAGTGTGCTGTCACAGTACAGGGAGAGCAACTAGGGTCACAAAGCAATGTATGTATAAATTTTTGTATGAGAGACTAACTTGAATTGTAAACTTTCATTTAAAGCACAACAATTAAAAAGATGCAAGGTGGCAATTCCTACCATGTTCCCATTCAGCTCATCAATTTGGTTTATTCATAAGAGATGGATTTTGGAGAATGACAGTGGATTGTCATAAACTTGATCAGGTGGTGGTTACACTTGCAGTTTCTGTTCAAGATGTAGTTTCATTGCTGGAGAAAATAAATAACATCCTCTAATACCTGGCACGTAGCTATTGATCTAGCCAATGCTTTTTTTCTTTATACCTGTTAGCAAAGTCTATCAGGCTCAGGTTGTTCTTAGTTGACAGGGCTAGCAATACACCTTCACAGTGCTACTAAGGGCTGTATTAACTCTTCAGCTCAATGTCATAGTCTAGCTTCTTCATTCCACAGACCATCTTACTGGTTTTTTTACCTTGATGATACCATGCTGATTGGGTTTGGTGAGTAAAAAGTGGCAACTACCCTATACAGTTTGCTAAAGTATATGTTTGCCAGAAAGTGGGAAGCAAATCCCAAGAAAATTCAGAGATCTGCCACCTCGGTGAAATTTATAGGTTTCAGTATGGTGGGCCATTTTGAGATATCCCTTCCAAGGTGAAGGACAAGTTGTTACACGTGGTCCCTTCTGTACTAAGAAAGAGGCACAATGCCTGGTAGTCTTCTTTGGATTTTGGAGGCAACACACACCTAATGTTAACGGGGCACTCTGACTATTTATTGAGTAAAGGTGCCAATTTGAGTGAGGCTCAGAACAAGAAAACATTCTGCAGATATCCAGACTGCTATAAAGCTGCTCTGCTATTTGGAGATATGACCCAGTTGAGCCAATGGTGCTTGAAGTACCTGCGGCTGATAGGAATATTGTATGTATCCTTTAGCAGACCCTTAGAGGTAACCTTTAGGGTTTTGGAGTAAAGCTATGCTGTCCTCTACAGAAAAGTATTCTCCTTCTGACAAACAGCTTCTTGACCCACCAAATCATAAAAGTGGTGGGACAACAGTACTTCCATCAACTGGAAGTATGTACAAGTGTAAAAACTGAATTTTAGTCTAGGTCCATAAAAGTCTATTGGTAGATAAAGTTTTGCTTTTGTTTTTTAAAGAGTATATTACTTCAGGAGCATCAACACAAAATTAAATAAAAGTAATAAAATATGTTCAATTTTAAAAATATGTATATATATTCATGGATGAGAGTGTTCTTCAAAAGGAGTATACAAAATTCTTCATCCTTTGTAAAAAGATTCCACAGCTTGTTTGGTCGTTTTCAAGATGAGCTGTGTGGCACCGTATACAATGGGCTATGAACACTAAAATCTCTTTCTAGGAATCGTACTTGGGAAATTGCTTGTGTTGTGTGAGTTGTGATGAAACAGGTTAAAGGAGCTCTTCTTTGAGGAAATGTGATTTTTAAAAAGATTTTTCACATATAGTTGTCAATCAGTTCCCCACCTTTCTTTCTTGCTAGCCACTTCTTCCATTCACAGCCCCTGGTCCTGTTAGGGAAGATCACTCCACTCCTAGCTGCAGGGTAGGTGTGGCTGGTCTAAAGGTTATACCATTCCCTTTGCCAGTGAGTGGTTCTGGGGTAGGAATGTTATCAGACCCTGGGTCATGAGATGCTATGAGAGGTTATCTTGAAGCTCCTGAGAGCCCGCTTTCGCTCTTCCAGAAGGTGTATAGGAAGCTTCCAGTATAGGAAGCAGTATAGAAATTTCTTTCTTCTGCTCCATGTGAATGTAGAAGCAGCCACCGTTAGTTGCTATCAGCAGACATCCTAGACCCATGAGGAAGCCAGCTCATGGAATGTGAGGATGAAGGGTGAATAAATAGACTTTGGATCCTTGATGGGAACTTGGGGCTACTAATGAGTCAACCTCCAAGCCTGTCCTCTCTTTGAACTACCGGGTGGTGAGTCAGTACATTTTCTTATTGTTTAGGCCAGTTTGCATTGTTTTTTCTCTGCTCTCTAGTTGAAAGTGTACTAATTTGATCGCTACATAAATATTCCAAGTTAGCAAATAGCCAGAATTGCTGGTCAACTTTGGCTACAAAGCAGCTTTGTGAACAATTGCAGCTTTGTAAAGTTTTTTGTTTACCCAGAAACTTTAAAGAAATAGCGAAGAGAAAGCTTCTGGTACAGAATTAACAGAAGATGGGAAAAGGTAGTACCGATTTCAAACATACTCGGTCTTTAAGAAAGAATAGATGAAAAAGAATGGGTTATTTTCTTACCATAGCTAAGAAATTCAGCCCCCTGAGAAGTTAATCTCTGCTTTTTACACTAATTCCAAATATGAACATCATGGATCATTTTTGCCCAGCCTTGTGCACCATTTGTAGTTTTCTAATATTCTTAGCTACTAAAGTCTTGTGCAATGTGGTTAATTTTCTTAATTAGTTAAAGAGGTTTTAGTGTTCATAGCCCATTGTATATGATGTCAAGCAGCTCATCTTGAAAACTACCAAAGAAGCTGTGGAGTCTTTTCATAAAGGATGAAGAATTTCATATTCTCCTTTTGAAAGACTCTCTCTCACCTGTGTGTGTGTGTGTGTGTGTGTGTGTGTTTGCGTGTATTTTTTATTTAACATACTCTATTGCTTTTATTGAACTTCATATTGATGTTCCTAAAGTAATATACTTAATTAATTAATGAGAGATTCTAATCAAATCATTTAGCCTTTCTTTCAAGAATAATAACCTTTCTTTCTTTCCAATCGTTCTCTGCCTCTTGGAACTTGTGCCAAGGGGACTATGGTACAATGAGCACAGCCTTCTCCCCAGTTCTAAGGGCTATGGGCTGTCACTAGTGTTGTGATCTTTTCAGTTTATGCCCCCTAATTTCCTATCTTTGTGTGTTAGGAAAGTTTGAACTTCTTCATTTGTGTTGAACAATCAGCCCAGTGGCCTTAATTAACATGGCTGGGGCCAGAACCAAAAGATCACGTGAATCACCTCTAGACTGGGAGGAACGCAGAGGCACCTGAACTCAGTGCCAGCTCTGGGGGCTTCAGCGCTCTCCCTGCTCCTGTCCCCAGACACACTCTAGCTCTTGAGAGTTTCCACAGGAACCAAAACCTGTTCCCGTCGCGTCCATTCCCACCCATAGTGACCCGCCATCATAAATATAAGGAATAGAGTTAAGTGCCTGGATTTTTTTTTTTTTTTAGCAGACTGGTCCTCAAACACTTTTTGGACTCTTAAATTCTGTTTCTCCTTTTGAAAAAGTACATGCTTTATTTTTTTGACAACTATTTCTTACATAAAAATTTTAGCCCTTAAAGAGAAATTTTCGGAAAGAAACAATTATGTAACAGCTTCTCAGAAATTGAAATCTCAATGTGTGACCCAAATGAATTATTTTTTAAAACTCTAGGTATAAATACAAAGAGGAAAATATTCTGAAAACCCTTACCCAATGGTGACACCACTTTCATTCCATATAAGCACTGCAATTACTCAAGGAAAAAAATTTAGTTTCTAAATCTTTAAGAAGGCACTCTAAGAGCTTAATTTAATTTAAATTTCTTTAATCTATTTTTGTAATTTTTATTTGGAAAATTTTTACCTCTGTCACACCAAGATCATAGCGGGAGAGCTGTGTCATTACAGAGTGAAAGGGTTAATTTAGTATATGCTTTTAATCTGAAATATGTAACTGAAAATCTAAATAAAACTGAATGAAAGTTTTAGTTAAATGCTGCACCATGTAGTCCCAACATATTCTGATATTAGTTTACTCCCTGAATTACTGAATTCCAAGCAATTTGCTGCAGTCTGATGTTTTTCCTTTTGTAGAATTAAAAAAACACCAGTCTGACTGCTGTTACCACTGTACCTGGAGCATGAAGAGCGTTTTGCAGGCACAGTCTGCATGTGCACTGTTCAGTAATCCCACATTGATTCATTCATTGCAGCCACTGTAGGCTGATTTTTCCAGTATCAAAGCAGGGGTTTGGTCATTCTGTAAAAATGACCATTAGGCAAGTGCAAACTTAACAAATTCTGCTTACCAGAATTTATAAACTAAGGCATTCTCTTAAAACAAAACAAAACATCCAGAGGGTAGATATACCGCGTTTACTCAAAGAATATACAATTCCGTCAGCCTTAACCATAAGGCAATAAAGAATAAAACCATTTTGTCTAGAATGAGGCCAAGAACTCTTCTTCACTACCAGACTCAGATCCACATTGACCCCTGGGCGATTCTTTCACATCTCCTCTGTTCTCTCAGAATTTGTCACTCTAAACTGGGAGATCTGTGATTAAAACTATCCCCAAGGTAATCGGGTAGGGGCACTTGAGTGGAGAAGTTGTCGAGAAGCAGAGGCAAAAGGTGGAGCTGGTGCCCCAGCTGGTGGTAACGGGGGCCTGAAATAACCACACACAAATACAGGGGAGTCGGAGCTGGATGTCTGCTTTCCACACCCTGGGGCTTTTATGATGCCTCCTGTCCTACTTCCTTTCAGATTTCTCCTGGACAGTCGATGTCACCAGATTTTTCCTCTATTAAATGTTAGGGAGGAAGGATAAATAACACAGTGGGATTTCTCCCAAAACCTTAAAGAGGTCGGAATTTGAAAAAGCAACACAGTTTGCTGCCCAAGTCAGAAGAGCTTGATTTTTTAACTACCAACATTGCTCTTCTCCCACCCCCTCCCCAGCTTCCCCACATCCCAACCCTGACCTTCCACCATTGCTCCTTCCCTACTGGTGTTAGCCACCCTCGAAGATACGGCGATGTAAGACCAGGATTCTGCCTTTGACCCTGATAATCGAGTCTGCTCATGGCCTTGGGAACCGTGGTCCATTCATCACAAGCCACTGTTGTACTTTGTTCCAAGATTTTCCTATTAGATTCTGGAGAGGAAAGCTTCAAAACCTTAGCAAACTTAGCCAAATGATTTCTTTCTTTGGTTCTTGGTGTGATTTTACTTTTGCCTTCCTCAGAATTAAGGAATTTTATTTTCACAGTCTGGATAGGTCTTAGGAGACGTTGTATGACTTTGCTCCTAGAAGGCGAATGAGAGGATCTTGCCTTACGTGGGGATTTATGCAGCAAGTTCAACCCCCCTGCCTCTGCTTTGCGTGACAGGATGCTCTGTGCATGCCTGGTGGAATCCCAGACAACTTTCACGTCCTCCATTGTAAAATATGTATTTCAAACTTGATGTATCTTTCAGCTTAAGCCTTCAGCAAAGTTGTAGCCAGCATCAAGAACTCCCCCAGACGGCCTCACTCCAACACTTCCCTCTCCCACGGAGAAAGGAACCAACCTACTCTTACCCCAAACTACATGTTCAGCTGGCAGAGTGAATTTTTATCATGTTAAAAGAAAAAACAAACGTTAACCACCATTCGCTACGAACTCTTGTAAAAAGGTCAGCTTTAATACAATGCTTACCAAATGCATTTCAAGAAAGCCAGAGCTTGGCTAAATTATTCCTAAACTTTAGTTTCTTAAGATGTCTTTTTAGTACCCAATTCACTTCAAATTCCAAATATTTATGGTTCTCTGAGATAGGGCCTGGTGGCGCAGTGGTTAAGAGCTCGGCTGCTAACCAAAAGGTCAGCAGTTCGAATCCCCAGCCACTCATTGGAAACCCTGTGGGGCAGTTCTACTCTCTGTCCTATAGGGTCACTATGAATTTCGGTTTTTTTGGTTTGTAGAGAGGGCTGTAGTACATTGCAGGATGGCAGCCCTGAGGCAGCATTCTTGCCTGTCAGAATTCTAGAGGGAGATAAAAGAATGATAAATAGAATTCACTGTGGGTGCCTTTGGTGTAAATGAAATGTTGTTCCTTTTGCACTCTCAGAAAAATCTCTGTAAGTCCCTATGCACCTGAGATGCACAGGACCCCAGAAGCCTCATGCCCCTCAGAATGGTGGGGCTATCTGAGCTCTCATCTCCACACAGCCACTGGACTCCTCAGCTGACCTCTTAGTTTCCTGACCAATTAAAGGAAGAAAATAATAACATTTCATAAATTAGATTTTATCATGCTTCACTAACAACTGCAAAACATAATAAGATAGTGTTTGTTATATGTGTAAACATGAAATAAAAATACCTTCAAAATGAGAAAGTACATAGGAAATAAAACACCAAGCCATTGAATGATCCAGGAGATTTACTTTCTATCGCTCAGTCCAGTAATTTCTGAACATATTTCCCACAAGAGATCTCTTATATGGCACAAATTATAGTTATTTTATTAATCCGTCCTTCAATCGTTATATATTGAACACACCTACAGTATGTAAGGCACCATGAGATTATTATCTGAGTTAAGGAAGATACTGAATGAATCTTACAACTGTTATGATAATATAATTATCTCAAAATAAAAATTTAAATTAAAAAAAACAACAACAACTGAATTCCAAGATTCTAAGGAGACTCGTAGCCTCATAAATAAACAGTGAACTCTCATGGCAAAATTCCCTGAGGAAGATGTTCTTAGGTACTGTTATGGATTGAATTGTGTCCCCCCAAAATATGCGTCAACTTTGCTAATCCATGATTCCCAGTATTGTGTGATTGTCCACTATTTTGTTATCTAATGTGATTTTCCTAAATCCTACCTCTATGGTGTCAATGAGATGGGATTAGCAGCAGTTATGTTAATAAAGCAGGACTTGATCTACAAGATTAGGTTGAGTCTTAAAATCAATCTCTTTTGAAATATAAAAGACAAAAGACAGCAGAGAGACATGGGGACCTCACACCACCACGAAACAAGAGCCAGGAGAATAGCGTGTCCTTTGGACCTGGGGTCCCTGCCCTGAGAAGCTCCTCAACAGGGGAAGATTGATGACAACAACCTTCCCCCAGAGCCGACAGAAAGAGAAAGCCTTCCCCTGGAGCTGGCACCCTGAATTCAGAATTCTAGCCTCCTAGACTGTGAGAGAATAAATTTCTCTTTGTTAAAGCCATCCACTTGTGGTATTTCTGTTACAGCAGCCCTAGATAACCAAGACAAGTACTTAAGACTAAGTCTTAACATCCTTGCTTCTAAGGAGCATTCTGGTTTTATTTCTTCCAAGACAGATTTGTTCATTCTTCTGGCAGTCCATGGTATATGTAATATTCTTCGCCAACACCATAATTCAAATGCATCAATTCTTTTTCACTCTTCCTTATTCATTGTCCAGCTGTCACATGCATGAGGCGACTGAAAATACCATGGTTTGGGTCAGGCACACTGTCTTAGTCATCTAGTGCTGCTGTAACAGCAATACCACAAGTGGATGGTTTTAATGAAGAGAAGTTTATTTTCTCACAGTCAAAGTAGGCTGAAAGTGCAAATTCAGGACATCAGCTCCATGGGAAGGCTTTTTCTCTCTGTCAGCCTTCTTCTCTTTGGTGCTCACCTGGACTAGGAGCTTCTCTGCGCAGGGAACCCGGTCCAAAGGACACGCTCTGCTCCCAGCACTGCTTTCTTGATGGTATGAGGTCCCCCTGTCTCACTGCTCACTTTTGTCTTTTATATCTCAAGAGATTGCCTCAGGACACAATCTAGTCTTGTAAATTGAGTCCTGCCTCACTAACACAACTACCGCCCATCCTCCCTCATTAACATCATAGAGGCAGGATTTACCACACATGGGAAAATCACACACTACCGGGAATCATGGCCCAGCCAAATTGATACACACATTTTTGGGGGGACATAATTCAATCCATGACACGCACCTTAGTCCTCAAAGTGACATCTTTGCTTTCTAACACTTTAAAGAGGTCTTTTGCTGCAGATTTGCCCAGTGCAATACGTCATTTGATTTCTTGACTGCTGCTTCCATGGACATTGATTGTGGATCCAAGTAAAATGAAATCTTTGACAACATCAATACTTTCTCCATTTATTGTGATGTTGCTTATTGGTCCAGCAGTGAGGACTTTGTTTTCTTTATGTTGAGGCATAATCCATACTGAAGGCTGTAGTCTTTGATCTTCATCAGTAAGCGCTTCAAGTCCTCTTCACTTTCAGGAAGATAAGGGATCACTAATCCCTCCTTTTTGGTATAATGCTATGCTTTGGATTCAGCTTACTGAACCCAAGAGATAAGATAATTTAAGCTGTTTATCATTTACCAGGCAGGTTTTATGTGGGAGTAAACCTTTGAAATGGAATGATTGTAATGACTTCCCCCAAAGGACCCCTGTTGTATATTATACACACACACACATCTATGTGTGTGTGTTTGTTTATGTGTGTATATGTGTATATACATGTATGTTTGTATCTATGTGTATGTGTGTGTGTGCACATATACACAAACCCACACTCACAAACTCACACACACACATACATATACGTTAAGCAGAGCACACACTTTGCTTAACTAAAATGAATGCATCTAATTTTTTTCTAGGGTTCTTTCAGCTTGAAAATTCTAGGATTCTCTGGTGTGCTAGTCAATGTTGAGCCCAGCCCTGAGGAAACAGAACGTAGGACAGGACAGAAGCCTTTAGAAATGGAATGTTCCAGAACATGAGATGTTGCCTAAGGGGAAGAGCTCCATGGGAGGCTAGGGTCAGAAAAGGCACAGTCAGGTAGAAGAAGAAAACAAATGGGAGCTGGGAAGGCAGTAAAGTCAAACTTGGCCATGATGACAGTTTTATCAAGAGCTAAACCTATACCTGCAAAACTGCTTTTAATGGCAAAATGGCTTAAAAGTTGCCCAAGGAAAACAGCCTACTGACCTTCTTCTTGGAGAAAAAACAAACGCAGGTTACAACCAGGTCAGTGTTTGAGCTTTCATTTTAATTCCCAGAAGAATCTGCATTTACACAGTTGATTCTCCGTCTACTTTGGAGTTAAATTATGACTTCCCCTTCGTTGAATCCTGGCAGAAAAGGGGCCAGAGGTTAATGGACTCGGGAATCTGAGGTTCTGTAATATAAGAACTGGACATTCCATTATCACTTGAGCCTCTACACATTATCAGACTAAGCAAATGCAGTAACACCTCACTTATCTACAACTCAACTAATAACGAATACAAAAGTGGGAATCAGGAAAGCAGAAAAAGAGCCTCATGATGGGGCAGAGATTAGAGACATTGAAAAAACAGCACTTGGGTTTGAGAGAGAGGGGCAGAGAAACAGAGAGATGGATAGACGGAGCTGTAGCATCATGCAGCAGCCCAAATTTTGTAGAATATATTAGAAAGAAGTAGTCTTCTAAAGATCAGTTAATGAAGCTTGTATACTTCAAGACTTTGCTTTGAACAAGTGCATAGAGAAGTGATTAGTGATAACAATTTTAAAGGAAAAGGAAAAATTCAATGCAGAAAAGGAGAGCCGCAGCCAGGACAATGCAAGGAGAAGAGGTGCTCAGAAGAGCGGGAACAGGGCTATGCCCTTCACTGCACTGCTGAAATGTTATCAGCTTTTCCTTAATTAGGAAGAATTGGAAATCATTATCAATATCTACAATTGTTTATATCCCTACCTAAATGAGCTATAATGTTGTCTCATTTAATTCAAGCTCTCTCATCAAATTTGAGTTATTAAACCTTTAGAATTCTGGTTTATTTCTGTGTGTGCTGCATGCTACATTTGCATTAAATATAATTCACTATGTTCAAGGGAAAGGAACTCTGGTAGCACAGTGATTAAACACTCTACTGCTAACCAAAAGGTAGGCAGTTTGGAGCTACCGTGGCCTGAGGTAGGAGGTGGATCCAGCCATCTGCTCCCATAAAGATTACAGCCTAGGAAGCCCTATGGGGCAGTTCTACTCTGTCACACCGGGTCGCTGTAAGTTGGAATCAACTCGACAGCACCCAACAACAACATATTCAAGAGAAGCTCTTTGTGTGGTACTAAGACTGTAATGCAGAGCTATGTACTCTAAATTCTAGTTAGAGTAAACTTGGAGGAGTCTCTGCGTGGTACAAACTGTTAAAGTGTTCGACTGCTAACCAAAAGATTGGAGGTTCGAGTCCACCCAGACATGCTCAGAAGAAAGGCCTGGTGATCTACTTCCAAAAAATCAACCACTGAAAACCCTACACAGCACAGTGCTACTCTGACGCACCTGGATCACCATGAAACTTGGAGTTGTGGCTTTCTATCTCACAGAATTAGAAGCGAGAAAGTGTCTACATAAACACAAATGTGAACATCAGCA
Organism: Trichechus manatus latirostris; assembly: GCF_000243295.1. Lineage (NCBI taxonomy): Eukaryota > Metazoa > Chordata > Mammalia > Sirenia > Trichechidae > Trichechus > Trichechus manatus. Next base: position 1,651,911 of record NW_004444190.1, read on the forward strand.
AGAAGTAACAAGTGACAACAATAAAAGAAAACAGACACACTCTGTCAAAGAATAAAAACTCGTACTCTGTTAAAAGTAAAAGTGAAGAGATTTATTGAAGGCTTGAAGTGTTTTAAACCAGGGATACACTAGATCTCACTGAGTGAAATCAAATGCTCCAAACTGGAGAGGTTACAAAGATTTTTTTTAATGCTTAAATCAGGAGTGAAAAGTATAATTTCTGACTGGTGCTCAGTAATTCAGAGGGGAGTGATGCAGCACATCTTGAAGAGGGAATTCTTCTGTGATTTGTTTAAAGGCTAAACATGGGTTTAGTTGATTAGCTACTATGTGGTTTCTCTGGAAATATGCTGATAACGTTCTTCCTTAACTTGGTTACAAAGACAAACATTTCTTCAGATATCTTAACTTGGTTAGAAAGACAAACATTTTCTTAGATACCTTAACATCTTAGAGTACAGCAGGCTTTTCAAAATGGAGTTTAAGTTCAGGCCCAGAGGCAACGTTCCTTTAGTCATGTCAAGTACCCCAAAGAGTTTAATTTTAGGGGCTATTTCTCAACTCTGAAGTGCTGACCCCAAACCAGAGAGTACAGCAGCACCTCAAACCTCGATAACTAGGGCCTGAGGGCATCTCTGCATCACAGACCTCTATGCCTGGTAATTAATGACATAAGTCTACAAAAAAAGTACAGTTAGGATCAGTACATTTGATTTTAAAAAGGTAGGAAATTGTAAGCAAGGAATTTTGGAAATATTTGTGTCCAAAGGGGTTAGAGAAAAATAATTTATGCCTTCTGAAAACACGGCTATCTAGTGCAAGTTATCAAGAAGGTGGGCAGCTGAGGTCTGTACTGGGTTAAATAGTTCACCCTCCTGCCCCTAAATTCACGTCTACCCAGAACTGTGAATGTGACCTTATTTGGAAACAAGGTCTTTGCAGATATAATCAAGTTAACATGAAGTCATTCTGGATTAGCATGGGCCCTAATGCAATAATTGGTGGATATATAAGAAGAGGGACAAACACACAGAGGGAAGATGGCCATTGGAAACAGAGGCAGTGATTGGAGTTAGGCTGCCACAAGCCAAGGAATTCCAAAGATTGCCAGCAATCACCAGAAGCTAGGAAAAAGTCATGGAATGGATTCTCCCTCAGAGCCTCCAGAAGGAACCAATGCTGCTGACACCTCGATTTCAAACTTTTAGCCTCCAGAATTCTGAGAGAATAAATGTCTGTCGTTAAAGTCATCCAGCTCGTGGCACTTTGTTATGACAGCCCTAGGAAGTTAGAACAAGGTCCTCTTCTCCTGGCTCATTCCATTAATTGGGATGGTTCCTTTTGAAATGTATGACTTTTGTTTATTACGTGATTACCATCTCCCAGGCAACTTTCTAAGAATTTTGCATGGATCAACTCACTCACTGTAATACTTAGAATAACTCTTTGAGGTTATATTATTATCCTCCTCCTCCTCATCTTTATAACCATCTGATATAATAATATATTATTATTACCAGGTGAAAAAATTTTCATATACATGGAAGCTCTGTTGTTAGAAATGAGAAAATGAGGACAAGAGAAATTAAGATTCTTTCTCAAGTTCACTCAGCTAATGAATGTTGGAGTAAGAACTGGACTCAAGCAGGCTGGCTCCAGAATCATGCTCTATTGATCATGTGACACATTTTGGAGTCTACATCATCCAAACCAGTTGTTCTTATAGATCATATGATCTAGAGAATTCACTTAGCTTCATTGTGGATAATTCAGGTCAAAGGTTAGCAAAACAAAATACGGTGGATTTTATGCCTTAATGGTGATTCTCTGCCTCTCATCTTCTACTCTAGCAATATGGACCTGTGACTCATTCACAACCCATGCCACGCTCTCTCACTGGTGCCTTTGCAATGTTATTCCTAATTCCTGGGATGCTTTCCCTGGATTTGGCATCTTTTAAATAGCATCTTATCTTTCAAGTCACAGCTCACATGTAATAGTGTGGTTGAAAGCGCATGCACCTAACAATGGAGCTTCAAGATACATGAAGCAAAAACTGATAGAACTTAAAGGAGACTTGGACAAATCCACAATTATAGTTGAAAATGTTAACACTGCCTCTCAGTCATAGATAGAACTAGTAGACAGATAATCAGCAAGGGTTTAGAAGAAATGGACACCACCATCGATCAACTGTATCTACTTGACATTTATAGAACACTTCATCCAACAACAGCAAAATACACATTCTTTTCAATTGCACAGGAACATTCACCAAGATAGACTCTATCCTGGGTTATAAAAAAAACTTTATTATGTAAAAAGATTGAAATCATACAAAATATGTTCTTGGACCATAATGGAATTAAAATAGAAATCAATATCAGAAAGATATCTGGAAATTTTCCAAATAGTTGAAAATTAAACAACACATTTCTCCCTTACAATAATCATGTGAGTGGATACTACTATTATCCTCAATTTAAAGATGAGAAAATGAGGAAGGGAGAAATTAAGAAGCTCGCTCGAGTTCACTCAGCTAGTGAGTGTTGGAATCAGGAATCAGAGCCCAGTAGGCTGGCTCCAGAATCATGCTCTACTGTCCCATGACACACTTTAGAGCCTAACTCACCCAAACTAGTATTTCCTTAGATCAAGTGATCCAATTACTCCACTTAGCTTCACTTTGGATAGTTCAGAATATTTTTTCCTGGATATGAAATTCTAGGTTTACATTTTTTACCCCCATAATCACTTTCCATCGTCTTCTGCCTCCATTGTTTCTGATCATGTCCCTGTATATAATGTGTCTTTTTCTTTGGTTGCTATATCATTGCTTTTTAACAGTTTGTCTATCACGTGCCAAAGGGTCATTTTCTTTGAATTTGTCCTGCTTGGGATTTGCTAAGCTTCTTGGATCTGTGGATTGAAGTTTCTTCTTGTGTGTTTGTGTTTGTTTTGTACCAAATATGGAAATTTATTGACTTTTTTTTGCTTTAAATAAATTTTCTACAATATTCTCCCTCTCCTCTTCTTTTGGGACTCCAATTCTCCAATTACGTGTTAGATATTTTCCCACAATCATAAAGGATCTGTTATTTTTTAAAAAATCTTTTTATTCTAATTGCTTCAGCTTGAACGATTTCTATTGATCTGTCTTCAAGTTCACCTATCCTTTCCTCTATCAGGTAAGCCTATCCAATAAATTTAATTTCATGTATGTATTATTGAATTCTAGGGTTTCCAAGTGGTTCTTTTTTAAAATCTCCTGGCAACCACTAGAATATAACCTCCATGAGGGCAGGGCATTTATTTCATTTTGTCCATTGTTTTATCCTTTTTCTCTAGAATTGGCATAATATTTGTTCATGAACGAACATGAGACTCCATCTCCCTGGCTGTGGTTGATGGGATCATAAATAAACACTTGACCTAGTAAAGAAGACTTGGGAACAAATAAGAGCTGGCATGGTTCTCTTCTGTTTCCTCCAACATCTGATGCTCTCAAACTCCACTGATTCTTCTCCTCATGAAAATCTGTGTTTAAGACAGTTGCTGATTGCCTTAGTTTGAGTTCTAAAGAAGCAGACTCTGAGACAAAGATTCAAACACAAATAATTTATTTTGGAAAGAATCCCAGGAGACATCTGTAGGTAAGTTGGGAAGTAAGATGGTGTATTGTGAGATCTCAGATGTCAAGGGCTGCCTTGACGTCTTTGAGCTTCATCAGCTATGGCCCTACCCTGTGGGAAATGTTCCCCACCCAGCTAATTCCCTCATCAGCTGGACCACCCACACTTTACCTGATCTCAACCTAATAGGTTTCATTCCAGCCTGCGGAATTATTCAAACAAGCCAATCATACCCTCAAACAAGAACCAGAGGGTACTGCAACACCCTGTTACTACAAAGGCTGCCTCCCACAGCTCCTTCTGGTTAATCTATTTCCAAGTGTGACCTCCATGTGGCCCTGCCTGGTCTCCTCCTTCCCTTGGCTGTGAGTATATGTGACTAAAAACTGCTGTCCATCTCATCTGCCCAGTGGTGTGTGTTGTGTGTTTGATTACCGTGTACTACTTAAGGCAAGGGACTCTCCCTTCACCAGTAGAGGAGGATAGACAGGGAAAGCAAGGCAGCCAATTGAGGGCGCATCATCAAGTGCTTCACTATGTGGACAACTGAAGCTTAATCCTGTCGAATTCTGAAAGTCAGTGTGGGGTTATCCCACACAAGGGGCGAGAGAGCTGGGGATTTTATACACCACTCTTATCAGTCAGTGGTTGAGGATTGCTGGGGTTTGGGGGAGGGAGTTAATTGTCCCCCACCTTTAGCTGGCCATACTAGCATTCTTGGGAAGAGCAGGCTCTGGCAGCCAAAGAAAGACCTCAGGCAGTTGGAAGCACTACAGAGTGCACCACAATGGTAAGGATATGGGTGGGGCACTGCTGTACTGATAAGACACATACCTAATACAGTGCAAGGCTGATGTAAATATTAGCCTGGAGTAGTAGATAAGTCACAGATTTTGGAGTCAACCCAACCTGTGTTCAATTATAAGCTCTTCTATTTACCTGCTTTGTGACCCTGAAAACATTAGTTAACTTCTCTGAGCTTCAGTTCCCTGATTTATAAAAAGATATAATGCATAAGATTGATGGAAAGAATAAACGTGATAGTGCCTGGCACATAGACTGGAAAGGAAGAAATTTATGCCCCTACCCTTCTTCCAGCTTTTAGCCAAAGCAATAAGTTACAGAATCTCAGGCATCAGTGAACCAGGAGGAATTTGTATGAAGGGCATGAGCAAAAAAGAAGACAACTTTCTGGCATTCCTGACTTACAACATAGAGGAAACACCTCTTCACACCACTTCCTGGTGTCAAGCCTCAGTGCCCAGGAGAGTGGGTACAATGTTGAGAAATGGAGAAACTGGAGAGAGAACGTGTATCAGCACAAGGATGACTATTTAAGCAAGTCAGTCAGATATTTGGGTATTTAGTGCAGGAGAGGGCAAAGATCTGAACATTTTCCTAGTTTATGATAACATATTAGCGCAACTTAAACATTTTTAGCAAATGTATTTACACTTTAATATAGCTCACTAGATTTGGGTTAGAAAACCTGAGTTCAAACTCAGCTGTGCTACTTATGGCAGCTGTAAATGGACAATCATTTGACTTTTGTAGCCCTCAGTTTCCTCACCCTCAAAATAGAATCATACCTGCTCTATCTCACAGGGGGATTAAATGAAAACTCTATGTAAACTATAGAGTGTTATTATAAAGACATGGAAATGATGTTATATTATAAAGACATAAACATTACTATTACCAGCAACATCAGAAAGTATTTCTGGGAGATTTCAATCAAGGCAAGACTCATGAATCTCTCCAAATCTCTATAAAAATGTTGTTCTTGTTAGTTGCCGTCAGGTTGGCTCCCACTCATGGTGACTCCATGTACAACAGAACAAATTGTTGCCCAGTCCTACGCCTTCTTCATGTTTGTTGATATGCTTGAGTTCATTACTGTGGTCACGGTGAATTTTGAGTGCCTTCCAACCTAGGGTCATATCCCATAGAAATAAGATAGCATTATTTAAACAACCCTCAAACAACATTTTCAATAAAATTAAGTGAAAAGCTTTCTCCAGGAGCCCCAGAATAACTGTGGGTAGGACCAAACCACAACTATCAATAAAACCTGTTCACAACCCTTGTTAGCAGCTATGTGAGGAACCTAAGGGAGGAAGTAGGGGAGTTCTGATGGTGCTAAGAGCTAGTGATGCACTAAAAGAGGCTCTCCAAAAAAAAAGTAATAATAATAATCACTGACTTGGAGTGTTTGCTGATTTCCATGGTATAAATACTCCCACCATAGTTAATGTCATTGACTGTAGATTTGGAAGAGCTACACACAATCAGCTCTTGCAAGCCATTGTAAACTGAGAGCTTAATAATCAGAGCCTTAGAGCCACTGCTGAGAGCCTTGGAATACAGACCTTGCCAACAAAAACTCACCCTCCACTCTAAAAAGAAACTGGGATGACCTAGGTCCTTAAGGATCTCAGAAATAATAAAACTCCCTTCTAGAAGGATAAAGACTTCCCTGAGAAAAAAACTTCTGATAGTAGAACCTAAATTGATCAGTACAGGGGCACTGAGTATAAAAAGAGAAAAGGTACAAAGGAAGAAGATCTCTGAACTGTGGAGATGGATACAGAGAATGGACATTTTGACATACTGGTTAAAGCGCTGGACTGTGAACCAAAAAGTTGGTGGTTCAAAACTACCAGTGAGTCTGCTGGAGAAAGATGTGGCAGTCTGCTTTCATAGAGATTTACAGCCTTGGAAACCCTATAGGATCGCTATGATTCAGAATCAACTCGATGGCAGTGGGTTTTTTTTAAGTAACAATCGAGAAGGTAGCCCTCAAGCCAGAAAGCTGCCTTGGTCCATCACCTTTTCCCTACAATTATTGTCCTAAAATTATAAGAAAACCCATCTCATATAAATATAAACATCAGAAAAGAAATGTAATCAAACCCCATACAAATATATTTTAAGGAAAAAGATGAAAATGAACTGAATACTGTATCAACAAGTAAGAAGGCACAACAGAAAAATATGGCCACAAAGCATATGAAAAATGTGTCCTAATATAAAATGAACTCAAAATAATTTTTAAAACTATAGAAATAATAGAAACATGGCATAAATAAGAAATAGAAAAGTTCAGAAATGAGATAGCTAAACAATAGGAGTGTGTGAAATAAGAGCTGATGAGCTCAGAAAAAAAATAGAAAATAAAGAAAAATTATTCTGTAAACAAAGAATAAACTAGAAGTTACACAAGAGCAAACAGACACCAAACAAAGCATGGCAAAGGAAACTGAAATTAGAAAGGAGGTAATGTTTTTAAAATCAAATAGAAATGGAGGGGAAATGGATTTTTTAAAAGATAGATATAGAAGGTAGCAAGGAAAAGCCAACTACGTATAATTATAGTTGCTGAAGAAGGAAATCAATTGAATAATTGAATAAATCAAAACAAATGCTAATTTAAAAAAGTTTTCCCACAATAAAAATACATTTGAACCAGCTTACCCTGGCTAAAATGGCACTGATAAAAAAATTAAAAAAAAAAAAAACCAAAACAGACAACAACAAATGTTGGCCAGGATGTGGGGAGATTGGAATTCTTATCCACTGCTGGTGGGACTGTAAAATGCTACAACCACTATGGAAAGCGGTATGGCACTTTCTCAAAAAACAAGAAATAGAACTACCTTATGATCTAGCAATCCTACTCCTAGGTATATACCATACAGACCTAATAGAAGTGACACAAACAGACATACGCATGCCTATTTTCATTGCAACATTATTTATGATAGCAAAAAAAAAATGGAAACAGCCTAAGTGTCCTTTAACGGATGAATGGATAAGCAGAATGTGGTATATACATACAATGGAATAATACTACACAATTGTAAAGAACAATGATGAGTTCGCAAAACATATTATAACATGGATGGATCTGGAAGACATAATGCTAAATGAAATAAGTGAATCACATAAGGACAAATATTGTATGATCTCACTTTTATAAGAAGACAAGAACAGAAACCAATGTTCATTGGTGGTTACCAGGGATGAAGGTGTGGGAGAAAGGGGATTCATTCTCTAGATTGTAGATATTTGCTATTTTTGGTGATGGCAAAAGCAACACAGAATGTGGGCATAATAAGCACAGTATGACCAAAGTAAACGATGCCACTAAGAAGTGCACAAGAAAAGGATGTTTGTGCTAAAGAATATGATATATATAATTTGGTGAAAACACCAATAACCAAAAAATGAGTGTATGGTCACATATGTGGGTGTATAGGCATATATGTGTATGGGTAGGTACAGGTGAAAGTACATACGTGTGCACAGATAGAAGTATCTATATGTACTTGTATGTACAAATACGTGTGTGCATGCATATATATTCATAGAGGACATGGTCACAAATACTTCTCAGACATAATGAAAACATCTAGGAAGAATGGTTTTCTGGGATTGAAGGCTTAGGTCCTAAATCTCATGGGACAACTCTCAGTCAGTTGGCACCACAAAGTTCACATTCTACATCCTAGTGTGGTGAGTAGTGTCTGGGGTCTTAACAGCTTTCAAGCCACCATGTAAGATATGACTATTGGTCTCTACTTGTTAGGAGCAAAAGAAAAAGAAGGAAACCAAAGTCTCAGAGAAGAAACCAGTCTACAAGGCTAATACCCTACATTAGCCACAGCCTGCCTCATCTACCCTGAGACCAGAAGAACTAGATGGTGCCCGGCTACCACTACCGACTGTTCTGATCAGGGCCACAATAGATGGACCCAGATAGAACAGGAGAAAAGCATGGAACAGAACTCAAATTCTTAAGTCCAGCCTTACTGGACCAGTTGAGACTGGAGGACTCCCTGAGACTATCACCCTGAGATACTCTTTAAATTTTGAACCAAAACTATCCCCTGTGATCATCTTTTAGAGAAATAGCAGATTGTCACACAGAATAAAGGATATTACATGTAAGTATAAGGATCCACTAAAAAACAATCTATATGACATTAAAAGGTCAACAGATACTCTAAAGCAGAGATGAGAAGACAAAGGGGGCAGGGAAACTAGAATACTGGAAATGGAACAACCAGAACACTATTAATGAATGTTGGTTGATACATTATGAAAACTGTAACTAATGTCACTGAACAACTTGTGTGGAAAGTGTCAAATGGGTACCTAACTTGCTGTGTAAACTTTCACCAAAAACACAATAAAATATCATTTAAAGAAATACACTTGAACCTACATATTAAAAGGGCAACTATGTAACTGGAAAAATCAACCAGATTGGTCCACACGGAGACAGAGTACAGCTGTTGTGTGCCATCAAATTGATTCCAACTCATAGCAACCCTATATGACAGAGTAGGGTTTCTGACGGTGTACCCTTTACGTGAGCAGATCACCAGGTCTTTCTCCTGCAGAGCTGCTGTGAGGGTTCTAACCACTGATCTTGCATTTAGCAACTGAGCACTTAGCCATTGCACCATGTGATGGTTAATGTTATATGTCAACTTGGCTAGGCTATGATTCTCAGTCATTTGGCAGATATTATGCAATCATCCTCCATTTTGTGATTTTATGTGAGCAGCCAATCAGTTTGAAGGGGAGTTTCCTTGGGGATGTGGCCTGCACCCAATTCATAACGATGTTCTGGCAAAGCTCTCTCTCTCCATCCTGCACTCATCTCCTGGTCTGACCTCTGGTTCTTGAAGAAGCCTTTAATCAGCTGCCTGACCTGCAGGTTTTGGATTTGCCAGCTCCCACAACCCCGTGAGCCAGAAGCCTGCCACCTGACCAGCAGATTTTAAGTTTGTCAACCCCTGCAACCATGTGAGTCAGAAGAAGACTCCAGCCTGATGCCTGATCCACGATCCACAGATTTGGGACTTGCTGGCCTCCACAACTGTGTGAGCCATTTCCTTGAAATAAATATCTGTGTGTGTGTGTATATATATATATATATATATATATATATATATA